>NW_027397077.1:6819610-6915122 GCF_003265705.2 Callorhinus ursinus
AATAAAATAAAATAAAATAAAATAATAAAATAAAATAAAATAAAATATGTTTGATAGAAAATAAATGTTTGATAGAATCACCAGTGAAGCTATCTTGTCCTGGGCTTTTCCTTCTTGGGAGTTTTTGTTTTGTTTTTTAAAGATTTATTTAGGGGCGCCTGGGTGGCTCAGTTAGTTAAGCAACTGCCTTCGGCTCAGGTCATGGTTCCAGGGTCCTGGGATCGAGCCCCGCATCGGGCTCCCTGCTCGGCGGGAAGCCTGCTTCTCCCTCTCCCACTCCCCCTGCTTGTGTTCCTGCTCTTGCTGTCAAATAAATAAAATCTTTAAAAAAATTTTTTTAATAAAAAAATAAAGATTTATTGAGAGAAAGGAGAGAGTGTGCGCGCGTGTGCGAATTGGGGGAGGGGCAGAGGGAGAGAATCTTCAAGCAGACTCCCCACTGAGTGCAGAGCCCAACACAGGGCTCCATCCCATGACCCATGAGATCACAACCTGAGCCAAAACCAAGAGTCAGACACTTAATCGACTGAGCCCACCAAGTGCCCCATCTTCGGAGTTTTTTGAATACTGGTTCAATCCCCTGACTAGTTTCAGGTCTATTCATATTTTCTCTCTCTTCTTGAGTTGGTTTTGTTAGTTTCTGTGTCTACAAGTTTGTCCATTTCAATTAGGCTATCCAGTTTGTTGGTGTACAGTTGTTCACAATATCCTCTTATAATCCTTTCCATTTCTGTAAAATTGGTTACGGCATCCCCATTTTCCTTTAACTTTGATAATTTGTCTTTTTTCTCTTAATTTATTTAAAAGTTTGCCAATTTTCTTGACCTTTCAAAGAAGCAGCTCTTGGTTTTGCTGATTTTCTCTATCGTTTTTTAGGATTCTGACACTAATTCCTATGTGTGTATTTTATTCTGTACCACCCAGCAATTTTCCAGTGCCAACTGCACATCCTGCAATTCAACTCAATTCTGAGACCATCTACCTGGAGACAACCTCAGATCCACTTCCTGCTCTGGCACCAATCAGCTGCTTTTGCAACTGGAGCTGCTATCCCCACAACCATGAGGAATAGGGGATGGTGGCTGGTTCAAGCCTGGCTCTTCCTCCATCAAGTACTTTCCTAGTTGTCTAACCAGGTATCAGAGTTCTGAAATAGTTGATTATAGTTGCTCTTTCCACTTCTTTGTATTTAGGTCTAGCATAGCTGTTTTGTAACCATCACCACTATCTATTTCTAAAACTTTAAAATCACCCCAGGCAGGGGGAAGGTGGGTGAAATAGGGGAAGGGGATCAAGAGTACCCTTATTGTGATGAGCTCTGAGTAATGTATGAAGTGTTGAATCACGATATTGTATACCTGAAACTAATATAACACTGTATGGTAACTATCCTAGAATTAAAAAAAAAAAAATCGTTTTTTAAGAAGGCTCCATGCTGGGCCTGAACTCATGACCCTGAGATCAAGACCTGAGTTGAGATCAATAGTTGCATGCTTAACCAACTGAGCGACCCAGGCACCCAACTATACTGGAATTCTTTAAAAGCTGGTGGGGGGGTAGTTTATGTAGCAAGAAAACAAATCACCCCAGACAGAAACTCTCTAACCATTAAGGACTCCTTGTTTTCTCCTCACTCTAGCCCCTGGTAACCTCTATTCTATTCTACTTCTGTCTCTGAATTTACCCATTCTAGATACCTCATTTAAGTGAAATCATACAATATTTGTCTTTTGAGTCTGCATTATTTCCTTAGGGGTCATAAATTCTTAACCTGCAACGCTGACTCATCAGGTTCTCACAATTGGGAGGTTAGTGCTACTGTCCCCACTTTAAAGAGGCTGAGACTCAGAGAGGCTAGGTAGTTTGCCTAAGATCACTCGGCCGGCTATTAGGCCGCCACCGACTGCACCCTTAGGTTGAGGCTGCACCTCCCCTCATCAAACCTCCTTGGTTCAAGGTGGCAGCAGAGGGACCCAGCCCCCGTAACCAAGCATTACTTTCTCTCTGTGATGCTCCTCCAGATGTGCTGGGGGCAGCGGAGCATGCTCAGCCCGAAGCATGAGGGCACTCATCTTCACTCCCTGTGCCAGGCCCATGCTGGGCCCCGTAGAGACAGATGAACCCCCCTGCAGTGGTGAGAAAGGGAACTGTAGGAGATCTCAGCCAAGCTAGAGGTCACAAGGGGAAGTCTAGGAGCAAGCGCTCTTGAAGTTAAGACTCAAAGGTCACTGATTATTTATTTTGCTTGCTGGGAGTTCCCTGTATGGCTATACCTGTTAACCCAATTGCTTTCCAGCCTATGGCATTTGGGCTGTGCCCAGCTTGGACTGTGGACAAAACTGCAGTGGTCTCATTCCTGCTGGAGTCTCCTTGTGCCCTAGGAGGGGGCACATGCCTAAGGGTAGGACTACTAAGTCTGAGTCTAGGTGAAGGCCCTACTTTAGAAAATTATGCCAAACGGTTTGCCAAAGTGTTGATGCAAATTCATACTCCCAGAGCCATGAAGAAAAAATTCTATCTTTTTTATTTTACATAGAAATCTTCCCCTCCCCCCAATCCTCTCCCCACCACCATCCCCCCATTCCCCATCCTGCTCTGTTCTGGCCACGCCTAGCAGCAAGTCAGAAGCAGGCAGAAGCTTGGGCAGGCTGAAACTGCCCAAGAAGCCCCAGGCACTTTGGTCCACACAGTCAACAAAAGACCTTAGTCTGGAGAATCAGAAGCAGCCCAGCCACATCTGGCTACAAACAGGAGCCTCTGACAAGGAGGAAGTCCTGCTGGTCTCACTTCAGCAACCACACATAGGCCCAGTATGTTAGACCCGGTGTGTGTGTTTGGGGGCGGGGGGGGCAAGGGTAAGTGCAAGTAAAGCACCGTTTCTGGGCCTCACCCTCTCCCCCAACTTTTTGTCTACCCTTGACCTTGGGGCTGGTCCTGGAAGTGGGGTCTTGCCCCCCAAACCCCCTGCTGAGCCAGTCCTGGCCTATAAATTGGAGGCATGTATCTGGCCATTGATCCGGCTCACTGTTCTCACTACCACAGGAAGGTGTCCAGCTTGGCCTGGGAGGGAGGGAGCGCTCTCTTCACCCCCACTCTCTGCTTAGTCTTGGGCTTGGGTTTCACAGGTACTGGGCGGATCATAGTCGTGTCAGTCTGAAGAAGATGTCAAGGAAGAGGCCTAAAGAGGAGACTGGGCAGCAAAGGCTTAGGCCTGGGGGGTGGGCAGCTCTGCTGTACTGAGGGAGGTCCAGCTGTGCACAGCTGAGGCTGTAGCCACTGCCCCAGGCTGGGGCTGGGGGTACAGGTGAGGGACGGTGTGGCTAGCTCAGCTCAGCCCAATGTCACAGAACAAGGATACAGGTTGGATGAATTTTGTCCGACCTCCAAGCCCATCGAAGCCTGTCCTTACCTAAGGTAGAAGGAAGAAGTGAGTCGGCCAGGCTAATAGGCTAGGGGGCTGGCCCCCTAAGAGGGCTGGCCCCTGCCACTCATGGGGAGCCATACTCACCGTATCTGTGCCGTGACAGGTCTCTGCCTTGGCCCTCTTGGGCTGTTTCTGGCCTAAGACGGCATTCCGGATGAAGACAGGAAAGGCACTAGCCAGCTCCTCATCTGGCTCTCCCACACAGTGCTGGCCGCCCAGTGAGAGCTGGGACTCCTGGAGGGGAGACCCCAAAGCCAGACTTGATGAGCCTGATGGCAGCAAAGGAGGGGCCGGGTCATGGTGGTGGAACAGGACCAGGATCTCTGATGCCTCACCCGGAGGCAGGAAGGTTAATGAGTAGAGTTCCCAGGTAGCTCCGAAGCGTTTCAGTCCTGGGCCAGGAGTGAGAGGGCTCTGGCAAGACCCTGCCCTCTTGGAAGCCCAGCTTTACACTCGGTCCTGGCAAGGGTTGGATGGTGACTGCCTGACTTCTGGGAAGGCTTACCTGCTTGGGGCCTTTGGGCATCTTCTTGGGGATGTCCTGAACGGGAGAGCTGCAAGAGCGAGACATGAAGGCAAGAGGCAGGTGAGCAAGACACAGGACCAGGCAAGCCAGGCTCAGCACATGGCCCTCAGGGAGCCACCATGGGTCACGGCTGCTGTAATGGCTGTGTGCTGGGCAAGGCCCCTCGGTCAGCCGCACTCCAAGTGCAGGTCTGTGAAGAGCTGGACAGTCACAGCTGCCAGAGTGGGGAGGGGGAAGTTGGACCATTTTCCAATCTTGTGGCTTCCACTTGGAGCCAAGCCAATTTGAATGCTCCCCAAGGCCTCAGGAACCTCACCGTGTTCTGGGCTCTATGTGGGGATGGAGGCCCAGCTGATCCACCACCCACAGGAGGAAAGCCAGTCATGTCCTGATACAGGCAGAAGGCACCTCATGAGCTCAGACTTAGCCGCATCTGCCCAGAGAGGGGCCACCACCACCCTAAGACCCTTGGTAGAGAGCTCATAAAGTACTCCCATCACACAGGGCTAGGTCATCTTCCTAGATAATCTGTGCAGGCAGGGTCTGGGGGCAGAACTGATCATGGCCCCAAGCCCTGGCTGTTCACTCCCAGCTCCAGAACTAGACACAGTGTTTCCATCCAATTCCTGGGGACACTAGCAGCTGAATACCCTTTCCTGGTATTTTCCCAGGTGGGTAGAAGGATGGTAACCTAAGGCTGACCATGTGGCTTCTCAAAGCCACGAGGACAAAGGCAAGATCGGGCCTGTCAGCTCTGGACCCCTCCACTCCTGCCCCCATAGCCTGTGGTAAGGCTACATGATGACCATGGGAAGATTCTCCACTTGCTGCAAGTTTGGCCCTGGGGAGCTGATCCAAGGTGGAAGCATCCTGGGTTCCCTCAGCCTCCCTGCAGGCCCTGAAGATGATAAAAATGTCTCACCATTTACAGCTAAAGAGACGACATGAAGAAGCCAGGACGTGCTGCAGGCACTCATAGGTCCCCTGACGGCAGCCCGCACACCCAAGGGTTGCTTCCCACGGCTACCAGGCCCGGCCCTATACAGCACAGGTGCCTCCAGCCCCGACGGTGGGGAGAGATGGAGAGTCCAGCTGGCTCTCCCTTTTGCCCTCTCCCCAGGCCTCTTCCACCTTCACTGCTTAACACCTCAATTTCTTTCTCTCATGTCCAAAGTCTCCAGTTAGGAGGAAACCCACTCTGCCCTTGACCCCCTTACCTGAGCAGCGTATACCTACATGTACCTACAGG
Organism: Callorhinus ursinus; assembly: GCF_003265705.2. Classification (NCBI taxonomy): domain Eukaryota; kingdom Metazoa; phylum Chordata; class Mammalia; order Carnivora; family Otariidae; genus Callorhinus; species Callorhinus ursinus. Next base: position 6,824,810 of record NW_027397077.1, read on the forward strand.
AGTAGTTCTCGTCTCCCTGATGAACCATACTTGGCCTGCCTGGCCAAGCAGACGACTTGCCCATTCCCAGTCCACTGCACCCCTAGTGCAGGTCCCACCCATCCCACTGCAGCTCCCCACAGCTTCTTATACCGGCCCCTGCGGGATACCCCCTTAGGTGGTGGGGCCCTGGGCTCCATGATTTGAGATGGTTCTAAGCATGAGCCAAAGAGGCACACAATGGAAGAGGAAGTTCAGAGTCCCTGGCTCAGGACTCTGGTGGGCAGGCATTCAAGGTATGGGGAGCACACACACCCCCCAACATCATCAACCCAGACCTGCCACTACTGGGACCCCTGTGTTCTCTCCAACTCACATCACAACCCCTTTGCCTGAAGGGTGGTAGTAATGACCAAAACAAGCAAGATTAGAGCTTTGCACAGAGTACTCAGGAGAGCAAAGAAGAGGTGGTCAGAATCAAAGTCATGGCCAACCCCAGGTGACCCTCACTGCCCTATCAGCCACTCGGAGTGATGAGGGCAGGGCCTGCAGAGACCTCTCGGTCATCCTCCCTCGGGGCTGTGGACAGGGCCAGGGACTACCACTTACTGTGCTATCTCTTGGCAGAGCTTCTTGGCACGGCCATGATGGATGCTGGAGGGCTGGGATGGAGGCGTGTCGACATCAAAGGTGGCATTGAGGTCAATGTCATCACCGAAGGCCGGTCGGCGAAGCTTCAGGCTCAGCATCTCCATGGGGGCTGGGCTATAGGCAGAGTTGGCCTGGTTACTCTGGACCACCATGGCAGTCCAGAAGGACAACAGTCCCTGAAGCATCAGAGATGGCTTGGTTCCAGGGGTCTGGAGCCCACACCTGGCTCAGGGCCACCCTTCAAGGAAGCCTGAATCTCTACAGAAAAAAACCACTTGGCTTAGTGCTTCAGTCATGGGACCAGTGAAAGTCTTCAAGACATGGAAGGAAGCAAGCAAAACACACACAAAACCCAAGTGTACAAACAAAAGGTTGCTTTTTGACCAAACAGCTTCATTTCTCAGAATGCAGTGCAAGGGGCAGAGATGTGACCACAGATTGATATAGATGGCAAATGGCACAATATTGGAAATGGTCAAATGACTCCCCAGGGGGCTGGCACTTTCACAGCCTACATATGATGCAGACATTAAAGTAGTGTTTCTGGAGAGTAAACTTAATAACATGGGGAAATGTTCATATACTACATTTAAAAAGTGATACAAAACTCTGTATACTAGGCGATAAAAGAAAAAGCAGACAAGTTGGACTTCAAAGAAATTTAAAATTGTGTGCATCAAAAGATACAATCGGGGCACCCAGGTGGCTCAGTCAGTTGAGCATCTGACTCTTGGTTTTGGCTTGGGTCATGATCTTGGGATTGTGGGATCGAGCCCTATATCGGGCTCTGGGCTTGGCACAGAGTCTGCTTGTCCCTCTCCCCCTTGCCCCCATGCTCTCTCTCTCACAAATAAATAAATAAAATCTTAAAAAGACACTGTCGGGGCACCTGGGTGGCTCAGTCGTTAGGCGTCTGCCTTCGGCTCAGGTCATGATCCCAGGGTCCTGGGATCAAGCCCCGCATTGGGCTCCCTGCTCGGCGGGAAGCCTGCTTCTCCCTCTCGCACTCCCCCTGCTTGTGTTCCCTCTCTCGCTGTGTCTCTCTGTCAAATAAATAAAATCTTTAATAATAATAATAAAAAAAGACACTGTGAACAGAGTAAAAAGGCAATCCATAGAATGGAAGAAACTGTTTGCAAATCATCTCTCACATAAAGAACTAAAATCCAGAATATAGATAGAACCAAAGCTCTATAATGGAAAACAAACAACCCAGTTCAAAACTGGGCACAGGGCCTGAATAGACTTTTCTCCAGAAACGATCTACAGATGGCCAGTAAGCCCATGAGAAGATGCTCAACGTCACTCGTCATTAGGGTGATGCAAATCAAGACTACCATGAGATACTACTTCACACCCACGAGGATGGCTGCTCTGAACAACAACAACAACAAAAAACCTAAACAAACAGAAAATAACAAGTGTTGGTGAGGATGTGGTAAAATTGGGACCCTGGGGAGCCCTGCTGGCCCAATGGGTGGAGCAGGCGATCTGATCTCAGGGTCATGAGTTCGAGCCCCATGTTGGGTATGGAGATTACTTAAAAACAAAATCTTGAAAAAAAAATCGGAATCCTTATGTACTGTTGGTGGGAATGGAAAATGGTACATCTGCCGTGCAAAATAGTACAGCAATTCCTCAAAAAATTAAAAATAGAATTACCATATGATCCAGCCGGTCCACTTCTGGGTATACATCCAGAGCTGAAAGCAGGATTTCAGAGATATTTGCACAGCCATGTTCATAGGCGCATACTCACAATAGTTAAAAGGTGGAAGCAACCCAAAAGTCCATCCACCAGCGAGTGTATAAGCAAAATGTGGTATATACATACAATGGAATACAATTCAGCTTTAAAAAGGGAAAGAAATACTGACACCTGCTACAACATGGATGAACCCTGAGGACATTATGTTGAGGGAAGTAAGCCAGTCACAAAAAGACAAAAACTGAATGACTCCACTTATATGAGGGATTTAGAGTAGTCAAAATCATGGAGACAGAAAGTAGAATGGTGGGTGCCAGGGGCTGGAAAACAGAAGTTATTGTTTCATGAGTACAGAGTTTCAGTTTTTCAAGATGAAAAGGGTTCTGGAGGTGGCTGGTGGAGAGGAGACCACAACATTATGTATGTAATGCCACTGGATTGTGCACTTGAAAATGTTGCTAAATTTTGTTAGGTATGTTTTACCACTGTAATTTGGGAAAACAACTCTATGGAAAGTACAATTTTGGTGCACACACATCCCCCTACCCCTTTCCCCACATACAGAGAAAGGACTAGAAGAAAATAAACCACACGTCAACAGCGACCTCTGCGCTAAGTCCGTATTTTCCAAATTCTCAACAATGAATGTGTTGTTACGTTTATAATGGGGGTGGGGGGTGGTATTCTGTTAGAAAACTGCAGCCACTAGGATTTTTCTAGCCCACCCAGGCCTGGTAGGGCTCCCTAGCTCCTGTGGTCAGAGAACCCTGGGGAGTGGCAGGGCAGCCCCAAGAACATCCTCTATTTCCTTCAGTTAGAGACCTTGTTATCGGGGCTGCCCAAAGCCCTACTCCCACTGCTCTAGGACGGAGGGATGCACTGTGAGGGTATGAGCCTCTGGCCGGGAGCCCACTGGGGCATGCTGATCTGAGGAAAGGGGACTACGTGCACTGATTCGGGTGGGTAAGCAATGTGGGAAGCTTGGACTATCTCTTCTTTTCCCTGACCAGGTCCCCAGAAGCTCTACCCCTTCTTGCCTGCAAGTGAAAACAAAGGTTGCACAAGCCCACCTCAAACCAATGCCATGCTGGTTGCTTTGCTGCCCCCTCTGGGAGCCACAGCAGAAAGTGGCAGCCAGAAGCACTCGTGGCAACATTTCTGTAGTCTCTGTTAATTCTGCCACTATCGACCGACCCCAGCAGGTCCTCTGCCACTATCTCCCACCCCAGAGGGTCAACAAACCTCATCACACCCCGCTCTCCACAGCCACGCCACACACGCACACCCCCAGCCCAAGCTGCACACCCTCGTGGCTCCCGCGTGCCCCAGCCCTGAGAGCCAGGCTCACCCCTCACTGAAGCCTCTAAATGCAAACGGCACAAGCACCTCTTTTCTTGTCATGGGATGTGGCCTGTCGTGGTGTGTGGTCGGGGGCGTTTGGGGCTTGGCCATCTAACCCTGCAGTCTGTCTACCCCACTGGAACACAAGCTGCAAGAGGGCTGAGAGAGCCTGACATGCAGCACGCCCTCAGTAAGAAGCAGTTATAGAAGTCTAGGCCTCACTCCAGCGTGGACTGGTAAAGAAAGTAAGCAAAGGCAGGTATGCAAAGTCCCTGGGAGCCTAGAGGCATCCCTCACTGTGGATGCCAGACACAGAGCACACGTGTGTGGAAATACCCTGAGGCCCACGGAGCGGGAAGTGGAGGGAGCACTGTGGAGCTTGTCGATAGCAGCCTTGAGTGATAGGCTAGGAAAAGGAGTTTTCCTTCCTGCCTCGAGGCAGTTTGAGTTCTAAATGTTTGACTGCATGAGATGGTCTTCGAGACTATCGGCTCCCTATGAGTCAAGCTCCTGACAGAGCCCTTGTGCTACCTGGGGCTTCCAAGCCAGCATGGCCAGTGGGCTCTGAGGGTGGAATGGGGAGGAAGGACCAGACACGGAGTCTAGTTTGTCCAAATCAGCAACACGCTGGACTTCACAGAGAGTCATGTGCCCATCACACTCCCACAGCCATTTCTCAGTCCAACCCAAACTGGCGGGGGGGCAGTCAGCTCTAGCTCCATGAAGAGACCCTGGAGGGTCTGAGGTAAAAAGGAAAGAGTACGGATGGGGAACTGAAGGTAAAATGAGAACGAGAGGACACCGGTTTGTGGGCACTCGCTCCCCAGTGCAGATGCTGACCAGGCAGCACGGTGTGGGGAGAAGAACGGACGTGCAAGGAAGCTGGTGGTGAGGAGCACAGATCAAGACGCGGCTCCCGGTCTTCTCACAGCCGGGTGTGTGCTTACGGGCTCGCTGCACGAGTGCCTCAGGCAGAGTGCCAAGAGGTCTGGGAGTGTTTGGTGGGGGGAGGAATGACGTGAAGCCGGGGGCTCATAAGCCGGGCAGACAGGAGGAGCGGAGGATGGGTCACCTGCGTCACCTGGAGGTGGTGGCCAGGGACAGACTGGATCAGGAGGCACCAGAGGTTAGAGGGGCAGACTCTGGCAACTGACTGGGTGTGAGGAAGAAGGAGCATAATGATTTTCCAAAGGACATTGAAAAGTGGCTCAAATAAAAGGCTGGGCCACTGGGTTATGTGCTTTCCGTCTGGGCCATCAGCTGGGCAGCTAGGCAGAACAGCCCAAAGATGCTCTTAGCTCGGCGTGTGTGCAACACTCAGGAGGAATGGGCAGCCAGTCCCGGCAGGGACACCCATTCCTCTGCCTCTTGGCTCCCTCTGCCGGCAGCTTTAATGCACACATCCGAGACCAGCGGAGAATTTATTTTGGTGATTGGTTTCATGTTTGTTTCAGAATCTGGGGCAGACAGATGCATTTGGTAAGCATTTCATAAATAGGATGCGTGAGGACAGTCAACACTCCTGCCCCTTCCCTACCCATCCCTAGGTCCTCTCTGACCTACCTTAGCCTTTCCTTGTCAGAGCCCAGAACTTGCCTCAAAGCTGCTTTCCCACTAAATCTTGGCTGTGTCCCAGGGCAGGAGGCCCACAGCCTTCAGGCCCACATGGACCACCCACCCGACCAAAGCCAGGAGTAGTGAAGACCCTTACCAGGGACTTCTTCCGGCTTATGACCCCTGCACCACCCCAGGAAGTCAACCAACCTCTCTAAAACCAGGCGGTTGACAGTCTCACTGTCCATGGGTGGCAGGTTCAGGGTTTCCTGCAGCATCGTTAGCTTTTTTTTCAGGCTCTTGGGGAAGGAAAGAGAAGAGTGTGAAAGGAAGGCTGAAGCAGCAAGTCCAGAGAGACTGTCAAGGACGTGAACAACATGCATGACAGGCAAGCCCACTGGGAACAGAGCAAGGCCTGAACCCCCAACATCCTGAACCCCTGGGATCACCTGGTCTCAGAACCCCTCTCTGGTGAAGCCTCTCCTCCGGTAAGGCTATATCCCTGGGGATATAGGTACAGGACAGGCTGTAGGGGAAGACCCATGGTGCTGTCTGTCCTCTACTGAGGCGGCCCAGGCTCCAAATCAGGGCCAAGGTACACATCCTGACCCATTCTGACCCAGGAGGATGCAGGGAACCCAAAACCACCGCCACAGACTGGGGCACAGGTTTCTAGGTTCTCGGAGGACACACAAACGACCCGTCGTTCCCGTCTGGCCAGGGATGTCCCTTACCACAATCTCCTTGTCAGCACTTTGTAAATCCTTCTGCGCCGACTTCAGCTCCAACTTGGTCTGGTCTAGTTCAGAGTAGACTGTCTGCAACTACAGGAAAGTACAGGGAGTAAAGGACAGGCCAGCAGGCGGCTCTGTGCCTGCCCCCACCTGCTGCTACCCAGTGCATGCTCATGGGAGCCCAGGGTCCAGAAGAGTCTAAGGACACATGGGGAGACCGTGGCTTTGTGGGGCTGTCCATGCCCATCTGGAGCTGCCCAGGGATTAGGGCTGCGTTCTATATCCGACAGCCCATGGATGCACCGGGCCCAGAGATAAAGCAGCTGGGACTGAATGGGGTTCCAGGTACGTTCCTCCCTACTCTGGGCCTGGGACAAAAGCAGGCCTCTAACACTGTCACATTCGGGATCTGTGCTCTCCAGCCGAGAAGTGCCCAGGGGCCAGGAAGGATAGAAGGGAGCGTAAGTGTGCACGTATTGGGGGGGGATGCCTGCATGACCTGCCACCCTAAGTGGACAAGCCACAGAGCCAGAGCCGAGGCCCAGGAACCAGTCTCTGTGAATCACCCAGAGGCCCCGTGGAGTCTGCTGCACCAACAGTCCCCATGGCTTTGCTCAGGGGACAGGACTGAGCGCGAGGAAAGGACAGCCCCCACTCCCCTCACCTCCTGCTCCCCACTGTTACCTTGCTTTTGGAAGAAAACAAGTCCTTCTTCAGTCTGTCCGCCAGCTCCCCTGAGGCTTTCCGTGCTTCTTTTAGATTCTCATACTCTCTGTGAGGGGCCAGGAAGAGAGGCCAGAATGGGGTGCCCTGCTGGTCAGACCGCACCATGGCACCAAACAAACACAAAGCCCAAGCTGGCCCCTCAGCCAGTTCTCATTCCCACTCTGACACCGGAGCCCAGCAGGGTGGTGCTGCAGAGGGTCCTGCAGGGAGAGCGGGGGAGTCTCTGTTCCCTGCCTGTCCTGCAGGCACGGGTGATTGGAGAGGCTTTGCAGAGGCTTTGCAGGAAGTCCTGCCCTCATGAAGAGGCCCCCGATACCACCTGGTCCTCACAGGAGACATCTGGGATCCTCCATGCCTGTCAGCCAAGGAGCCTTTTCCCCAACCTCACATCCACAGTAGCAAAGTTTCTGATGCAAGTCAGGCAGAATCGGTGAGCGCTGATAGGAAACAGGCTCCATTTATCACGATGGGGCTTATAGCCCAGACAGTGGTGGCAACCTTCTTAGAAATAACATTCATGGGGTGCCTGGGTGGCTCAGTTGGTTAAGCAACTGCCTTCGGCTCAGGTCATGACCCTGGAGTCCTGGGATCGAGTCCCGCATCAGGCTCCCCGCTCAGCGGGGAGTCTGCTTCTCCCTCTGACCCTCCTCCCTCTCATTCTCTCTGTCTCTCATTCTCTCTCTTGCAAATAAAGAAAATATTAAAAAAAAAAAAAGAAATAACATTTATGTTCACACTCATTCTCTCAATAACCCCATGAGGCAAGTTATTACTATCTCCATTCAGGAAGCTGTGGGTCAGAGGCCAAGAAACTGGCTCGTGGCCGCATGGTGAGAGGTGGGGTCAGGGTTCAAACTGAGGCAGCATATCTCCGGAGCCTGCCCCTTAAGTCTGCCTGCTCTGCCTTACAAGTGATGGGCAGCAGAGAGGGTGCCGTGGCTTAGCCCCCGGACTGGGCCACAGGGGCCGGAGCACGCACTTCTTGAGGGACACGCAGTACACGGCTAGCTGCTCCACCGCGGAGTGCCCCACACCCATGTCTCGGATCATCTCCTCCACCTCGGGCCGCTGGCTCTGGAGCAGGAGCTCAATCCTGAAAAACACCCAGCCCACGGCATTTACAATCTGGAGGCTGATGGGTAGGTACCCAGTGCAGCTCGGCTTTCCTTTGCCGCTGTTGCTATGGTGACAGCCTGGCCTGCCAGCATGCTTTAGCAGGCGGGTCTACCCAAAGAAAGGACCCACGGCAGAGCTGAACACAGCTGCAGGGACGCTGCTGGGGAAGGATGGGTGCTCACAGGTCCTCAAAGTCAGGGATCCTTGGAGAAAGGTCTCTGGAGCAAAAGACCTGCCAGGTCACCGGGCCATGGGCAACAGGAAGAGGGAGGACTGAGGCAAGGGGCCCCCTGGAAAGTGGAGGAGCCCACCGAGGCCGAGCGAGGACACCTGGGCCCACACCCAGTTGGCCTGAACCCCACATGGCCTACGGAGGTTTGTGCCACAGAGGTGCCAACCCCTACTGCAGTCCTAAGAGCTGGGCCCTCTGGGGGCCATAGGAGCAAGGGCAGAGGGAGTACCCAGCTCCAGGCTCACCGCTCCATGGTTTTCATCTTGCTCCTGAGTCGGCGCGCCTCCTCCTGGGCTTGTTTGCTCTCGTCCTGCTGCTGCTCCAAGTACTTCATCTGCTTCTGAAGAGCAAACACACCCATGCCTACCTGTTGCTTGGACAATCCCAGGGCCCATGGCTAAAGTCATCCTGAACCTCTACTCTAGAACTGTCTCCTTTTCCAAGTGCTGATAACCGTGTGTGCCCAGCCTCCAGGGAGGAAGGCTCCTGGGCCCCAATCTGGCTTGTGCTTTTTCTGCTATGAGGCCCTATGCCAACTGCTTCCTCGCCTCCCCGCTTGCTTCCTCCTGAGATATGTCTTACCCCAGGCACAACCCACTACCACCAGCTAGAGGCCCACTGTGGGCTGCCAAGGTCCTGTGGCCTAAGGGCTCATGGTGCATGTCATGTAGGAAGCTGAAGAAACACAAATCCAGGTCTCATTAGCCACCATCTAGACCCGAGGATAGTTATCAATCAGGCTAGGGGAGCTGAACCAGAGGCAGCTAGCCAGGCTGCCCTCAGCACAAAAGCACTCCATCTCTGACCTGGGAATGCTATCAAAGATGCCCGCTCTGCAGCCAGGTCCTGATTCACTCCTTCCCTCCCACTGGCCAGGCCACGTGATCCAGCCCAGCCACCAAGCAGGAACAGAGACAACGAACACCCTGGGGCTCTGTCTGTTCACAAAGATGGCTCCCTTTCCCTTTCAAATGGCATCCAGCAAGGACTGCTCCTTCTTACGAGGCCAGAATATCAATTGCGGGCTCAGATCAATCGCCTCATGCCCCTTAGAGAGCAAGAGGCTCACCAACCCAGGCTGATACAAAATTCATCTGGGTCTAGAGCAGCTTGCTCTGCAGGCTTTGATCTGCCCGGTCAGCTCAGCACAGCTGACTTCAAAGGCCCCCTGCTCCTCCTTGGGATGCTGTTTGATCTGGCTCCAGAGAGCAGCCCAGCCAAGGACTAAAGTGCTAATGGAAGGTTCTTCCGTCTGGCTTCATCGGTGGAGTACAAACCACTTTTGGAAACAAGGTTCAGCTTCACTGAGGTCTTGGCTGAGCTGCCCCTCCGAGAAGCACCGGGAAGGTCTCACCTCTTCAGACTACTCGGTACAAAATCCAAGCACAGCCAATATGACCCCTCACTTATGGACTGGATGGGTACAACATTGGAGGCCTGGGGAAGAAGGGATTTGCCTCTACTTTATAACTGCACAAACGAAGGTAATGACCAAGGGAAAGCCAGATGATAAGGCCAACGGACTTGTGCGCACAGGACCCGGGGACCCACCTTGAGGGTGGAGCACAGCATTTCGGCCTTGTCTAAGGCCTTCTGCAGAGATTCCACAGTGGCGTTGCGTTCTTCCAGCGTGTCCCGCAGGGTGTCAATGATGACCTGGCTGTCCCTTTTTTCCTTCTCTGCAGCAGGGGTGGGAAGGGGGAAGGCCTGTTCACCCATCAGCATAAGAACCTGAGCCCTTGGGCTCCAGCACTGCACCCCTGAGCCAGGTAAGGAACAAGTCCCCAGTCAGCAAGTTGGGTGGCCCACTTCTCTCTCTGGCATGCACCAAACCAGGGAAGCTAAACCAGAGTCTCTTCATTCAGGGGATAAGACCCTCTTTCTGCTTCTTAGAACTACCCGAGTAAAGATTTCACTGCTGTCCACTCCCATGGGTCTAGTTAATTCATCATCTTAGAACCCAAGCAGGTTTCCTGCCAAACTCAGCAGCCAAACACTCTCCTAGAAATAGTCTGTCCCATTAGGCAGCCCCCTCCCAGCCTCGGTCCTGGGCAAGAAGCCTCAGACAAGGAGAAGAAGCTCATCTGGCCTAAGTGGATGGCTCGAGGCACCTCCCTTTCCTCTCCTTTTCTGCCAATCACAAGAGCTGGCAAAACTCTTGGATATAGAAAACAGGGAGAGCCCCTAGCTTCACCAGAAGGCTAGAGGCACTCCTCCCAGCTCCCCGCCCCCGAACCACCTAGGTCAAGAGCTTCCCAGGGCCCCTTGTCTCTTACTAACTCACCTTTCTGGGAAAGCTGGGCTCTCGTATTATCCAGTTCATTCTACAAGGTAATATCCACAATAAGAAGCAGAAAAGCATCATACCTGGCTTCCATACAGCATCCCAAAAAGCTTGCAGGGAGATCCAGGAGGTGACAATGAGGCCTGTAGGTCCACAGACCCTGCTATATGTCACGGCCAAGCTAAGCCAACAGTGAAGAGATATGTCTTGCTTTATCTCTATGCTTTTTTAAAAAAGTAGGTAAGATGGAGGAAAATAATCTCAAGTACAAGACCCTGGGACAGGGAAGGAGGCAGAACAGGGGCAAGAGAAGCGAAGTTGGACCTGTGTGATCAGTCTCATAGCCAAGGCTTCCAGCACTTCCTTGGCCCTGTGCTGGCCCTTACACTCTCTGGGCTTCAGCTGTACTCACTGGGGACACAGAGTGGGGATGGCTAAGGACCTTGGGTCACCACTCCTTCACTCCACCCCAGGTCCTGCTTGCTTCAGTCTACTTCTCTCCAAGCTCTGAACTCACTCTGTGTGCCATGAATCTTCCAACTCTGATGAGGTAGGTAAGCTGGGACAACTTTACGTCTCTGGATGAAACCTCACACGTGCTAGGCTCTAACCATACTATTGTGAGGGTCAAATGAACCTCTTAAAGCCCATGCGTAAGTTACAGAGCCACTGCCCTAGAACCACTGAGAGGCAGGGGCAGAAATGAGCCCAGCTTCCATTCAGGAGTCCGGAGCACTCAACACCCAATGGGCAAGAGAAGTTTTCCATAAGCAGGAAAACCAGGCACTGCAGAACTGAAAGTCTTGGCCAAGGAAGGGTTCATGGCAGTAGCAGGATGGAATCCAGGCAAATCTTCCTCCAGATCACCCTTTCCAGGTCAATACAAGACTCAGAATTTCACACGTGACCAATACTAAAGCCCAGCCCCAGTAGGATAAGCTCCTTGCTGTGAAAATCCCCACCCAGGACTCTGGGGCAAAAGCTTTTGGTGGCTGGGTGGCTCAGCGTAGGCAGAACATCCTGGAGTGCAAGTGGTGGGTAGAGAAGGGCATGTACGTACTGCCAGAGAACAGACACCAACCCAAAGCTCCCCCGAGGCCCTGGCCCCTACACCTAAGCAAGGTACCTACGAGCCCTTGCTCCAAACTACTCAAGATGTTGTCTCTCTGTCTCCTAGATCTGGCTTTGAAAGCCAGAAAGAAACGAAGCTGCCTTTGTTGTCTTTATCACAGGGAGGACGCAGTTTAAAACCAGGAGCAGTTACCATGACGATGAACATGCTGGCTTTAAGCACAAAAGCTCTACGTTCTTGAAGCAGTAAGGTTCCAAGGACATCACGGCACCCTGGGGCCAAGGCCAAATGAACCCTGGGCTGACAGATGCCCAGCAAATGAACCCACAGAGTCCAGGTACATTGCGAACCCCAATCCCACTTCCTCAAGAGGTTTTGGCCAATCCAGCCCCCTGGTGCACAAAGAAAGTTAAATCTTGGGCTTGAAGGGAAGAAGTGTAGGGGGGAATTCACCCATTCTCCCCTGCGTTGTGGGTTTCTGCCCTGGCTCACATCCTGATTCCAGGGGTTCTGCCCTCCATTGCTGGTCTGGGAAAGACTCAGGCACCTGGATATATACCAAGCTTCCCCACAGTTTTGAGGCACAGACAGGTTTGTGAGTAGTGGGTCCACACATCTTCCCTGGCTGAGGACTAGAAGAGTTTTCTGATCTGTCTCTAGCTGTCGAAGCAGCAAAGTGGGCTGGGAAGGATGGCTGTAGAAGCTCTGCAAGGTGAGAGAACCTCAGGAGAGACACTCTGGTCTTTGGTGGGAATTGCTCTGAAATCCCAAGGGTGAAGGCTCACAGTCACGTGGCTCCTCTCTTCCCTAACAGTGTATTTCTCCAATGACTGGGTCTCATCATCACTTTTCCTCTGCTCTCCTCCCCTCTGCCTTGAAACCTCTACAACTCTCCCTCCAGACTCCATCTCCACAATCTACACACCCACCCTATGAGGGAGCAGAGAGTAAATTTTCAGAGGGCTTGGGGTTCAGTAGAATGACATAAATCCTGGGTACCTTTAAGAATTCTGCATCTAAGACACTCTCCTCCTCTTGGGCAAGGTCAAAGAAGAGCTTATTGATAATGGTTCTTCTGCCAACCTGGATGGAAGGACAAGAGAGAGTATGACTATATAGCTGGGTCACGAGCAAGGATGACAGGATGTGCATGCAGCCGAACAGGCAGCCAGGCCTGTTCTCAGCCCTCACTTTTCACAGCACATCCCTTGGAATCAGATGAGCTCTGTAACCCTCCAGTCATCCCACGCTGGTGCCACTGGTTTGGTGGTTACTAAATTAATGTCACCGCAGACCCATGAGGTGACTGTTCAAAAGATACCCAACTCTCGGTGCTGGGCATCGAGGATGGGGAAAGGCAAGGAAGGAGGCTAAATTTACCTAGGTGAAGACCGGCCCAGGCAACAAGTCTATCTGCCAGCTACTCTTGGGCATAAGCAGGCCTCCTGAGCCACTTAAGAGCACAAGGTTTAATCAGCCTCAAACCATGAGGGTCCAAAAAGGTCAAAGATACTGTTCAGTTTCAGAGATCTTTCCTGATTCCTGCTCCCTGGCAAGGAAAAGATGTCTTCAGCTGAGGTTTTCACCCCATTGCACTCACCTGGATTCGGCACTGTGGGCAGGTCCGACTTGGTGCTGTCTCAAACCACTGAATTAGGCTGGAATGAGAAGCAGAGAAGCAGACTGGTGAGCCCTTGCTTGGGTAGGGACATACAGGCCAGGTAGGCACCCTGACCACAACAGTGTCTGACTTATTCCTGCTCAGCCCGATGCCTGACCACAAAGGAGGGCAGTACCACAGGTGGTACAGCACATCCCACAGGGCCTCACTGGTACAAGCACTCTGACCAGTTGGCCCTTTTTTTGGCCCTGTTAGGGTCCTCCCGACCCCTGAGCTGCTCTTTTGTCAGCATTCGGGGCTCTGACTAGGAGGGAGCAGGAGCCAAAGTTCAGGGTCCCTCAGAGATGGGGATTCTAGTAACACCCCCACTTTAAGCTGGGACTCCAAAGGGCTAAGCTTTCAGAGTAAGGGTAAACTAGAAGCAAATGCAAGTCGTGGGAAAAGCAAAATACAGTCTAGCTTCACATCCTCTATGTGAGTGGTCCAACAAAATCTCAAGCCTTAAACTCTAATTAGTCTCCTACTAGTAGACTCTCCCACCAGAGACCAGGGAGAAAGAGTCCTTTCTGGAAGATAATACCATCATCCCAGGCCTCAGTTTTTTTCGATAAATAATTTTCCATATATTAGGACAAGATAAACTCAAAGGTAGCCAGGCACAGTGGAATACTATACAGCAACGAGAATGAATGAGTCTACAACTAAGAACAATATTATGGATGAATCACATACACATAACATTGAGGAAGAGAAGCCAGACACAAAAAAAGGTATATTATGTATGATTCCATTTACATAAAGTAAATGTTTTAGTTGTTTTTTTTAAGTAAATAGACAAGGAAAAAAGCACTACACGTGCAAACCAGAACATATGCACAAAGACTTCAGATACGGGAATTGTCAGACACAACATAATATGGTATGCTAAGGAAATAAAAATCAAGACTGAAAATATCAGTAGAGGGGTGCCTGGCTGGTTCAGTCGGTACAGCATGTGACTCTTGATCTGGGGGTTGTGAGTTTGAGCCCTGTGATGGGGTTAGAGTTTATTTTAAAAAAGAAAAAAATATATCAGTAGAGAACTACAGAATAAAAGGTGACATGGCAGAATTTAATAAGCACCAAACATAAATTCTAAAATTAAAAATGGCCAAAATTAAGAATTGGATGGACGAGTTTAATGGCAGTTTAGGCACAGTTGAAGAATTAGTAAAATGAAAAAGGTCAGAGAAAACACTGAGAATTAAAAAGATGGAAAAATACAGAAGAGATGATAAAAGATATAAAAGATACTGTGAGAAGGTCTAGCATACATATAATAAGGAATTCCAAAAAGAAAGTACTAGGTGGAATTATGCACTTTCTCCAAGAAGTCTATGTCCTAATTTCTCAGACCTGCGACTATTTCATGTTATATGACAATAGCAATTTTGCAAATGTGATTAAGGATCTTGAGACAGGGGGCGCCTGGGTGGCTCAGTCAATTGAGCGTCCACCTTCGGTTCAGGTCATGATCCCAGGGTCCTGGGATCGAGCCCTGCATCGGGCTCCTTGCTCCGCGGGGAGTGTGCTTCTCCCTCTGCCTCTTCCTTCTACTTGTGCGCTTCCTCTCTCTCAAATAAATAAATAAATTTTAAAAAATAAATAAATAAAAGGATCTTGAGACAGGGAGATTATCCAGGTGTGCCCCCATGTAATCACAAGGGTCCTTAAGCGAAACAGGAGTGTCAGAGGCATAGAGAGATCTGAAGATGGAGAATGGGGCTACAAGCCCAGAAAGGCATATCCCCGTTTACACACATTGACTATAATCCAGTAAACTCATTTTGAACTTCTGACCTCTGGAACTGCAAGATAATAAATCTGTGTTGTTTTAAAACACCAAGTTAGGGGCGCCTGGGTGGCTCAGTCGTTAAGCGTCTGCCTTCGGCTCAGGTCATGATCTCAGGGTCCTGGGATCGAGCCCCACATCGGGCTCCCTGCTTGGCGGGAAGCCTGCTTCTCCCTCTCCCACTCGCCCTGCTTGTGTTCCCTCTCTTGCTGTGTCTCTCTCTGTCAAATAAATAAAATCTTTAAAAAACAAAAGCACACCAAGTTAGTAGTAATTTGTTATAACAAAAAATGAGAAACTATATGAAAACAAAAGATATAATGGAATAGAGACAATATGTGAAAAGATAATGGCCGATAATTTTCCAAAATTAATTAAAGAAACTGTTCCACAAGTTCGAAAACCATAATGAATCCCAAGCAGGATAAGTAAAAAAATGGTAACAAAAAGAGCTGAAGTGCTATGTTATTGTCAGGCAAAATAGACTTTAAGTCAAAAAATGTTACAAAAAAACAAAGAAGGACTTTATATTTTGATAAAAGGTACAATCCAACAAGAAGAAATAACAATTATAAACATAGATGTACCTAACAACAAAGCCCAAAAATATATGGAAGAAGAATGGACAGAATTAGAGACAGAAATAGACAGTTCTACAATAAAAGTTGGAGATGTCAATAACCCACACTTTTAATAATGGGTAGAACAATCAGACAGGTAATCAATAAGGAAATAGAGGACTTGAACAACATAAACCAACTAGATCTAACCCACAAATACTCCACCCAATCACAGCAAAATACACATTTTTCTCAAGTGCACAAGGAACATTCTCCAGGATAGACCATATGTTGGGCCACAAAACAAGTATTAATAAATTTGAAAAGATTAAAATAATACAAAGTATCTTTTCTGATCACAATGGAATGAAACTGAAAACTAGTAACAGAAAAAAAAAACTGGAAAATTCACAAATATGTGGAAATTAAACAACACACTCTTAAACAACTGATGGGTCAAAGAAGAAATCACAAAGGAAATTAGAGAATACCTTGAGATGAGTGAAAATGAAAACACCACATACCAAGACTTATAGAATACAGTGAAAGCATGCTAAGAGGGAAGTTGATAGCTATAAACACAGACATTTAAAAAAAAAAAAGGCACCCATTAGATAACTATTATAAAAAAACAAACAAAAACAGAAAATAACAAGTGTTGACAAGGATGTGGAGAAATTGGACCCTTGTGCACTGCTGGTGGGGTTGTAAAATGGTGCAGTCAAAGTGGAAAACAGTAAAGCAGTTTTTCAAAAAATTAAACATAGAATTACCATATGATCCAGTCATTCCACCTCTGGGTATAACTCAAAAGGAATGAAAGCAGGGACTCGTACAAAAACTTCCAAACCAGTTCATAGTAGTATTACTCATAGCAGCCAAAACATGGAAACAACTCAAGGTCCATTAACAAATGAAGGGATAAACAAAATGTGGTATTTCCATACAGTTGAATTTTAGTCATAAAAGGAATGAAATTCTGATACATGCTACAACATGGATGAACCTTGAAAACATTATGCTTAGTGAAGCAAAACTTAAAAGAAAAATATTGTATGCTTCCACTTATATAAGATACCCAGAATAGGAAAACTCAAGGAGACAGAGGGTAAAATAAAGGTTTTCAGGGGCAATGGGGAGGGGGTGATGGAGAGCTGTCATTTAATTGGTACAGTGTTTCTGTCTGGAATGATGGAAAAGTTCTGGAAATAGACAGCAGTGAAATAAAGGGAATTAAGAAGTACAAACTTCCAGTTATAAAATAAATAATTCATGGAGATGAAAAATACAGTGTAGGAAATACACTCAGTAATACTGTGTATGGGGGCGCCCGGGTGGCTCAGCCGGTTGGGCATCTGTCCTCCACTCAAGTCATGATCCCAGGGTCCTGGGATCAATCCCACATTGGGCTCCAACCCCACATTGGGCTCCCTGCTCAGCAGGGACCCTGCTTCTCCCTCTCCCCTGCATTCTCGCTCTCTCTCTCAAATAAATAAAATCTCTTTTTTTCTAGATTTATTTATTTATTTGACAGAGAGAGAGAGAAAGAACAAGCAGGGGGTAGTGGAAGAGGGCGAAGCAGGCTCCCCGCTGAGCAGGGAGCCCATGAACCCTGGGATCATGACCTGAGCCGAAGGCAGTTGCTCAACTGAGCCACCCAGGCGCCCCATAAATAAAATCTTAAAAAAAGAACACTGTTGTATGGTGACAGACGGTGACCACAATTATCGTGGTAAAGCATCGAGTAATGTGTAGAATTGTTGAATCAATATGTTGTGCACCTGAAACTAATATAATATGGTATGTCAATTATATTTCATTTAAAAAAAAAAAGAGCTCTGAATCAGCCAGGCCACAGCTGCTAGGGGAATCTTTCCTCACCAGCTGTACATTCAAAGGGTCAGCAGGACGGCTGGATCAGGGAGGACCTCCTTGCCCTTCCATGGTTCTTTGGTATTTTTTAAATATTTTATTTATTTATTTGAGAAAGAGAGCGAGAAGCCGACTTGCCGCTGAGCGGAGAGCCCGATTTGGGGCTCAATCCCAGGACCCTGAGATCATGACCGGAGCAGAAGGCAGATGCTTTACCGATTGAGCCACCCAGGCGCCCCCTTGCCCTTCCATGTTATCTTGGGTTTCTTGGAGTCAGTGAATACACTGGAGTGTCTGACCAACGAGATGACTCTGGGTAGAATAATCCCAAACCATCAAGCAAACCACAACAAATCGGATAGCCAGAGGCCTACCAGGTTATCTCGAAGAAATAAAAGGCCTCGTTAATTTGGCCAAAGTTTACCTCCGCCCAGAGGTGTTGAAGTCACACCTCTCTGCCAGCGGATCAAGGAGCCCCCTACTTTATCTTCACCGAACCAACTCTTTCCCTGGACTCAGTTCAGCTGTCACCTCCTCTGGGGAGTCTGCCCAGACCCGCCTCAGTCCAGGTCGGGAAGCTACGGTGGGGCTCAGGCTAGTGCCGTCTTAATTACCTGTCTGGGCTCCGCCCGGGGACCCCATACCCCACAGTTCTGTAGCCGTACCAGGCCGAGAGCCCGGCCCCGCCACTACGGTCACTCACCACTGCAGGTGGAAGGTGTGGCCGCAGTGGATGGCGGCCACATCTCGGGAGTGGTCGAAGAAGTCGGAGCAGATGGTGCACAGCGCACGGATAGGCATGATGACTGGTCTAAAGGGGATCAGGCAGCCAAGGAAACCTCGACCGGTGCAGCTTCGCGGCCGCGCCCCCGCGTCCCCGCAGGCTTCAAATTTGGCTCCACGGCGCAACTTCCGGGAGCGGACCGGAAGTGGTTATAAGGAGCCTGGAGGCTGGATCCGGATTGGACAAACCATGGGGGCGGGGCTTAACGACCGAAGAGAATCCTGGGGCTGAGCGCGAGACTGTCAGCTGTAATTCTCCAGAGGCTCCCCGAAGGATTCGGCAGGTACTCGCAGCAGCTATGCCGCCGGCGGGCCCCTTTCTGGGGCAAGACAAGACATTATGGTCCGACGCCAGATCTGGTGCGAGGCGCGCCGGGCATTGGCTCCTCAGCCCTGTTCCGTCAGGGCAGCCTTCTCTGCACTTCGAGAGTCGAGAAGACCGAAGCCACAGGGGAATGGGACGATGGTCCCGATGGAGAGTGGCCCTCTGGGCTCTGGGCAGTGCTCAACCGTACGCCCGTAGTTGCCACAGACTAAAAGAATGACCCACCCTCTCAGCCTTCGGCTCTGAGTGGTCCTAGAAAGATGGACACAGGTCCTAATCCCTCAGGACACCCCAAGCTTACTCTGGCTTTATCCAAGCAAGGCATGATGATGATCCCTAAGTTTGGAGGCAGCAAGGCCAGTTACCCTGACTTTAGCTCTTAGCTCCCAGGAGGATCAGCATGCCTCTGGACTGTATAGTGGGGTTAGAATTTTGGAGGCCCAGATGCTTCATAGACCAGTGACTAACAAAGCCTTTTATTGATTCCTACATCAGAGAAGTTATCTTTGGGGTTCTCCCCGAGAAAGAGCAGCATCCCTGGTGAATTCATCTGGGCCAGTCAGGACTGGAACAAGTCTTCCTAGGAATTTTCATGCTTAACTATTTTTAGCAGTGTTACTACCCTCTCCCCAGAAGAAAGCTTATGTAGAGCCCCATGATCTAACGCTGATTTGTTCCACCTGAAGTAGACCCAGAGTGAAGTTCTTTGGGCCTGTATGGAAAGCACAGGCATTGTCCACAGGGAGGAGGAATCAACACAAAGGGCAGCATAGAACCTTTGTGCAATGCCCACCCTGCACCCTCTCCCCAACCCAGGGAAGCCCACTTTGTCCATGGGCAAGGTCTCTCCCTATGGTGGCTGGTCTGTGGTGAGTTTCAATTATATGCCTAAGTCAAGACAAGGGCTCCTTGTTCAACAGGACTTGTCAGAACAGCAGTCCAGGGGGTTTTCCTTGGCACAAGCCCAGGACAGGACCCACCACCCACATGGATTTCTAGAGTCCAAAGGACCCGCCACAATCAAGGAACACACAGTGGTAAAGAATGATCTGTACCCAGCCCAAGCAATCCTCATGGCACTGAGCACAGACATGTGAACCTACTCCCAGCCTCTTCCCTCCCCACTGCCTTCCAGGGGCCCCTCCCCAGTAAGACAGAGGAAGCAAAGGCAAGAGGATGGCCAGAGGCTTTGGCAGGGTGACATTTATTTGCCAGGTTCAGCAGGCACACAGTTAGCCTACCGACCTTCATACACCAGAGCAGACCCACAGGCATGCAGGGAGAAGGGCAGGACTGCCACTGGAGTGCCGAGCAAAGGCCCGGACCAGTGTGGCTGCCTGCCCAAGCTGTGGTGGGGTCTGACAAAGGGCACCTGCCAGGAGCCTCCATCAGGAAACTGGGGAGCCTTATTCCACTTTCTCATCCCAGTAAAAGCAACTCAGCATAGCTCAGAGGCACCTGGGCCTCTCTCTAAGCCCTGACAGAAGGGGAAATGGGTCACAGACATAGAGGGGTGGGGGTGGGGGTTCCTCTCTATTTTATTTTTCAATTAGGAGAGCAGAAATCTGCCCCTGTGAAGGACAAACCTCAAATCAGATTATGGGACACTGCCATGTGGCAGGCCCCCTGGGATGGAGAGGACTGTAGCCTGAGCCTGAGGAACACCATCAGAGAGGAGCCAAGGGCTATCAGCCTTCCCTGTCTGGCTCAGGGTAAGGACCCAGCTAAGCTGGTGCACTAGGTACTGGGCCTGCACTCTGCCTTCCCAGTTTTCATTGCCACATCCCAACTGTTCCCTCCTTCCCCTTACAGGCTCATGAAGCTCAGGGCACAGGGCAACCCACTGCAGAACCCAGGAGGGCAGGAAATAGCACAAGGATATTATTGGTGGGAACTTTCCAGGAACAAAGGTGGACATTTCTACCCCCCTACTCATTCTCTTTCACTTCTGAGGACCCCCAAAGCTACCAAGCAGTGCCCCCAACCATGCGACCAGTCTTGTCTTAAAGCATACTGCCCTAGATTTGTACATTCTCTATACCAGCCTGTGTCCATTCTTAGAGCAGCCCACATACCACAGGCACATACCTTCATGTGCAGGAGCCTAAGACCGCTGACAGGGCCTCGCTGGAGGACCAGCTCTCAGGGCAAGGCCACCCAAGTTTAGGGCCTGGGAGAGGATGGGACCTGCAGGGCCTGCCTGGGGAAATTGTGAGGCAAAAAGGGAAGGGGAAAGGGAGCAGGGACCTCCTGAGTATCCCTAGAGCAGCATCCCGCAAGGAACAGAAACTGGTGAAGCTAGCGAAAGACAGAAAAGCCACAAGGAATCCATGCAGGGGCTGGGGCCGGTCCTGCCTCTGGCCTGCCCACCACTCACGCACATACACACAGGAGATGAGACTGCTCTCCCGTGGCCCCCAAACATGCCCCACACTGGGAGGCAGGGGCAGGAGGGAGCAAGGGCATCATGCCAGTGACTCTTATGTACAGTGAGAAGCCCCTCATCCACTCTCCCACCCTCCTGCCCGCCCCCTGCCCCACACCAGCCTGCTCACTCAGCTGGTCTCCTCCCTCCGAGACTCCTGGGCATAGCCAGCAGCCTCTTCCCCTTTACTAGAGGGTGGGGCCTGGCCTGTTGTGCCCCCGGGGGCTGTGCTGTCCGGCTGGGCCAAAGCCGGCTCAGGGGTGGCAGCTGCCTTGGTGGCTGGTGTGACACTGCTTTGAGTGGTGGACATGGTGCTCTCTTCCATGGCTGGTGTGGCTCTCCCATCAGTGGCTGGAGTAACACTCCTATCGGTGGCTGGGGTGATGCTCCCATCGGTGGCTGGGGTGATGCTCCCGTCGGTGGCTGGGGTGACACTGCCATCGGTGGCTGGGGTGGTACTGCCATCGGTGGCTGGGGTGGCACTACGGTCTACGGGGGCTACATTATCGCTCTTTGCGGCAAGAGCAACAGCACCCACTGTGGCTGAGGTGGCACTGCCCCCAAGGGCTGGGGCAGCCCCACTTGCAGCTGCGGCCCCACCTACAGCCCCAGCGGTGACAGTGTCTGTGGCTGGGGCAGACTGGGCTGTCGCTGTGCTGGACTGCTCCGGGGCCCGGAGCCGTTTCATGAGGGTGGTCACTCGGACAGCCTTCTGAAAGGAGGGCAGTGGAGAGAGGCCCAGAGTGAGGCTTACAGAAGCCAGATCCGTTCCTTGGCAAGAGCAAAAGCCAGACCATTCTGAGCCAAAGCCTCTGACCACCCCAGGGGAGGTCAGGGACCCAGCTGCTCACACACCCACATAAGGCAGTGACAGTGGCTACAGCCACACCTGATGGCTGAAGAAATGCCTTTCTGTGGCTGCAGGGGTGTGATACAGGCAAGAGACTGTGTGTGCCAGAAGGAGCTCTTGGGATCAGTCCAAGAAAGGGAGTCATCCGAGCCTTACCTTCCACTTGGCCCTGGCAAAGTTCTTTTCAATCTGGGCACAGACACCATCCTTGATGTTCTTATCAGAAGCAGCATTGCCAGAAATCCTAGAAAGGGTGCAAGTGCATCTGGATCTGAGGGGGTACAGGCCTTCATGGAGACTGCCCAGCCCTCTTCTCCTAAGATCCAGAGGTTACCAGGCAGGCCCTCTGGGCTGGGCCTGAGCTCTGGGCACCCCCAGCCCCTACTCAAAGCCTCAAGGATGGGGGCTACTAGATGTGAGGAGGACTAGGCCAAGGGAAACCTGGCCTCTCCTTCTGTCCTCCATGGGCCCTGCTCACCACTCATGGGAGATGGCCTCTTCTGCGGTGATGCGCTGGTCTTGCTCCACCTCCATCAGCCTTGTTACCAGGTCTTTGGCTGGGGACAAAGCCAGGGAGAGGCTAGGCATGGGCACCTCATCTCACTGTCTACGGGTGATGAATGGGCTGGGAGGTAGGAGCAGAGTCCAGCAGAGAAGGCTGAGAGCAGGTCCCCCACACCAACCCTTCCCTTTACCCACATGCTGGGCACCTCCTCACCCGCCTGTGAAATATCATCCCAATATGGAGAGTCAAATTCATAGTCGCCAGCCAGGATCTTGCGGAAGAGGTTCTTGTCATGGTTCTCATAGTCATCTTCCTCTACCTCCTCATAGAAGGGCGGGTTCCCTGAAAGCCTGCATGGGGGGCCAAAGGGCAGTGTCACCCAGGAAAGCCATGGACACAGGACCCCACCCGGCCTGGCTGCAAGCCTGTTTGCCTGCCCATCTACTCACAGGATGTACATGATGACTCCAATGGCCCAGCAGTCCACAGGGCGTCCATACCGCTGCCGCCCTACCACCTCTGGGGCTGCAGACACAGCGTCCATCTGCTGGTCAGTATCAGACCTGGCCAGGCCTGGTACCACTCACACCACTTCCTGGGCTAGACACTTCCTTCCCCCACCCCTACCCAGAGCCACTCCTTAAAGGTTGTCTCCCACCCTGCCCCTGCCCCACCCCCTGCTTGCCCAGGTACTCGGGAGTCCCACAGGGCTCCTTGATGAGGCCATTCTCTAGCTTAGCCAAGTGGAAGTCACTGATGACGATCTTTGAGTTCTTCAGCCGATTGTAGTAAACCAGGTTCTCCAGCTGCTCCGCGCAGGAATGACATGTGGGTGAGCAGAGGAAGACTCCATGAGGACCCCAGAGGCTAGACTAAGACCCCAAGGTGCTGCCCACCTCAGCCCCAGGCTGGCTGCCATCAGACCTGGTTCCTGGCCTCACCTTGAGGTTCCTGTGCACGATCTTGAGTGAGTGCAGGTAGGCCACGGCCTCCAGGACCTGCCGCACCACATTGCTCGTGTCTCGCTCCGAGTAGTAGCCCTGGTCCAGGATCCAGTCAAACACCTCCCTCCCCGTGGCCCTGAGGGACACCAGCCCCTGAGCCCGGCGTGGGCAGGATCGGGGGTGGGGCAGGAGTACTTGGGGAGGCTGCCTACATCAGGGAGCTGGCGGGGCAAGGCACAGGGACCCAGGACCCCCAGGGTCCAGAAAGGGGGCCTTCCCTGGTTGCAGAGGGCAGAGCAGGTAAAGGCCCTGGGGACTGAAGAATCCTGGGACCCCAGGCCCACACTCACAGCTCCAGGAAGATGAAGTACTCCTTGCGGGTCACAAACACATCCACCAGTTGCAGGATGTTGGGATGCTTCACCCTGGTGGCAGGGAGAAGGGCCAATAGTTAGGGCTGGGTAAACCCCTAAGAGAGGCTCTGGTTGCCACTGTGGACCACAGCAAACTGGCCAGAGGCTGGTACTGCTTGAGGCCCCCTGCCCTTGAAACCCTTCTCTGCTACCTCGTAAGCCACCCTACCCCTAGGCCTCACACTCACATCTTGAGGATGCCTATCTCGTTCTTGGCCGCCTTCCGCACCTTGCGGCCATCCCGCTTCTGGAACTTCTTGCAGGTGTGCAGCTTGCCCGTCGTCTTGTCCTTGGCCCGGAAGATCTCACAGAACTCCTCACTGCAGCCGGCAAGCACCCCACTCAGCCCTGGCCCAGTGTGGGCTGCCCTCTGCTCCCCTTTCACCAGCCCTTGCCCACCCACCCTTGACCACCAGACCCAGCACTCACGTCTTGATGACCTGTCCCAAATCATATCTGTCAGTCACCTCCGACGGCTGGTTATAGTTCTTCTTATCACCCAGAGTCACACACCCAAACGGCATTGCCAGGATCTGAGCTGCAGGCAGGATGGAGTCTGGCTCAGCTGTACCACAATGTGGAGGCTTCTCCCCGCAATGCAGAGGATGCCTCTGGGAGACCCCAGCCTGGCTCAGGCCAAGCAAGGGCCAGAGACTGCATCAGAAAGGGCTAGAGGCTGGTCAGGCTCCCACCCCTGCTTTTCTGGTCGTGGCTCGTGCCACTTGGCTCGGCTGCCTGAACTACAACAGCCCCCACTTACGAAAAACATATTAAACTGACATAGCAAGGAATCATTTTGTGTTGTATACATTCAACAACAACAACAAAAGATTTACCAAATGATTTCTTTATATTTCAGCTATTACACAGGTGAAGGGGGCTATAACCACCCACCCAGCGGATGGCCATCTCTGAAAGTCTGAAGATACCAAGTGTTGGCAAAGATGTGGAGAACATGAGCACTGCTAGTGGAGGCTAAGTCTCTCCTTTGGAAAACAGTTTGGTAAAACTGCTAAAGTTGAACATGCCCCATGAACCAGCATTTGCACTGCTAAATATATGCCCTACAGAAATACATACATTTATGCAGCAGGCCACTCATACAGGAAGGCTCATAGTGGCAACATTCGTAATTGCCCCAAACTGGAAACAGCCCACATAGCCACCAGCAGCAGGACGTAATATGGCACAGTCACACAATGGAATATTACACAGCAATGGAAATGAAGGAGCTGCAGCTATACCCGATCACACTCACATGGTGAATTTCACCAACATAGTGCTGAGTGAAAAAGACACAAAAGAATACATAGAGCATGATCCTATTGATACAGAGTTCAAGAAGTGCAGAACTAACCTGTACTGTGTATGGATACAAACATTCTGGTAAAACTATTTTTTTAAAAAAAGCTAGGAAATAAGTACCACAAGTCCTTCTGAGAGAAAGAGTAGATGTGATTGAGTCAGGACACGGGGAGATTCTGGAGGGCTGATTTCTGAACCTGAGTGGTGGTTTCACAGGTGTCTGTTTTTATAATAATTTGTAAAAATGTACGTACAAGTTGGGGGGCACATTTCTAGATTTTTGTTATATTTCACAATTTTAAAATGTTAATAAAAATTATGGCCATCCTGGGGCGCTTGGGTGGCTCAGTCGCTTAAGTGTCCAACTTTTGATTTTGGCTCAAGTCATGATCTCAGGGTCATGGGATCGAGCCCCTGTGTTGGGCTCTCTGCTCAGCAAGGAGTCGGCTTGGGATTCTCGCTCCGTCTCTCTTTGCCCCTCCTGCTCGTGCTCTCTCTCTCCAAGAAAATACATAAAATCTTTAAAAAAAATTATGGCCATCCATATGAAAGAATACTTGGTGGTTATTACAAAGAATACAGTAGAAAATGTGCTATGGCCGGACAGTTTCTGAGATGTTAAATGGAAAAGCAAGGGACAGAATGAGGGGTCAAGGATGCTATTTGGGTAAATTTTTTAAAGCTTATATACCAATGTATACTCACAAACTCAATTCTGGAAAGACACCTAAGAAAATCAGAGTGCTCTCTGGGGCAAAGAATTAGGTGTTAGAGGGGCAGATTTATATCTTTTATTACTTTTCTGTTAGAATTTTTACTGCAGGGGCACCTGGGTAGCTCAGTTGTTTAAGTATCTGCCTTTGGCTTGGGTCGTGATCCCAGGGTCCTGGGATCAAGCCTCACGTAGGGCTCCCTGCTCAGGGTGGTGTCTGCTTCTCCCTCGCCCTCTCTGCCCTTCTGCCTCCCATTGCTTTGTGTTTTCTCTCTCTCTCTCTCTCTTGCTCATGCTCCCTCCCTCTCTCTCTCATATAAGTAAAATCTCTTTTAAAAAAAAGAATTTTTACTACAATTACCTTTATTGATTCAATAAACGTTGTATCCAGGCACAGTGCTTGGAGTTTCCTCAGAGAGAGGACCCCTATTTGGGTGGAAGTGAGGAAAGGCTCTGAGGAAGAAAGGGCATCAGGGCTGGGCCTTAGAGGGGAAGGATTTGCCAGGAGCCATGCCGGGGTAATAGTCTGGAAAAAGTTAGACAAGCCTGCCAGTGCCTCGCTGCCAGGGCCCACAGGGGGCCTGGGCAGTCAGGTCTAGGGCATAGGTCCCTGGCCAGGGGTGGGTGTTCCAGGCACAAAGGTGACCACACGCAGGCACTCTGACACCTGGGGCCTGGCACCCGTGGGTCTGCAATGACACTCACCCAATCCTCTTGTGCGGTACTGGGAGGTCTGGCTCCAGCACCCAAAGGAAAGGGCACTCGCAGCTCTTGCTAGAGGTCAACTTCAGGAGGGGAGTTGGTGACAGTGTCTGGACCTCCATAATGCCCGGCCAATGTGATTCTGGGGCCATGGGGCAAGCTCTGCCTCGGCTGACTGTGCATATTCTCCGCACGGATGAGCATGCGCTGTGTACCAGGCCCGGCCTCTGGCCTTGACCACCTAGACGCTCCCCTACCTGGAGTCACTCCCAGCTATAGGAGGGAGTGGAGAAGGGAGGAAGCCACCCCCAGAGGAGGCAGCTTGGGTCACCGCGACTCTGCCAGCCAGGGTCAAAGGCCAGGACCCACACCAGCCCCATGGCCAGCCCTGGCTTTTGTTTGCTTCCTCCTAGGCAGAGGCCACCCACTTCCCAGGGGTCATAGTCCTGGAAGTTTTCCCTCAAATCTGCCCTCAGCATTAGGGAACAAATTCCATCATTCCCTCATCCGGGTTGTCTGGGCTCAGGGAATGCAAATGCATTTCATCAGCGTGATTTAAGCCAGGGCTTAAGCCATCTTGTGAGGCACTGCAGAGGCAAACAAGAGAAGCTTTGAACATCGTCCCCGACTGCATGTCTTTGCCACCATGGTCACAGCCCTGCTCCTGCGTCTGCCGGAGAAGAGCATGTGGCTGGAATCCCACACTCGCAGCTAAGAGCAGAGGCACAGCCGCCCACCACTGCCGGCCACCCATCTCTGTGCCCCAACAATCTGGGGGAGGGGGCCCGTATCAGTCCCTCAATGGCTCTACCGCACCGCAATTTCCTTTCCAGGCTGGAATCCAAGGCCTGCGTACTGGGCGGGAGGGTGGTCCCTTAGGCTGTGGGCCCCCCAGGAAGCTGGGAGGGACCTATGTCCCAGCCCTGTTGCTTTGCTTACACCGTTCCCGGTGGCAGGAATGCCCTTCCCCCAAAGCCTCCCATCAGTATCCTATTTGTCACGGCAGAGTTATTTATAACGTAAAAAAAAAAAAAAAATCAGCAACTACCTAAAATCCAACAACAGGTGACTCGCCAGCTCAACTGTGTCCATTCGATGGCAGGGAGTGTGGGCCCTGGCAAGGGCCCGGCCCACCTTGGCCTCCCTGCGAAGCAGCCTCCACATGAGCTAGGTGTCCAGACAAGGGCTTAATCTCTTTCTTCTTTCCTTGTGATTTCTGACATTAGAGGTTGTTGGTGCAACAAATCATCTAAAATGATCCTGCCACTCCAGACTCAAAACGGCCCTTTTCTGAGATACCTGCCAGAAGTTCCACCTCCCCCCACCCCACTCCACCAGCTCCCAGCTCTGCCGCGTGGCGGGGGGAGGTTTTGTATATGCCCATGCCTGATCTTGCCCTCGGCCATGCATGTGCACTTGTGCCCACAAGAGCCCAGGATTGGTCTTGCAGTCTGTCTCCCACCACAGAAATCCAGGCCTCTGCTCACAGTCACATCAGCCTGGATCCACATCCTAAAACCTCATGGCTGGGGAAGGGGTAGATCTGTCTCTCCCCCCTACCATGGGGGCCCTGATCGCCACCAGTACTACTTCTCCTCGCCAGCCTAAAACACTCATCTGTCTCCACCCCCAACCTAGCCCCGGGGTGAAGAAAGGAGAAAAGGGGTCCCCTCCATCCTCACCCACTCCACCACCTGCTACCCACTGCTGCTGCTTGGGAGACTGCTGGTGTATGCACCAAGCCCCTGGCACCTGCTGGCAACAAAGGGGGCCTGGACCCTGAAGCTGGGAGGAGCAGTCAAGGGACAGCTTCAAGAACAGTGGAAGGCCAGGCAGAAAGGGGTTTGCTTTCTCACCCCCATGGCCCAGACAGCCCAGACCTACTACCCAACAGTGAAGAGCCCTCCTCCCACTGACGCAGGACCTGGGCTGTGCCATGGGTCCATACTGGGACATGGGACGGCACAGAAGCCCCATAGCGGCCGTTTCCCTAGAGACATGGCTCCTTCCATTTTCTGCAGAGAAACAGTGTGCACGGGGGAGCTGTCCAAAGAGAGCTTGGGGGAAGTGCGGAGCCTGGCACTGCCACTGCCCCCCAGCTGGCTCCAAGGGTGCCTGAGGCCCAAGCGCTCCCCAGTTACTGCTTGCTCCTCGGTTCTGACCCCTGGGCTTGGGCAATCGAGCCTCAGGCAACCCTGAGGGAGCCTCTGCCTGTTGGTGCCCTGGTAATAAAGGGTCCCCTAGGGGCCCTACTGCAGCCTTAAGCAAGTCTGGCTCCAGAGGCCCAGGGGTCCTGCATCGGAGTCCTGTCCCCTCCTCTACCGGGGTCAGCCTGGCTCACGCCCCACCTTTCATAGCCATAAACAAGTTTCCTGCTGCCCTAGTCCTCTCCCATGTGGAGTTCCAGAGCTTGCAGTAAATCTTGGGAGGCCAGGAGGGGCCCAAGAGGCCTCCAGCTACCTCCCGACAACTGTGGGCAACACCTCCCGATTTAGTGGCAGCTGTGAACACCAGCCTTCAGGTACCCCCTCCCCTTCCCTGCTCTTCTCTCTCAGGGACTGGGGCTGGGTTTCCTGCTGCAAAGGACATGCCTAGGCCCAAGCCTTGCCTGGCCCATAGCTGAGGTCTCACCGGAAAGACGGGGGAGGGGGGGGGAATGGAGACTTCACCCTCAGGGTCGGGTGTCAGGAGGCAGAGCCAAGCTTCTAGCCCACTGCCGTGGGACATGGGCAGGGGGCTGCCCTGGCTGGCCTCAGGCTCTAGCCAATGATCATGGTCCGCAGTTCCTGCTGTTGACTCTCCCATCTAATGACGGAATAAGGGGGGAGGGGGGCCTCTCCAGTCTCAGTGGTGGGCATACAATCCAGTGCTGTGTCCAGAAAGTTCAGCCTTGAACTTGGCATGGCAGAGGTAAGAGCCAAGGCCCCTCCCAGGTACCTGGGGTCCCAGTCTTTGAACCCCTGAAGGAAAATCCACTGGGGTCCCTGCTTCCCTGTGGGTGGAGGGAAGTGAAGGGGAAGGCCCCAGAGTAAAGGATTGCTATGGTGATGGAAGTTTTGAAACAAAGGGAAGGGGAATGGGAGAGGTGTTGGCCAAACCCCTTCTCCAAGAATTCCCTGAGACTGGCCCGACTCTCCCCATGGGTTCTGTGACCTGGCGCCATCAAGGAAGGGGAGGTGGGGGAAGTGAGAGACTTTAGAAAAGAGAAAGGGGCAGGGACAGACAGGGACAAAAGCAGAAACTGTAATGAAAGGGGAGTAAAGAGGTGACAATAAAAAGGACACAGGCACAATGACACAGGAGGGGAAGGAGCGCAGGGGGTTCTGAAGGGGCCTATGGGTGCCCAGCTGAGCCCCAAGGCCCCCACAGCCATGTGCTCTGAACACCTGGGGAGGAGCTGCCCGTGGTTCCTGGACCGTTGACACTGAACCCTCCTGCATCCCTCAGATATGCATTGGACTTGGTGTGGGAGGCATAACCATGGCTTGGGAGAAGAGCCATGGTGCAGTCCCCTCCGAACAATTCCATGGCCCCTCTCCTGGTCATCAGGCAGCTTAAGTAAGGCAGGTCCATCACATGGAAGACACAAATGTGGTGGTGGGAAATGAAGCTCAGAGACCTGGCTGCTTCCCTTTATAGCCCCTCCTCTCAGCTGGCATGGCCCTGCCTAGACTCCCCAGCCACGCCCCCCCCTTATCCGAGGTCCTCCCTGGGCCTTGGGTCCCTCGGGGCCCCTCTTGCAGTTTCGCCTAATTCCCTGCTGCAGCCGTCCCCCTTTCCAACAGTGGATCCTGTCGGGGGGGGGGCAGAAACAGCACCCTGAACAACCCAGAAACAACTGCACAGCACCAAACCCCCTGCCTCAGTTTCCCTAGATGGAGATCATGGACTCTGCAGCCTTCTCCCAGGGCAAGGACTGCCCATCTGCCAGTGAGTGGTAGCCAGGCCACAGGCTGGAGAGGGTCAGCAGCAGATATGGGAAAGGTAGCTTTTGGCACCTGGGGGTCCGGACCAAATGCTGTGAAAGAAAGGCAGAGAGAACTCTGCCCCACCCCTGGGGCCCAGCCTGCCACCGAGAGGAGTAGAGACACCAATTTCCCAGTTGAGGAAACTGGGGTCCAGCAGGTGGCTAAAACTCAACTGGGGAGGTGAGGGTGGGGGAGGGGGGAGAACCAGGTCTCCCTAGGTGGTCCTGGGGGGCTCAAAGTCTGGGCCTTAGAGTGGGGCAGCAGGACAGGGGCTGGACTGAGGCAGGCTAAGCTTTTGGTGAAGGATAGAGGGCCCTGCTCCCCAGAAGGAAACCTGGTGGAGCAGGCTCTGTCTAGGGGGTGCGGACAAAAGCAGTTTGGCAGAGCTGTGGGGGGCTGGGAGAGCCTAGGGTCTCTGCCAGACACTACACGCTGGGGAAGGCAGAAATTCATTTGTTCATTGTCCACCCCCCCACTTCCCCAGCCCGGGGCCCTGCTCCCCACCGTGATGCCACCCTGACCCCCTTCCCCAGCGCTGCTGACTCGCCCCCGCTGGCACAGCAACACACATGCGGGAGGCACACGTGTGAGCACCAAGCCCCGCACCTCCCAGCAGAAACATGTGCGTCCCCTACCCCCACCGCGCAGCGTTGAGTCGGTGCCCCGAACCCCCCGCTGGCCCCCACGTTAAGGCAAGGAAGCAGGATCTCGGCTAGGGGGTTGCTGGGCCCCAGGGGCTTGGAGCCTCCTCCCCCACCCCGCGGCAGCCCCGCCCAGCCCCCTTCAGGTTGTCGCCCATAAAGAACTCTCCGTTGTCATGGAAATTAGTGACTGCTTAGCGGGAGGAAGGGGACCCGGGGGCAGTTGGGAGGGGTTGAAGGCGGCCCTGGGAGTCAGGAGGGTCGGCTCAGCCCCTGACCCCTACCCCTATGGGGCACCACGAATGTTCGAGGGTTAAGGTTTTCACAATTAGGAGCCCAGCGAGACGGGGGGCGGGGGGAGGGGGCAGGGAGGGGAGATTCGCCTGGGCCTGAGGCTCAGAGCCTTCCCCTGGGACCCCCAAGCCGTCCGAGGTGACGGGGAACTTTAAGCCCAACCCCGCACGCCGACCCCCGGATCTGCAGATCCGCGTGCAGTGCCCCCGCTGGGACCCCAAGCCCTCGAGGAGCCCCCGCTCACTGAGCGATCCGAACCTTGTGTCAGAGACCCAATCCCCCAAGACCCCCACAACGTGCGTTCGGGGGGCGCCTCCCCCCTGCGCGGCCCGCCCCGCACCTGCAGCGCCGGTCGGTCACACGGAGGAAGCGATCGCGTGTTCAGTGGGGCGCCGAGGGCTCCGGGGGCGGCGGGCAGAATCCGCTCCGGGCACGCGGGGCAGACGCGGCGCCAGCTGCAGCCGCTTCGGCTCGCAAACCTCCAGCATCTCCCGCCGCTCGCCGGCACCGGATTCGCACCCCGGGCCGGGGGCGGGCTGGGGGCGGGGCCTCCCTCAGCCGGCTCCGCCCGGGCCCTGGCAAAGCCTGAGGCCAGAATCCCACTCGGAGGGGGGCGGACGACGGGTGGCAGCGAGTCGGGGAGCAGTGGCCTGCCCGGCGCCGGCCAGGCTCCCAAAGACTCCCTCAGGCCCTCGGACTGACTGGGCAACAGGGGCCAGAGGGGCCTTCCTATGTCCCTGATAGGGAGCCGGCCGGGAGTAGGTGTGGGGAAAGCCTGAGCCCTGGTGCTGCACAAGAATCTCTTGGCAGGTAGTAGTCCCCAGGGTACCAGCGCTCTGCCTAGCTCCCAAAACCTGACCCAAAGGGCAGAACCTACTTACAAGAACAAAGTGGGCAGTCGCTAGGGCAAACTACATTACAGACTGGCATCCCCTAGCTTGGAATAGTAAACACATGGGTGAGTGTGTGTGTGCACGTGGTCAGTGAGGGCTCCAGACCACGGTGGCAGAACCTCCTATCCCCCCCCCACTCCCACCCCGTTCAGCCTTTCTCATCCCCAAGTCCCAGCCAGGGTGGCTGGCCCAGTCTGCCCCTTTCTGCGGGGCGCTGAATTTCCCAGCCTATAAAAGTCACCTATGACATGGTGTGGATTCTACTTTCTTTTGAGCTTAATCACCCTGAGACATTTCATTAGCAGCATCACCATCAGCAGCCCAGGCTGGGATATGGGGATGCAGGAGAACTATTGCACCAAGGTGCCGCAGCAGGCCTGTCCTCTAATGGGAGGAAGCTGAGAACTGCCAGGAAGAAGCCTTGAAGGAAGCCCTGAAGGAAGTCCATTTCTCTGTCCTTTGTCAGGGAGGCACAGGGACCCAGGGCTTGCCCCTCCCCCCTCACAGGCCCTGAGAACCATCCTGAGGCCCGTGTCTGAAAGCCCGACAGACTTCTTGGTACCTGGAGCTGGCTTCTACCCCTGCCCCAAACCTCCCAGAGAGTCTTCTGACCCCATCCTGGGTCGGGTTGTCTCCAAACCCTTGGATTTTGAGTGAGTGACTCCCCGTGGCTGCTGACAGGAGTGATTGCTCCGGTGAGGAAGCTGGGGCTAGGGCCAGGAAGGCTGGCCTGGGACATGACCACTCACATAAGGCCCCTCAATATTTTCCCCCGGATGAGAGTGTCAAGGGGCCCTTCACATCCTTCCCTGGCTTTGTGTCACCTCTTGCAGGCCAGACGGATGCCACCTCTGGGCCCTCTGGTCTCTGGGTGGTCTCAGTCACAGCACCGACCCCACCACTACGTAGGAGTTCCTGGCAGACAGAGGCTGTTTCATCTCAGTACACTCAGTTCATGTCTGCGGAATGAAGGAATGAATGGCCTGGCACCCAGTCCTTCATGCTGTCTGCCCACTGTCCCCGAAGCTCTGGTTTTCTGAGGTGTATAGTGCCGCTGAGCCGTGGCCTGTCGACCCTGCACATGCGACATACACTTTCCGTCTTGCCTGAAGGTCATGGCTGTCTAGGGACAGACAAGCGGGGCCGAGGAGAAGCAGGCATGGGGGATTTAGAGGCGGGGGGAGAGGTGGTTCGCTAGCGCCCTGCCTGCTGCTGGCAGTGCTCCACCTCTTCTTGGTCGTGTGCACACTCCATGTGCCTGTGGGTGAGCGCACGTGGTGGGGTGTGTGTTTACACGTGTGAGTGTGTCTGTGTGTGTGTGTGTGTGTGCGCGTGCGTGCGCGCTCATGCCGAAGGAGATGGCAATAGCACAGTGTGCGCGGTGGTGCCCAGTGGCACGTGGGTCTGCATTCCATGTGCACCCAGGCGTGCTTGCTCGCGCGTGCACGTGGACACTGTTTCCAGTCCCTGGAGCCCCTGGTCCCTGGAGCCACCAGTCCCCTTCCGGCCTGACACAGGCCTCAGGACTGGGGAGGCTGAAACGGGGCATGAAAGCAGGATGAGGGGAAGAGGCTGGGCCGTGCCTAAGGGCTGGCAGGGGCTGCGATGACCCTACATCGTTGGCTATTTCCAGCCTCCCCACCCAGGGCAGCCCTTCGCTCTCAGGCATTGGGGGGATAGCCGGGTCTTGGCCCTTGGTGGAGAGAACAACCTAAAGATGAGAACCCAGGGTTGGGACTGGGGCCTGGCTTGTCCCTCAGCCCCCCACTCAGGGAGGGAGGCACAGGCAAGGCAGGGCTTCGGTGTCTTGGCTTCAAGCTCTGGCCACCCTCCGGGCAGGAAGTAGCAGTAGCAGCTGGATGCTATCCTCTCAGCTCTTCTAGGC
Organism: Callorhinus ursinus; assembly: GCF_003265705.2. Lineage (NCBI taxonomy): Eukaryota > Metazoa > Chordata > Mammalia > Carnivora > Otariidae > Callorhinus > Callorhinus ursinus. The sequence continues at coordinate 6,858,736 of NW_027397077.1, forward strand.
CATGAACTAGGCCCCCGTGGAACTTTATTCCTACCTCTGCTATTCAGAGCTAGACCAGGTCAGGGGCCATGCCTTCTCGCCACCCCCCTGGCCAGAGGAATGGCCCGAGGTCCTTTAGCATAGGGCAGAGCCTGGGAAAAGAGCAGGGGCAGTTGGCATTGGCATTGTCCAGTAGCCTCTCTGAGGACCTCCTGAGGAAGTCTGTGGGTGGGGACAGCCCAGCTTGGAAGGCTGAGGAGGAAAAGGGAGCCCAAGGTTGAGAGTTCCGGCTCCCACCAGAGCTAGCCAGTCAGAGACACAGGATAAAGTGGGAGCCTCCCTATCCACGGAGCCTACAAAGCCAGCTAGACCTCATCACTCAGCGTAGGTTGTACCACCCACCTGGGACCCAGGACTTCTCTGCCACCCACCATGACCCTGACTTCCTGCCCCAGGGCACCAAAGGCCAGCACTCCCATACCCTCATATTCTGACTGGCCTGCAGAAGCATAGAGCTCTAGCCGAAGTTCAGACTTTAGGGGGCACCTGCATTACCAGGCCAGCTCCCCCAAGGAGCCCAAACTTTGACAGGTGCCCTCCCTTGGGAGCCACAAATGCTCCAGGTCCCCAGCCATCTTTGGAACTGTTAGGCTGTTGTCCACGTTGCTCTCCTCAGCCCCCCGTAGAGGGCCCAGGATGGAGGAGGGCAAGCAGTCTTTTCCTCTGGAGCTAGGGGAGGGGGCTGTTCCCCCCCTTCATGACTCACTCCAGGCTGTGTGGGTTATTACATTATGTTTGAAATTGCCATGGCAACCAGCTGGCAATCAAGGGTAATTGCACTTGTCGCCGGGGCAACGGGGCAAAACCCACAGCAGCCACTGTGTGTGGTTGCCCTTGGGGTACAGAAAAGGTCAGGCTAGACCAGAGCCAATGCCAGCCGAGGGGTTCTGAGGTTCTCTGGAAAGGATAGGATTGCTAGACCCCATGGAGTTCCCATGTGCGGAGGCAGGGTGTGCCTTGGGAATGCCGGGGCCCCCATCCCTGACTCCATGCCCGGCTTCTCTCTGTCCTTTCCCACACCACCCTGTGTCTAAAACAGACCACAGTGCTCGAAGTAAGCAGAACCAGCACTTTTATGTGCTCACAGATGGTACTTGTAGATGGCCCAAGGGCCTTCCTCCTCGTACTCACGGCGGCTGAGCCACAGGCTCTGGAAGGAGTCCCGGGATGCCATGATGGAGCCTCCAAGCCAAGCAGCGACAGCCCGGTGGGGAGAGCCCAGCACAGTGGCTCGGGGGCCCAGCTCCTGCCTCAGGCGCTCGGGAAAGCCATTCATCAGGGTGCTGCCGCCGTCCAGCACCACATTGGCCAGCAGCTCCTCCTGCTGCTTGGCCTCCAGCCGGCTGATGCTCAAGAGGGCCAATTGCGGGAGGCCAGGCTGGTTGAGGCCTAGCAGACTGGGCTGGAAGAGGGCCTCGGGGCAGCAGAAACGCTCAGAGCCCAGTGTGATGACCTGCTTGTCTGGAAGCATGAAGTCCAGTCGGGCCTGGGTCTGGGTGCGGGCCATCTCAGCCGTCATGTTCATGGCCACATAGCAGCAGGCCTCCTTAATCTGGTTGACCAGCCCTGCCTTGGGCGGCGAGTGGCCACCTGCCAGCAACAGCTGAACCAGGTATTCAGTGAGGTCAGCACCAGCCACATCTAGCCGGTAGGTGTCAAGTGGGGCCAGATCCCCAGTGAGGATGGGTGCCACGTAGGAGGTGCCATGGCCACTGCCCAGCACCAGCCCAGTGGTGCGCCCATAAGCGTAGAGCGCCAGCAGGGCCTGATGCACCGTCTGCATGGCAGGCACATGGAAACTCTCGAAGAGTATCTCGGCCACCTTTTCCCGGTTGGTGCGCGGTGAGACAGGTGCGTCGGCTACAAGCACAGCCAACTCCTCCGGCCGCACGCCCAGCCTGCAGTAAAACAGGTGCTGCCACAGCACCTCCAGGGCATCCCAGTCAGAGACCACTCCGCGATTCAGCACCGAACAGGAGGCCTCCTGGTTCTCAGGCACCGTGTACCGGGGCTCATCCTGGGCTGGGTGCTCTAGCAGCTGGACACGTGAGGGCACCACGCTGAGGACATGGTCCTCCCCCGCCAGTCCACATTTGGTGAAGCCTGTGCCCGTGTCAATCACCACCGCCGCCATGTCCTGGTAGGGGCCCAGCGAGTGGTGGCAGAGCACCGGGGACTGCACTGGCAGAGCATCTGTGCTGGGCACCAGCTCATAGCAGGCCCTATGGAGCAGGCCAAGGTGTGCAACCACCGATGAGTGTGTAATGTCCTCGGGTGTCAGCTTGAACCGGGGACCCTGGGGCTCTGTGCCCACCAAGGCCACGGGCAAGACCCTGCCGCCGGTGCCAGGTGTGGAGAAGGTGACCAGGGAAAACTGCTCCTCCTGGGTGCCAGGGGAGCCTCCAGGTGGCCCAGAGGAGAGCCGATGTGTAGACATCGGATCAGTGGCACCGACGCCGACCTTTTCTCTGCTCATGTAGACACACACATTCTCAGGGGCCAGGGGCACCTGGAGTACCCCCACATGGGCCGGCAAGGTCAAGTGCTCCCCTTCCTGGCACAAGGTGGAGGCCTGGCCAGGTTCCCTGGTGATGGGGGGCCCTCCTGAGACGATGGGCTCTTTGGAAATGGGGGGTTCTTGAGAAAAGGGAGGCTGCCCAGTGAGAGAAAGCTGCTTGGCAAGAGGGGTTCCAGTGAGAGGGAGCTGACCAGGAAGGGGGAGCTGCCTGGTGGAGGGGGACGGCTCAGCTAGGAGTGGCTGTGCAGAAAGGTGGGTCAGCCTGGTGAGGGGGCACTGCTCAGCAGAGGGAGGCTGACCAGTTGGAGGGGGCTGTCCAGAAAGGGGATGCTGCTTGGCTAGAGGCGGCCGACCACCGAGGGAGGCCTGCCCAGCACCCTCAGCCCAAAGGCTGTCAGGGTGAGCAGTAAGGACTTCTTTCTGGTTGTGGTTGCCTATATCCTCCTGAAGCAGGGATTTGGGCCCCTCTTGGGTTGGGGCTTGTGGGGCAGGCTCTGGGGTCTGCTCTGAGTTCACCCACTGCAGTTTCTTGGGCTGGACTGTGGAGGTGTCTTGCATCCTGGAGGTGTCCAGCATCCAGATGGTATGACTAGGTTCATTTTTTTCAGCATCAGGTTTGGAGCAGCCCGGATCATGGCCATGGCTCAATCTCCTCTCACCAAATTGAAGGGGCATCCTCAATGGAACAGGCCTAGAGAACACTCTGATGTGGGTCTCGGTACCTGGGGAGTTCTGTGACTCCAAGTTGAGCCTGCCCTCCTTGGGAACCAGGGCCACCTCTCGGTAGCTTCCAGATGAGAGGCTGGAGGGCACAGGGCTGGACAGCATGGGTGAGGTGGACCAGAAGTTGGAGCGATTGTTGTCAGGGGAAAGGATGGGCATGGCTAACGGTGGAGCAGACAACACATTTTCAGGGACATAGATGGATGGGTGGCTGGGCATGACACCCAGCAGCACTGCCCGTGGACCCATGGGGTCATGGCACAACAGCCCCATCCTGGTGTTCCCCGTGGCCATATCGAACACCAGCACACGGTCTTCCATAGCATCCCGGAGCTGGCAGGTAGGGGCACTGGAGGGGGGGATCTGGATGGCTTCCCTGGGAGACGGGACTGGTGACTGCTTGTGGCAGGACACTTGGTAGGCAGACCGTGGCACACTGGAGCAGGTATTGTTGCAAACGTTGAGAGGCTGCTGGTCTGGCCGAGAGCTGCAACTCCCCTGGCTATTCCTCTGGGGCTTGGGGGTACCCAGAGGCCCTGAGCCTGGTTTTGGGCTGCCTGGCCCAGGGGTACAGACCGGCGGCTTCTCCGCTGGGTTCTCGGGCAGCTTGGATAACACCTGCATTTTGGCAACCTCGAGCTCCTGGACATGGTCTGAGGACTCATTTGGAGAAGGCATTGGGGTGGGAGGCTCCTTCTGAAAACCAAAATCCACTCTGTCCTGGCAGGACGAGACCACTTTGGAAGACTCCAAGAGGACTGGCCGTTGGTTGCTACTCTTCCTGAACAGGAGGTCTTGGGAGAGGCCATTGGTTGTGGGAGCGGTGTCTGTCGAGTCGTCAGAGTTGCAGGTATAAGTTTCAACTGCTGCCGGCTTTGGAGTTGGAGCCACAGATGGGGCATCTGCCTGAGTGGGAGTTGGAGGAGCCTGGGCCGGACACGGGCACTTGTCCTGGCCCTGACCTTGGGCTGGAGCCGGGAGAGGACCTTGGGCTGCAGCTGAGTCCTCGCCCCCTGAAAGGAAATAGGGTAGCCACTGGCTCTTCCTGCTGTCCAAGGAGGCTACCTGGTCAGGGCTGCAGGGCCCTTTGCCCCAGCCTACCAGGACTTTAGCTGGAACCTTGCCCTGCCCCGCAACCTGCACCTGAACCCGGGAGCGGCAGAATCCATGCTGGATTGTATCACTGGTGCTGTCACTGTGTGGTGTGCACACAGGTAGGGCCAGGGTCCTGTTCTCCACGCTGAGATGCATTGGGGTTCCCACGATGGAGCTTGGAAACGGGCTAGTAGAGGGGAGTCTTGGGGCATCTTGGGAGGCCTGCTCGCAGACACACTGGGAGCCAACTTCAGCAGGATCCTGGTGTAGCTGGGGAACGGGTTCAGGGGTATGGGCCTGGGAGGCAGGGCCACAGGTCCTATCAGTGATGGCCTCAGTGGACAATGACAACCCCTGCCTGAAGTATACAGATCCCGAGTTTATCCATGGTCCCTGGGACCCTCTGAGGCCACCCCCCGGCTGCTGGCTGCTGGCCGAGGGGTGGCCTTGGGGGCCCAGTGGATCAGGGCCCCCCACCTTCTTGGTGACTTCCATAGTCCTGCTCCATGCCCTAGGGGCCCTGCCCCCTCTTCATTGCCATGGCAACCCCACACATCACAGCCCCTAGTGACCTGTGTGTGTGTGTGGGGGGGGTGACAGAGTGTGGGAAACCAGAGGCCCCACCCCCCTGAGGAATGGGGCCTGCCCAGGGAACCTTGGGAGACAGAAAGGCCCAGGGACCCTGGTGAAGTATGCCAACCCTAGGCCAGCCTCCTCTCTTTACCAGCCAGGTGACTAACTACTGTCTACCCAGGCCACCAGTAGGGTGAGGGTGGTGCCCCTTGTGGCAGGGGCTGGGAGCGGCCGTGTAAGGCCAAAGGAGAAAGGTGGCAGGGGAGACCGGCATTCCTGGTCTGCCTCAGATGCCAGACCTGGTTCTTTCTCCTCTCTTCTCGTGTGGCAACTTGAGATGTTAGCCCTGACCCAGGGATGAGTTCCAAGTATGTGACACAAGGCCCTTTGGGGATCAAAGCCCCTTTACCACTGAGTCCTGGGACACAGAAGAGGGTGAGGGGCCCAGCTCAGGCCAGGGCTCCTCTCCCCCATGTTCCCTGGTCCCTGCTCCAGGACAGCAACTCCTTGGCAGTCTTTCTGCTCCAGATGGTTCTCCTCTGCCTGTGTCTCATAGAGCCCCCTCCCCAGAGCCACATGTCCTTGAAGCCTAGAACCAGTATCCCACAGAAATGGGTATGGGGGCAACAGGGGTGGGGGTGGGGCCTTTGCTCAGAATCCTCAAGTCAGAATGTTCTAGCTCTTGTCACATTGTGTCAACTTCACCTTGGCCAGGAGGGGGGCAGAGCACTTAGCATAGGGCTAGGCCACAGTGGACGCAGGGCCAGCCAAGTGGCAATTATATCCAGATGGGGCATAGTCAGGACACAGTGAGCACAGGGCTGGGCTATGGAGTGCGGACATGGTTGGTGCCGGGCTGGGCGCACGGTGCACACAGCTGTGCGTATAGTGAGGGCAACCTGGACACAGGACTGGACATAGAGTAGGCTCATAGGAAACGTAAGCTATTAGACTGGGTGGACACTCCCACCCTCCCTTTCTTAGATGGGCAAACCTAGGACAGGGAGGGGTGGGACCTGTCTGGACCACCAGCCCAGGCCTAGATGTGCCCTACAGCCATAGAAGACAGGCCTGGTCTGGAGGTTCTGACCTGGGATGGGATCAGCCCTCCTCCCTTCCTCCCGGCTGTGAGCTCTGAGCCTCTTCCTTCTGGTCCCTAGGACTGTGTCCTTTCAGGCCTCAGTCTTTCTGCCCAGGAAACAGGTTTGTGGAGAATGCAGCTGTCGGCTTGTCCTCTGAAGCCGTGTTTTCACAAAGGTTAAAAATAGTGCTTACAGTTGGCCGTGGGGTGTGAAACGATGTGACCAGGGACCAGGACTGGCACTGTGCAGCATCTGCATCTTCCTGACAGGCACTGGGCAAATCCTGACTCAGCCCCATTCAGGCCCCTGGGCCTCCTCCCCCTCCCCCAGATGCTGCCTTCAGTTAGGCATGGGGACAGATGTCTCGGACGCTACTGCTCACCCCCCACTATGGCCCAGGAAGGTGGCAGAACGGAAGGGTCTGTGGCCTGCCTCTGTGTATGCGCATACGCATATACTTGCTGAACACTATCAACTTCATTAATCTCTGGCCCCGAGCAAACTGATTTCTTCCCCCTCAACAGGGATGCTCGTGGCAGCCTCTAGCGCAGGTGCAGGCCTTGAGCTGGGCTGTACCTGGGAGGGCTGCGGAGGCAGGGAGGGAGGCCCTAAGAGCCCCCTGCCTGTCCGACCACTCAGCCATCCCCATCTCCTACAGAAGTGGGACATAATCCTCCTTTCCAGGGCTGGGAGCTTTGTGAACAACTGACCTGAAATATCTTCCTGAGGTATCCTCAGGGAGGGGTCCTGAGCCCAGCTGAAGGGTATGGCCCATGAAGGCAGGCCCAGAGAAAGCAGTCCTGGGAGAGGAGAAAGCTCTTCCCCCCTGGGAAGCAAACACCCCTTATAAGAACAATGACTGATGCTGATTGGGTTCTTCCTGCGAGCCGGGCAGTGCTGAGGGCTCGTAACCCAGCCTCTTAGTAATTGGTTGAGCTGGCACTCTCATCCCTATTTAACAAATGAGGAAACCAAGGCACAGAGAAGAGAGAGAACTCACTGAGATCTCAGCGAAATGAGCAGTAGAGCCAGAATCTGAAGCCAGGCCACCAGGCTCTGGATCCACACTTCAGAAATTTAGGTACCACCGCTGGATCCCATGCCCAGGGCTGGCAGGCATGTACCCTGCTGGAAGGGAGCCAACATGCCTCCCTCTGAGTGCTGCAGCCCCAAGCCCCCACCTAGGCTGTGTCCCACATGAAACCTTCTCCTCCTCCCAATAGCTTAGCAGGTGGCTCAAGACTGGGAGGGGCGTTTTCCCTGTTGGCACCTCTAAGCCAGTACCCTCCTGGGAGCTTGGCATCGCTGAATAGCAGCCAGCTACATACCTTGCTGAACCAGGCTGAGTCCTTTGTACTCAGAATTCTTGCCCAGCCAAAGCCCACTGCATTTCATCCAGGTAAGGGGAGGGGTAGCACGGCAGCCAGAGAGGCTCCCAGGCTAGCCCCCTTCTGCTGAGCCCCCAGGGTTTGGGCAGGGACATTGCCACTGTACCCCTCCCCCTACATGTTTTTAAACAGTCTCTCACCACGAAGAAGGGCAACCAATTCTATTTCTGATTCTGGAAAGTGAGGAGGGCCAACATGTTGCCATGGCAAACTGGAGAGCCCCTCCCCGAGGCTGAGCCCATTCCCCAGGCTGAGGGCTCTCCGGATGGGGGGGGGCGGGCATGCCCAGAAGAACTGGAAGAAGCCCAGTGTGAGGGCAAGGCCATAAGGAGTCTCCTCTGTGAGGGCAGGTCCTGACATCACCTCCTCTCACACTTCACCTGGCCCTCTCTGATCAGGCCTTGGGGAAAGGCCCTGACCCTTGTGGAGAGGGTCAGGCTTCAGGAGATGGAGTCAGGGTACTCTGAGAAACCATTCTTCTTTGTGCATCAGGTTAGAACCCTCCGACCTAGGATGTCTTGAGGGTGGAGGGCAGGAAGGGCATCGAGGGGAAAGGGAAGGTTCCAGGACTAGCCAAGTCTCCCAGACCTGATTCTCCAATGCACCTGTATTTTTGGCTTCTTTGTGTTCTCAGGAAACAGCTCTGTCAAATCCTTGGCCCTGCACTTTTCCAGTCTACCCATCTTCCCCTCCCTGTGCCCTGGGAAGACTCTGGATATCTCCAAAAATCTAGGATCAAAAGTTGCCGTAAAGGGCTCCCAGTGGAGGCAACCACTTGGTAATGGAGTGAAAAGCAAGGCCTGTTTCCCCAGAGGTTTATGCCCACCATCCAGGGGCTCATACACCAGCTCTCCTGTCCCAGACCCTGAGGGTGCAGATGGGTAGCATTTAGATCTGTGAAGGGAGGGCATTCTGGGTAGAAGCTCAACCCAGGTAAAGGCAGGCTTCTGAAAAGACCTCAAAGGATGTTGTGCCACAACCTGCTTGGGGTACTAACGGGAAATGGAGGCCCCCAGGGAGGAAGGAAGCACCCTTGGTCTCCTGGCTCCACAGACTGCTCGGCAGTGCTCTGTGTTTCCCCCTCCTCATCCTGCTCCCTGGGGCTATCCAAGTGACCTGGGAGCACTAACATCCTGCTTCCCTGAAGCCTTTCCTGGCCAGGGTGGACTCATTCCAGAGAGGCAGCGGGGCCCTCCTCCTGCCTGGTCTCCCTGCCTGACCCCGAAGGAAGACAGCCAGGGTGCAGAGAACTCCAACCCCAGGGGAGCCCTTGGTGGGATGAGGGGTGATAATCTACTCCTAATCTGGAATGTGGAATGCAGATCCAGGAGTGCCAGGAGGATGTGGCTTTTGAGCTCTAAGGCATAGGAAATTTAAATAACAGATGTTTAAACAACCTTCCCTGCAAGCCGCGGTGCAGTGACCCCTCTGCTGAGACGTGTTACAGCTTAAAAATAGCCCACAATGAACTGCTCTGAGCTCCAATTGACTCAAGCTTACGTAACTCTGCGTGAAAGATGGCCAGCCGCACCAGCCCGGAGGGAGGGCAATGGCACAGGCACCCTGACGGCCCTGGTGCTGAGGCCAGCAGCCCCCCCCAGCCGGGAGCCAATCTAGGTGGGGACAAAGGAAGTGCTTCTGGAAGCACACATCATTCCGCGACTATTGGGAAGAGACCTCCAACCACATCTGCAGAGAGGAGCTGAGATCTGCCCACCCCCGGGGTCCTTGAAGACCCCAGGCCCCGTGGAGGGTGGGGGCAACTTTAAGAACAGGTGGCTGGGTCAGAGCCTGTGGGCAAGGGGCCATGTGGGAAGGGTGACTGGGGCTGCCCAAAGGATTCTTTTTCCCCTTCGAAGAGGTGGCCCCCCAAGCTGGGAGGAACACTCCGGCAGGACTGATGCCTGGCTGAAGCTGGTACTACCATGGAGTCCAGGAGAGGAGCTGACTTCTTGAGAGCCTCCAAGTCTCTACGGTCCAGGCTGCACAGGTGGGGCTTGTGACATGAGGAAGAGAGCACTGGCTTGCCAGCTGACTGATGATCCTGGGATCCTGCTTTGAGTCCCCTGCCTTTCCTGATATGTTCCCAGATCCCAAGTGCCCAGACCAAGACTGACCACAAGTGGGCGTGCAGGTGGCTAAACCAACATGAGAGGGAACGGAGGCGAGAAGGCAAGGATGCCCCTGGCATCGGGAGCCTCATGTGCTCCCTCTGCCTCTGCCCTTGCTGAGCCCCAAGGATCTAGCAACTTCCCTCATCCTCTACCACCTGAGTTCAAAATAGGAACCACCATGGGCCTTGCATCTGAGCTTCTGCTGAGCAACAGGGAGACTGGTGAGGGCCAAATACCAGGGCCTCCTGTCACAGGCCCAGCAAAGGCAGGCTGTCAGGGCCATAAGTGCCCCTGTTTCCCTGATAAGGTCAAGGCTGCCAGATGGGTGGAGAAGTTGCAGGGGAATGAGTAGCAATGGTAGGGCACAATCCCAGAATGATCTTGGGTTTCTCATCCTGCAAGAGGAGTGTGATCTGTGTGTCTCCCTCTAAAGGGCACTGTGACCGTCCCTGCTAGGCTTAGCCTGAATGTCCTGGAACCAGGGACAGAAAGATGCTCGGGGTATTGGAGGAATAGAGAATAAGATGCAGAGGCTGTGGGGAGGCTCAGGAGCAGAGCCACCCTCCCTTATAGAGCCTGGAGCTGTGAGTTCCTATCGGATGGACTGATGGGGCTGGGGCATTCAGGAGAAACAGTCATTTCTAAGGATATCAGAGTGAGGTGGCTGGGATCCAGGTGTCACACCTATGGACTGAGTGGGTTCAGGCAAGCCCTGCCGACTGCTGGGCATCTCCTGCCAAGCTTTGGGCCGAGGACTCCCACCAGGGGAGGACCAAGCATGAAGGCCATGGCTCCAGGTCACCATCCTTAAGCCTGAAGAACCCACCCCACCCAGGAAGCTACCACAGTCGGATGTGAATATCACAGCTGCCCAGGCTCTTCTGGCCTCTCACTCATTGGAACTCTGTCTGGAACAAACCTCAAAAGAGTGGCAGGAAAGAACGCAGCTCAGCCGGCCCCTCTATACCAGATGGGCAATGCTGGGGGCCCTTCACCGAGTCATCCCCACTCCTCTGGGCTGGTGTTGCTCCACCTCTGGGCTGGTTGGACCCTCATGGGGGCAGAGCAGAGGATCTGAGTAAAGAGATGCTCAGATCCTGGGGTCTTCACAGAGGGGAGTTCTCCAGTCCCAGCATGGAATAAAAGGTGTTCTTCATCAGGGCCAGGTGGATGGGGCTCCGTGCTCAGCTACTGATTCCTAGGGCTGCTTCTCCCCAGGCAGAGGCAATAATCGTGAGATGCAGCCTGGGCCTCTCTGAGCCTCAGACACTCCCAGCAGGACCCATGCCTGCCCCACCCCCAGCACTGGGGTTCCTGCTCTCTCCTATAGGTAAAGGGAGTTAAGTTGTAAAGTTGCACCACTGGTGGACCCATGGCCTCATGGGCTGCACTGAGGGAGTGACTGGTAAGGCCAGTGTCCCAGAAGATCCCAAGGTTTGGAACGGGTCAATATCTGGAGCTCTCAGATGTGACCCCAGAGGGCTTTGGGATCCCTGGGAAAATTCTCTGAAAGGCTGGGATTGAGGCCTAAGGAGGATCTCAGACCAGACCCATGGCCCCCCATCAAAGCAGATCGGTCCGCCCCATGCCTGCTCTCCAGGTGCCAGACAACAGTGACACCAATGGGCAGTCAGGAGGCTGTGAGTCATCTGCAGCTTCCTTGGCCCCAGCTCCCATCCTGGCCTCCCTCCAACCTTTACTGGCACCTGCTTGCCCCCAGCCCCACTGGGCTGTGATAGAGGGGGATGAGGCTGGGGAGCTGGTACCTGCTCTCCACAGCTCATGGTAGAAGACTGGACTCCCAAAGCCCCAGGAGAAGCCTCTGCTCACCCCATCCCACCCTAGTGGCAGGCCTAGGCCCACCATGGCCACCAGCAACCTTCCCATTGCACTGGCCACCCACCATGTCTGAGATACTACTCAGGCCTCCCCCAGGGGAAAGGCAGCTCAGCCTTCGCTGGCCCTGGAAGCCACTCGGAAACCTTCTGTCTCCCCCAGCCCATCTGGGGGCCTAAAACTAACCCTCCTTTCCTCTTCTCCCTGGGGGCCCCTTCAAGAATTTGAAACCCTGAAGCAGTTCTAGTTCCTGACACTCCAGCTGGACTAGCGACTACTCAGGTGGCTCTTGAGGATGGAGCTCAGAGCCTGGGGGCTGTAGCACTGGGAAGAGGAGGTGCAGCTGTACCATGATCCAGGGGCCCAAGCACCTGCTTAACTGGGGCCCCTCTCTGGAGAATGCTGGCCTTGGAGGCCCCTGGCTCAGAAATATGTCCAAAGCCCGATATTCTGGTTGCACAGAAAAGCTGACACCCCCTGAGCTGTCCTCTACCTCCCTTCTCTGAGAACCCTCTCCTGCTAAGCTCCCCTCCCAGGCACAGACCCCCTCTCTTATGAGCAGGCGAGCCAGTGGTCCATGAACTTCAGAGGCTCAGTGGGGAAGGAGCCTCAGTCCAGCTTGAGAGAGGCCTCTGGACCTTCTCCTCACTCCCTACCCAAGGCTGGGAGGTCTCTTCAGATCCCCAGGATGAGGTCAGGGCAGGAGGACTGCAAGTCGGAGAGATGGCAACAGCCCTAACTAGTATGGGGACTAGAGCTGTTCGGTACTCTAGGACATTCCACTCATCTTTCTTCCAACCTCAGGGGCGACACAACTGATGCCCCCTACACGCACGCACACACACGCACACACACACACACACACACACACACACACACACACACACACACACGGACACGGACCAGAGGTCTCTGGCTGAGCATGCAAGCCTACAAAACCTTCTCTAGGTCTGAGTGAGGATCAGAGGTACAGTGGTAAACAGGCATATCCATCTCTACCTCTCCAGATCATTGACCCCTCATCTTTGGGACCCTGCGCTTGAGCAGAAGAGCCTCCTTTTAAGCTTTACCCACATGTCCTCGGGGGCCTTAGGCTCCCCATGGCAGGGCCTCCTTTGGCCTGAGGTGACAGTGTACGCAGCAGTATGGGTAGAGAACAGCTGGACAGCTCCAGTCCCAAGGAAACCCCCACTCAGTTTACCAGGGAGCTCTTCCCCCAAACCCAGGGTTCCATGTATGACAGGGCAAAGAGCTGGGAACTCACAGGAGAGGGAGCTTGCTCCCCTCAGGGTGAGCTGGGGTCTCCCGACTGGCAGGATGGGGTCCTGAGCAAGACAGAGGAATGACCGCGATGCATGCCCTGGGCCCAGTCCCTGGCATCCCAGCTGCCCCCTTTAGCATCCAGGATGTGGGAGAGGAGCAGCATGAGGAGGAAACTGTTCTTGCTCTCCGGTGGAGTCTGCCCCTCTAGTGGCTATTGTGCGGTGGCCTTGACGAGTATAAATAGCCTGGGCCGTCCAGCATCTTGAAGCTGGTGCCTTGAAAGTGTGGAGCTGAGGCCTTGTTGCTGGCTCATCTCTCTCAAGGCTGCAAGGGCAATGATGGCAGGATTGGTGGGGGGGGGGGCTGGTCTTCATGCCCTGACAGTGTGTGTGTTGGGGGGGGGCTGTATATGTGTGAGGGGAGCTGCAGGTGGAGCAGGGAGCCCTGAGAAGGGCTAGAAAGGGACAGACACGGGCTGGCTACTGCACGCCTGGGTACTCAACCCACCCTTCTTGGTTCCATCACGAAGTCCCCAGGGCCCTGTAACCTGGATCAGGGCCTTGCCCTACCCTTCCTGTTCCCTGGAGCCTTCTTGCTGACCCTCCCCGTTTCCAGCCTCGGAGTCTTTGAATGTGCTGCTCACTTTGCCCAAAGCTCTCTTCCCCCACCTCTGCTTCTGGCACAGTTCCCACCTGACAGGGCCTTAGCAGAAATGTCACCTCCTAGGGAGGCTTCCCTCACCTCTATTCTCTCTCTAAAGCTGCCCTCCATTCCCTCAAAGCAGCCTGTCTCTCTTTCATAGCACTGACCACAATTTGCACTCGAATATTCGTTTGTTCATTTACTAGTTCAAGGGCCAGTGCCTGTGCGGTCACCGTTGAGTCTCCTGTGCCCAGCAGGTCGAGCACACGCCGGATACCCCATAAATACTCATTCCATCGAGGATCACCCCACTGCTCCCTCTGTGGAGTGAGGGGCCAAGGGGCCCTGCTCCCTCGGGTCGCCCCTGAAGGTTCAGGGGCAGGGACAGGAGGAGGCCGGCTTGGGCTGCTCTGGGCCTGGCATGGCCCAGAGGCAGGTTGGGACGAACTCCCTGGCTGCTAGGCAGGGCCGGTCCCTGGGGCCTGCCTAGGGCTGGGGTCACGTGGGCTGCAGTGGCTCTGAGAGGGGCCGGGGCCGACCCACGCTCCTGTGCACAGGCGTGGTCTGCGACTGTCCTGGGGGCTTGTTGGCCTCATCCGAGGCACCAGGGCCCAGGTTCACGTAGGCTGCAGGCAGCTGCACGTAGTGGTCCCCGAGCAGCCTGGCGACCACATGCTCCACTTCCTCCACCAGCACCGCGAAGGTGGGTCTCACCGCGGGGTCCGCAGCCCAGCAGCGGTGCATCACTGCATACCTGTAGGGGGAGGGGCATGTCAGAGCAGGGTGCATCCCCAGCTGGAGATTCCGGGCGGCCCACCTGCTGTGAATCCCCAGGGGCAGGCCACACAGGGATGAGGACAGGTGACAGGGCCTAGTGCCGAGCGCTGCCCAGTCAGGGGCGGCTCTTCTCAGCCTGCGGATTGCTATTCCAGTCCTGCCTCCCCACCTGGCAGAGGCCCAGTTGCCCCGAAGGTTAGGAGCTTGGACTCCCATGCCCGGTGACCTGAACAATGTGATCTTGGGCAAGTTCCTTAGGCTCTCTGTGCCTCTGGATCATGCCCTGATCACAGAGCTGTTGGGGCAGAGGGTGGGAGGACGCGGGTAAAGTGCGTAGCTTAGGGCGCAGTTTGTGAGCTATCACAGTTATATCTTATGTCTTTTAGGAAGGAAGCCCGTGTCCAGTGAAATGGGGATTAAAAGTCCTGAGCCTTGGACGTGGGGGGTGGCCGCAGTGGCACCGTGATTCCCAAGCAGTTTTTCTCTGGGTTTGCCTGTTGGGTCCTAATAAGTGCCTCTTCATCTTGGAAATGCCATCCCTGCCTTAAATGACACTAAGTGCCCTACACACAATAATCTCCTAATTCTCAGACTTTCTGACGGTGTTACTGTCATCATCCCAACTTTACAGATGAGGAAACAGGCCTCGAGAGGAGAATGGACTTGGCCTGGTCTAATGGATGCTGTGGTGGTCCACCCAGATCCCAGTGGCAGCTGCCGGCTCTTGCTGAAGCCCTCCCTAGGAAGTGCCCTAGGCAGAAGAGAGCTGCCTTCCCCAAGCTCTCACTGTGACCAATGACTTATTAATGCCTAGTCCCGGGACCAGGCCCCTTGATCTAAATTTTGTAACACTCTGAAGAGCCACCCCAGATCAAGCAGCCGCTATGGGATGGGCTACAGCCTCTGCTGCATCACACAGCATGGCAGCCCAGTTTCTCGCCCAGCCCAGTCCCACTTCCCTGGCCCCCAGTCTACCAAGAAACCCCCTGTACATATACCCCCCCGCTCAGAGGCTCTGTCAGGGAACCTGACCCGGCGGGGCAGACGGGCGGTAAAGGTGATTTCCCTTACTTCAAACCAGATGCACTAGTGAAATGAATAATAAAGATCAAACCCAAGGCAGGCAGGGCCAGAGGAAGGGTTACTCATACCCTTTTGGAACACAGCCTGAGACAGGAGTCATCAACCACCTTTACCTGTGACATGGTTCTTCCTGTTCTAACCACAAAGCCCTGGGCACAGGCAAGGCCCGCGTACCGCTTCTGCAGCTGAACCCTCGCACAGACCCACCGGGCAGGCACGGGGACAATGCAGCCGCCACCGTGCCTTGGGAACAGGGAATCTGAAACTATATTCAGTAGGGAAAAATTCTGATCTGGAGATGTGGAGGGGGCTAGTGTGGGAGCTAATGGAACCTTTCCTTGAGGTTAAGTGAATGGAAAAGATGGAAAACAGGCCCCCCTGGCGGGGGTGGGGTGAGAGGAGTGCTGAGAAATCAAAGCACTGGCCTCAACCCAGACTCTGAGTGGGGAGTACCGTTACCATGGCAACCATGATATCCTCCCAGCACTCAGCCCCAAATTGGGGTGGAACCGGTCCACAGATGAGGAAACTGAGGCCCAGAAAGGGGCCCTTTCCAGGTCGACCAGAGGATCAGTCAGAGAGCCAGCCGAGAGCTTTGTCTCCTGCTCCTCCCTTGTCTCTGGGGCCCAACTCCCTCCCACCTCCACCTCCACATACTCACAGAGAATTGGGACAATACTCAGGCTGGGGCAGGCGCCGACCCTGGGCCAGGTATTGAGTGAGGTCAAAAGGGTCAATGTGGGGGTATGGTGGGGCGCCCCGTGTCAGCAGCTCCCATAGCAGCACACCAAACGACCACTGTGGGAAGGGGAGAGGAGACTCAACTCTTACCCCAAATTTGGGGGCAGGTGGGCCCCCCAGGTCCTCTACCCCCCAGAACCCTCCAGCTGGAAATCCATCAGAGCCCACTCCTCAATACCTCATAAGCATCTTCCCTCAGTCTCTTCTCACCACTGGACCCTGCCCAGAGTTGGGCCTGGGAAGGCCCTGTATTGTCTGCAAGGAGCCAATGAGTTCACAGCCCCCTCGCGCCCTGGCAAGAGGAGTCCATCTTAGACCTGCTCCAGAGGTGGGCAAATGGGCTGTGGGGGGGGGGGGGGGCTGCTCAGCTTGGGGACTCCTGGGACTCAGCTCATCAGCTGGAGCTGAATGGGCAAGGCCGAGTGCTCTCCCAGGACACTGAGGCCTTGTGGACTCTGGGACAGGTGTGGCCTCACCACGTCAGACTTGGTGGTGAATCTGTAGGTCTGCAGGCTCTCCAGTGCCATCCATTTGACAGGGAGGCGAGCGTGGCGGCGCTGTTGAACACTGTAGTACTCCTTGTCCAGGACGTCTCGGGCCAGGCCAAAGTCAGCCACCTTGACAGTAAATGACTCATCCAGCCTGAGGGTGGGAGGGAAATCACACTCTGGACTAGCCCCCACCAGTCCCTGAACCCATTTGTTCCAGGCCTTCACAGGGCTTCAGAGCCACAGTGTCCAATCTATGCCTGCACAGGGCAGGCAGGAAAACAGAGGGCCAGAAAAGGGTGGACATGCCCAGGGCTGCACAGCAAGGGCTGGAGTGGGGGCCCTTCCCTGAGGTGCCTTTAGGCAGCTGCACACCCTGGTGCCCTGCCCCCCTTGCTTCACCCCAAATGTTCTGGCCCCTCACATGCAGTTCCGAGCAGCCAGGTCCCTATGCACAAACTTCTGCTCTGCCAGGTACTCCATGCCGCGGGCTACCTGAAGGCCGAAGCTGATGAGGTCCTTCACTGTGGGATTCTGGGGGCCACAGGTGAGTCAGTAAGCAAGGGCTTAGCAACGCATCCCCAGCCACTGCCCACGTCTCCTGACCCCCTCCCCCCACCCCCGCCTGCCCTGGGCCACCTGAGCACGGACCCGCTGGGGAGAGCGGATGAACTGAAGCAGGTCTCCATGGCGCATGTAGGGAAGCAGCACACGGGGCAGCCCTTCCGGTGGCAGCACGATACCGATGAGAGCCAGCACGTTTTGGTGGTGCAGACCGCGCATGAGCAGCCCCTCGTGCAGGAAGGCCTCTACCTCCTGCACCTCCGTGATGCCTGCAGAGTGGCTGGAGTCAGGCTCAGACCAGAGAGACCCTCTGCCAGGGTCAGATGGGGAAATGGAGAAGAAAGGTCTCCTGCTCCAGGTCACTCAGCAAGGTGGGGGAGCACAGCAGGGCCGGGGACCCTCCTGGCCTCTTCCCCACTTACGACTCAGCGACTTGATGGCACAGTGGATTCGATTCTGGTCCTCGTCTATGTATTCTCCGTGATAGACAACTCCAAAGTGGCCTGGGGAAGGGGAGATGGTGAGGGCGCCCCAATGGCCTGGGGTGCACACCACGTGCTGACACTGGCAACCAAACCCCAGAGCACCAGCTGGCCAATCTGACATTAAAAACAAGCAGCAGCTACACGGTGACAGAGCCTGCAGCCCACCCATGCCCGCCTAATCTGCCCCGGAATCCAAAGATGAGCAAATGGAGGCTCAGAGAGGTTCTGTGATATTCCCAAGGTCACAAAGCTTGGTGAGAAGGCCAGAACAGAGTCCTGCCTAAATGTCCCTTGAGCCCATGCCATCTCAGGACTCCATCTGTGCCCCAGCCCCACCTGTCTTGGCCCACACACCTTTGCCAATGACTCGGTCACTGTGGGTGACCACCCGCTCATGGGGGATCAGCACATCCTTGACTTCGGCCAGGAGCGCAGAATCCAGGTCCCCAAGCTGGATGGACGCTGTCCGCAGCAGTGGGACGCAGGACCCATCCCCACTGTCTGAGGAGGACGCTTTGTGGTCCCGGGTGGTGGAATCCGGACCATCCAGACCATCAGCGTCAGGGGCTGCTGTGGAGGAGACGGAGTGAGGGGCCCGTGGAGCCAAGGGTGTGGCTCGAGCTCTCAGTGCTTCCCCCATCTCACCAAGGCCATTTCTGTAGTCAGAGCCCGAGCGGAGCACAGGCAAGGGCACCGCTCCAGCCGTCCGGTCCAAGGATACCAGGTCGCCTGGGTTTAGAGACAGGACTATGGAAAGACAGCCCTTGGTGGACAGCCTCTCCAAACGCCTAGAGGCTGCCCTGTACCCAGGGGGTGTGGGCAGACCGCCAAGGCCTGGGCGGAAAGAGGATATAGAGACTTGGAGAGGCCATGGTTTGGGGGTACAGGCTGAGTCGGGAGGGGAGTGGAGAGCTCACCTAGCTGTTTCCTCCGCCGGTAGCTGAAGATCAGCGCAGCGGCCAGCGCAGCCACAAGCAGGAGCAGGGCCAGCAGGACACCAAGGAGTAGCCCCTGGGGGACCCCCTCCGGGCCTGGCCGTACCACCCTGCCCAGGATGTGACATTCATCATCCACGCAGACCTGGGGGCAGGTAGCAGCTCAGGCCCAGCCTGCAAGCCCCGGCCCACGTCTCCCGTGGAGGGCCAGCTGAGCTGCCTACCTGCAGGGGGACACCGTCCTCGTCGAGTTGCAGGGAGGGGGGCAGGGGGCAGATGACCACATCTCCCCGGAGCTCATGCTGGCAGCTCTTACCATCCACGGTCACGTTCACATCCACACAATCAGCCACCGCACCCAGCCCAATATACTGCAAAGACAGTCATGAGGACTGGCCAGTGCCCCCATCTCCTCTGGGAAAGGCTTCAGCCCTAACCCTCCACCATCCCTACCCTCCATCCCCCACACTTACCTCAAACTTAACGGCATGCTCCTCAGGCTTCAGTGGGGCCAGGTCAGTGCTGGGTGCATGTGGTGGGGGCAGGAAGCGAAAGCCTGGCAGTGTGAAGCCAGCAGCTCCGTCCCCCTGGGCGCTCAGGTTCCCTGTCACCCACCCCTGGGGGCTTCGGACCACATATTCGGGCAGGCGGCACGAGTGCTGCTCCGGGAGCCGTCCCTCACACTGCTGGAGCCCAGGCAAGAGTGGTTAGCCAAGCATTCCATCTCCGGCCACCCCGGTCTCCTCAGCCCAGCGTGGGGTAGAGCTGGAACTCAGGGGACCCATCCAGCCTTCTTCCCTCCTGGCTAGTGCCCGCTTGGCAGCTGCCCGTGCCCACTCACCCTGTTTTCCACTGCCCTAAGCCCATCATGGAATGACAGCACTAGGTGCCATGCCGAAGTCAGATGCTGGCCACGGATGGTGACGTGGGAGCCACTGTGGAGCAGAGCAGTGTGGTGGGCTTGGGGTGCTCTCTCGGGCCAGCTCCCTCATTCCTAGGAGACCAGAGCGGGCAAGGGGGTGGCACTTACATGTAGCCACAGTTGGGGCTGATGCCCAGCACAACAGGGTCTTCCAGGTAGTGGAAGTTCCAGGAGCCAGGTACCACAGCACCGCCCACCTGTAGGTGAATGGGAACGATGGCCGTAGCCGCCCCAGGGGGCGTGGTGCATAAAAGCTGCCCCTCGATGACCCTGCAGAAAGGGGTGGGGGATTGGGCTCAGGATCACCCTCCGTGATGGCCAGACCTACCTTCTCCAAGGGTCGGCCAATCCCTCCCAGTTCCTCTGTTGGTCATTCCAACCTGCCCATACTCGGTGGGTCTGTTTGAAGATGGGGCCATTAAGTCTTCCAGGAAGGAGGGGCGGGAACACGTTCCCCACAGCCTTGGTTGGAGCTAATAAACTCTGCGATGGGCTGTCTTGCCATCCCCAAACCACCTCTGGGCTGGAGGGGGCAACAGACCCTTCTTCCTGGACCTGCTCCCTACACTGACCATGTGACTGAGCTCTCCTCTCTCTGCACTGGCAGGATCCAAGTCCCACGTGGTAAGGGTTCTCCAGGGAAGGGGGCAGGTGCCCTGTAGCCTCCCCTCCCCTGGCCTGTTGGCACTTACTGTTCCAGTGGGCACTCAGTCCCATTGACCAGCACAGCCTGGCTGGTACCTAGAGACAGGCCCTTGCCTTCAAGGGTCAGGTGGGTGCCCCCTGCCCGTGGGCCAAAGAGGGGTTTTACTGCTGTCAGCACCGGCTCCTAAGAGGGTATGGAGGTGTCTTAGCTTGGCATAAGAGGCCTTCCACTCCAAGCCCCTCACTGCCCATATTGCCCAGCTGGCCAAAGGCACAGACAAGGCAAGTGGCCTCACCATGAAAGAGAAGCCTTGTAGCATGGAGGTGCCATCTATCCGGAAGTGCTTGCCTGGGGGCATGTTGGTCACGGTGAGGCTGATATTGGCGGGTCCAGCTGGCTGCATGCCTGAGGGCTCCACCTCACACTCAAGCTCCTCTACAAGGTTTTTCTGGGGCACTGGTCTAGGGCACCAGGGGAATCCAAGGTCAGTCAGGGGTCACACAGGCTTGGCTGCATGCCTGCCACATATCAGGTCTCCTCTGAGGCTAAAGATGGCATCTCTTCACTCCCCTTCCTCCAGGGTAGGCAGGATCTGGTGAGGCAGGGACTAACCTTGCCCAGTTCCATGACTCAACAGATGGGTAGGGCATATATAGGCTCAAGAAGGGACAGAGATGTCTCCTCAGACACCAAGCAGCCAGAACCACTGCAGCTTGCCTCCTACCTCCTTGCCCCCAACAAGCAGAAGACAGGGTCTCAGAGGGAAAGGGCTGCTTGGTCACCCCTGTCAGGGATAGGAAGGGCAGAGACCAGATTACACCTGAGGTTTGAACTGTCCAATCGGCAGGGACTTTGGCCCACGGTGACTTGATGGGTGCCCTCACGCATCAGATCAGCAGGGTTCAGGTAGAAGTTGGAGCCGCACAGGGTCAGCCTTGTGCTGCCCCTTTGGGGTCCACTCTGCGGGTAGAACTGAAGAGGGGGAGAGAGCCTGAGTCCCTTGTGTGGGTCAGGGCTCTCAGCTGTCTGCTTTCCCCAGAGTTTTTGGTCATGCCCTTGCTTGCCCTCCCTCCAGTTCCCTAGGTCACTCCCTAGTCCTTACTCAGGCACTTTTCTGCCTCCAAGTCTCTGCATGTGCCATCCTCTCTGCCAAAAATACCCTTCTTGGTGATACTGAGGACATTCCAGTCCTGAGGATCATGGTTAAGACATGCTGACCCCCCGCCTGGGTGACTCAGTTGGTTAAGCGTCAGACTCTTGATTTTGGCTCAGGTCATGATCTCAGGGTTGTGGGATCAAGCCCCATGTTGGGCTCCACCCTCAGCAGGGAGTCTGCTTAAGATTATCTCCCTCTCCCACTCCCCCGCTCATGTGCACACATGCATGCGTGCTCTCTCTTAAATAAATAAATCTTTAAAAAAAAAAGAAACTAAAAGAAATAGTATTAAAAAAAAAATTTTTTTTTTTTTTTAGATTTTATTTATTTATTTGACAGAGAGAGACACAGCGAGAGCAGGAACACAAGCAGGGGGAGTGGGAGAGGGAGAAGCAGGCTTCCTGCTGAGCAGGGAGCCTGATGTGGGACTCGACCCCAGGACCCTGGGATCATGACCTGAGCCGAAGGCAGACGCTTAACGACTGAGCCACCCAGGCGCCCAGTATTAAAAAATTTTTAAAAAGACAGGCTGAGACCCACCCCAGGCCCAGCTTGTCCCACCCTTACCTGTGCCTTGCCAAGCAAGCCATACCTCAGTAAGCTCAGGTAGGCAATGATCCTGTTGCCAGGAGCCAGGACACTCCTTCTGCCGGCCACACATGTCTCCACACCAGCCACAGCCCATGAAACGCTGTGCCCGCAGACAACTCCCACAGGTGAGGAAGTGGCGGCAGCCAGGGCCCTGGATAGGTACCTGGAAGACCTTGGAGTGGTAGACAGGGGGCTCAGGGGTGCTGGGAGGGGGAACCAGATCCCATTGACGCCCTGGTTATTGTAGGTCAGGGTGGCAGGACTGGATGGAGGGGCTATGCTCCCACAGTCCTGGCCCCAGGCCTGACCCAGTCCCACCTTACCTGGTCCCCAGAGGCAAAGAACAGGTGGTCTCCAAGGCGACTGACATCCCGTTGCGTGGGCTGCCCATTGCTGCCCAGTGAGAAATTGGACACATACAGCAAGTAGTTGAGAGATCTGGCCAGTTCCACCTGGGACAGGTTAGCTGTGAGCAAAATGGAAATGGGGATGGGGACCCAGGGACAGGGAGCCATGGAGATGGTGGGAGTCCTACCTGCAGGACGCGCCCATCGGCTGTGCCCATGTGGGCCACTGTGACATTGTCGAGGCGTGTCACGTGCAGTGCAGTGACCTGCACTGGTCCTAGCAGCCCGTTGAAGAGGTCCACACGTAACAGGCTGCCGCTGACCAGCAGAGGGAAGTGATGGCAGCTGGTGTTGTGGCTGGGGGCCTCCAGGCCAGGCTGGGGAGGGCCAGGGAAGGGGTCAGGGGTCATCACCTCTGTCAGTAACCACAGCAGCCCAAACCCCCATCCTTTACCTAGCTTAGCTAGATAAGGCCCCACGCCTGCCACTTACCTGCCCCCTTCCACCTATGGGTCTCTCAGAGGCAGTAAGGCCAGGAAAGAAGGCCCAGGCTAGAAGACCGGCTTCTCCCATGCCTTGCTCTGACCTGCCATGTTCGTTCTGATAATGACTTAGAGTCTTACAGGCCCAACCCCATTCTGTCCTCACAACCGCCCTATAAAGTGGGTGCTCTCACCACCCCCATTTTGCAGATAAGGAAATGGGCTCAGAGTGTATTTGGTCACTTGTCCGGGCCTCTCAGGAGAGGAGCCAGTAAGAAGTCCGAGCTCTTGACCAGTCCTCTTCCGCCCCCTGCCGGTTATGCCCTGCACTTCAGCCTGGGCTTCCGTTTCCGCTCCAGCGTAAGGTGGCTAAACTCTGAAGGTAATTGCGGCAGCATGGGACTGGTAACATGGTCCTTCTCCCTGAGATTCCAAAGATCTTCCCGCACCTCCAGCTGCTACCTGGATCCCCTTCAGGGTACAAAAGGGAAAAATCAAGGCCTGAAGCCTAGGCCCCAGGGATTGTGAGACACCTCTCCCCTGCTCTTAACGGGAAGGTATTTGAGGGGCTGCACTTAAGGCCCCACGGCAGGACTGTGGAAGCTTCTGAGAAATCAGATCAGGGTAAAAATGCAAGGTATTGGAGGTGAGTGCAAAGCGCAGGCAGGGCTAGTAGCCCTAGCTGCTTGGGACCTTCCCTTGCTAGCCCTGAGGCTCCCATCAAACCAAGTATGCTTAACCTAGTGCTCAGACCTCGGTGCTGATCAGGAGCCCTAGGGGTGCAGAGCTGGGCCCAGAAACTCTACACGCTCTTCATCTGTAGCCCGGGTGGGTGGGAACTGGGACTCTGTCCTCAGTTGAGGCGGGGGGAAAGGGGCCTGGCCTTCGCCGGAAGCCATCCAGGTGTTTTCAGCATGACTCAGGGACAGGTGAGGCTGCGGGGTGGAAAGGAGGCCCTACTCCAGTCAGGGCCACACCCCTGTCTGCTTGCTTCTGGGTTCCAGGGCCGTAGCTCTGGGTTTCCAGGCTTGTCTATGAGCCCATGGCTCCTGAAAACATGACTCAAGTGTCCAGGGCCCCACAGAGGAGGGTGACTGCTCCAGACTTAAACCCTACCTGAACCCACAGAGGGCAGGTGCCAGATAAGAGCCCCACAGGCTTCCTGAGGCCAGCCACAATCAGCACACAGTGGGTGTAGCCTGGAGACTATGTGCCCCGTCACCAGGCAAACACAGTATAGGCTGGTTCACACACCTCCCAGGGGCCTGGCCAGCTTGTGAGCCATCTTGAGATTAGTCCTCCTAGAACCTGGCACTGCCAACTCATGCTGGATGTCTTCTGACCTACTGACCACCAGCCAAGTCAGGGAGAGGTTCTGACTCCCTGAGGGAAAGCGAGGAGGGCAGGCGGGGCTGCCCAGGCCCAGACAAGGGCTCTCTACCCCTAGGGTCTCTGCAACCCAGAGAGACTTAGCTGAGGGAGTGAGGCTGGAAACTGCCCACTCCTCGCTGTTTGTAAGTTCTCCTCCCACATCTGAGGCATCAATAAGAGCTAGAAAGGAATCAGCGGGGAATGTCACAGAAGGGCCAGGGCCACAGGGCAACGAAAGACTCTGAGAGCAGTGCCTGTGAGTCAGCTCACTGAAAGACCACTCCTCTAAGGCTGTTCACCCCGTTGCCTTGGTTTAATCTCTTATTAGCTAGGGTAGGACTGTTTCAATGGCTCTAAATGGTCGGTTTGGATTTTATCCTCAGCATCTTTTAACAAATGTCCTGTTTGTCTCTCCTCCAGCTCCCTGACACCATGGCTGGAGAGAACCTGGGTAGGGTCTGCTGGAAAGAGCCCCCAGTTCAGCATGGACTGGGAGATCGCCTGACTGGGGTGAGAAGGGAAACTGGAGCAAGGCCCCAACTATAGTGAAAGAAAGCCTGGGACTCCTTCATGGTGAACCAATTCCAACCACCCCCTCCTAAGGC
The DNA here is from genome assembly GCF_003265705.2 of Callorhinus ursinus. Taxonomy (NCBI): domain Eukaryota; kingdom Metazoa; phylum Chordata; class Mammalia; order Carnivora; family Otariidae; genus Callorhinus; species Callorhinus ursinus. The sequence goes on from NW_027397077.1 coordinate 6,883,202, forward strand.
TTTACTCATCCCCAGATGTTTACAGTTGCTTGCACAAGACTGGGGTGAGCCTCCTGGAATTTACAAGAGCCAAGCCGCCTCCACCATGTCCTACGTCCACCCCATAGAGAACGCCCATAGAGAACAATCGGGGACGAGTGTGTCAGTGAAGCCCAAGCCATGCAGGCTCTCAGACAAGCCCCCAAACTTCCAAGGCCCAGGAAGCTCCCTGAATTGGGGGTGGGGGCTTTCTCTGGCAACTCCTGCCCCACCCTCTTTGGAGAGCAGAACAAAACAAGTGCTTCCAAAGGGAAAACAAAACTGTGTTGGTGAGTAGCTGTATCTGTGTGACTCTGTTAGCATCTGCCGTGTAGGGGGCTGTTTCTCTGTGTGTGTGCCTGAGGGAATGTGTGGTGGGCCAGTAGGAGGGGATCCCATCCTTCTACCCGGAGTTTGGCAGTGTGTCTGCCAGAGACAGTTGAGATGCAAGCCGGTTCTCACACAATCTGGGAAACTACCTAAAAAATCAAAGGCCATGGTAACTGAGAGGGTGAAAGAGCAAAATGGAGGAGCAACAGGGGCTAGCCTGGCTGGGAGGTGAACCTCCAGGGTAGCCTGGGCTTGGCTGATCCCCGCACCCCGGCACCACTCCACCCCGCTGCCCCAGTACTAAGGAACTGGATGGAAGAGAAAACTTGTCCCCTCCTGCCCTTTCCCCTCTCAGCCCCTCTCACTGGATTCAGCCACCTGCTCCCAGGTGAGGGTCCCTTCTTTCTGCTCACCGGGTTGGGGCAAAAACTGGGTGACTGGAAGAAGTTGAGACCTCGCTGCAGGCCGTGGAGGACCGGAGACTCACAGCAGCGCTTCACACCCTGCTCAATGAGAATGTCCACCAGGTCGATGGGAAAGGCACAGACGACAGAGTTGGGACTCACACCGGGGCTGCTGTCTCTCCGAGCCGTGAAGACTCCAAATAGCACTTCTTGGCCCTCGGTGATGCTCAGCTCCATGGCCAACCGGCTGCCCACGGGAGCGGTGTGGGCGGCTCTCAGCACCGGATAGGGCTGTCCTCCCTCAGAGGCCCTGCGGCGCCGGCGTTTGGGCGCGAATCGGCAGTCGAGGACCAGCTCACGGTAGTCGCCCAGGTCGGGCTCAGCAGCGCTGAGCCGTGCCAGGCGCGTGTGCAAGGCACCCGGGGCAGCTGTCTCGCTGACCCGCTGCACGGTCAGGAAATAGACAAAGTCCCTGGTGCGGAAACTGTACACGTACTCGATAGGGTAGGAAGCCAGATGCTGGGGCAGCACCGACAGTGCTGCAAAGCCAGGTGCGAATCCTGAGGCATCGGCTTTGAGGCGCCGGATGGACACTGAGCGGGGGCTGAAGCTCGCGGCCACTGTCTCATCCAGTGAGGATGCTGCGTAGAAGTAGGAGGCATGGCCCTGCTCAACCACGGTCACGACGGTACCCAGAGGGCTGGCCACACAGTCAGGGCACTCCTCAGGTTGGTTGTGGTGGGCGGAGAAGAGGCAGACTGGCGGTGCCAGGTGCAAGGCTGTCCCTCGGGGCTCAAGCTCGTGCAGGAAGCAGCGGCCATGCAGGCTTGAGCCACAGCTGACCAGGGCGGGCAGCGCCGGCTCCAGTACCAGCACCTGTGCATCTGTGTCTTCCTGTGGGCCGTGGGGGCCCGGGCCACAGGCTGCACATGTCTGGCAGCCAGGGTCCCCAACAGGGCCCGTGGCCAGGCTCTCTACTGGCTGCAGGCCAGGCCCAAGCACGTACAGGCGATTGCGTGTAGCCACGAACACGGCACTCCCGTCCTTGCCGCCCTCGTAGGTCGTTATGGCTTGCACCGGAGCTCCGGCCGAGAAGCTGGGCACCTCGTACTCCACGTCAAAATCGCGCAAGGCGGCGAAGGAGTTGCGTGGGCACTGCCAGGACCCGCTGGTCAGCAGCGGCGGCAGCAGCAGCAGGAACAGTGAGGGCTGGGACGGCAGCGGGAGAAGCTCCATCCAGGCCCAGCTGGGCCCCGCAGGGACTCCTGCAGGCCTGGGCCTGGCTGGGAGCCGACTTGAGGGAAGTCGAAGCTGGGACCCGCGTCCAGAGCCGGTCCTGAGAGCCCTCCGGCAGCTGAGCCCCGCCCGGGGCTACCGTGACGCCCAGCGCTCTCCCCTGCCCTCGGGTCTGAGCACCTGGCACCAGGTGGACACACAGACACCGCCAGGGAACAGAGAAGCCGCCTCACCTGCCGCCCCAGCTGCCGCTCAAAGCCTCAGCTCAGAGCAAAGTCGGCCTGAGGGCGCTGGGCGGGGCGGGCGGGGCCAGAGTGTGGGGGCGGAGCTGTAGGCGGGGCCTGTCGAAGGCCTGGACTAACCGGCCCCACCACCCACCCGACTCTCCAGGCCCTCGCAGGCCTGTCACCTACCCTTCTTGGGCGCGTTTTTCTCCGTGACGTGTGGGTGGGTGTGCGTGGAGTGGCCCAGAGAGAGGTAAGGAGGGCTGAGCCGTCCCTCACGGCCCCCCAAGCCCGACTAGGCTGAAGTGAGGAGGGAAGGGGGCCCAGCACCAGTGAGGGTTTGAGAACCACCTGGCTTATTTCTTCCCTTGTCACCGGTATACAGCAACACGCGCAGACGCTGGTTCCCGAACAGGGCCTGGGGGCCCCTGAGAGGCCAAGAAGGTGTGGAAGACCAGAGGGGAGACGTGGGGCCCTCCAGTGGTACTGCTACCCTCTCTGGTCAGGGGCCATGGTTCCTTGGGCCTGCCCTGGGATGTCAGTGCCAGGATGGTGTCGGAGGAAGGTGCGTTGCACCCTCCCTGCCCAAGGCAGTAGGGCTTATGTGTTGGGGCCTACCCTGCTGGCTGGACATTAGAGTCAGAGAAGAGGCAGCTTATGTGGAGGCCCAACCCTTGCTCTGGTACCTCCGCGGCTGCCTCAGTCTGCAGAATTTGCAGGATGGGGATAACAGAACACAGGGCCGGCCTTCTTTGCTGGCTGTGCTCCGGTCCCCCCTGCTATGGGGGGAACATGGTCTTTCACAGGGGACCTCTAACCTGCTCTGTGAGCTGTGCTGGGCCTCCGTCTCTCTGTCTCTGAAATGAGGATGTAGTTCTAACTAGGTGGCTGCCCAGAGTTCTCTCTTTGGTGTGTGAGGTGTATGGGATTGGGAGGAGGAAAGGCAACTTTGCCTCTTACACCTGGATTTCAGCAGCCGCTCCTTGATAACTGGTTCTCCCCAGGACTGGAGAGGGGCTTTGGGGGACGTCGTCAGCCTGACAGCCCCCTCAGCCAAGTGGGCCTGGACCCTGTGGTGGGGGGAGGTTCATAGAGTGGCCCCAGGCTGAGGTCTGAGGGATCTGTGAACTGTGGGTCCCAGGGCTTTGGATGGTAAGAGAGGTGGGACAGAGAGGAGCTTTCAGCCCAGCAGGATTCATTCAGCCTGACTTTTGGAGCTGTATCTTCTGTACTCCCCCATCCAGACCATGCTCCTTGTTCCTCCTTCCAGGAGCACCTTTTTCCTTTCCTCCTCTTGAAACAGATGGCACCTCCTCCAGGAATCCTTCCTGATCCTGTCAATGCCGGATCCATTTTGTGGGTCCCACAGATCCTGTGCTATACCCACCCCAGCACAGTTGACTCTGGATACCTGGCTCCCCCTTTTCCCCATCCCTAGTGCTGGACTCCCTCCCTGCTCAAGGTTGGAGGTCAATGAGCACCTGGTGGAGAGAGGAAATGCAGGAGTGGGCAGCTACACCCAGTGTCGGGAGGATTCCAAGCCTCGGGCAACGTTAAAAGGCACTCCCTTCTCTAACCAGAATTGGCCTGGAAATGAATAAATACCCATAAAAAAATCATGGCATGGTTCCTGTGTTTCACAGCCAACATGCACATGCCTGATAGTCATGCACAGCAAAACTGAAATGAAACAGTCTCCGCTGGCACTAAGACATAGTTTCTTGGACCCCCATCCTGCCTCAGGATGTTGGGAGAGACTTTTGTGGGTTGGGAGGAGACTTCAGGGCCCTCCTTGATCACCCTATCCACCCGTTTTGAGGGTTGGGGTACAGCAATCAACAGTTGATTCTTTGCTGCCACCGTGTGGCCAAGATGTTGGCTGCCCCCAGGCCAGCGTACCTTCCTGGGTAGCCCCGGTCCTTGATAGCAAGCATCTACAGGAGCACCCCTTCCTTCTCTCCCAATTGCTCCGTCTGCAGGAGGGGGGAGGCAAACCATGTGGGGGAAGTCTGTGCTAGGTATAAATGCTCCCCCAAGCTGAGCTCATAAGGCCTGGCCCATATTTGACTTAGGACCTTAGCCCAACTACCCTGGCATCTGTGACCTCAAAGGAGTGCCCTCTTTTCCCATTTTGGGCTCTCACACCCCTCTGAACACTACTCCAAAGAACTAGTGCTGGCCTTTTTCTCCAACCCAAAGAGATCATCTGAGTGTCAGCAGGGGATCTCTCTAACCACAGTATGACCGTATCTTTCTGCAACTTTAAAACATTCAGTGGCTCCCCAATGCCAGAATTTTACCTGGAGTTCAAGAACCCTAGGCCTTGAAAACTCCTCCGGCTTTAGTGTAAACCAGTAATACCAGGTTCTTTACCAGGTCCTTTGCTTTGCACGTGCTGGTTCCTTCACTAGGAACACCTTCCCTGTTTGCCTGTTATTCCTTCCTTGATCCCCAGATAAACCCCACACTTTAGGTGCCTCCTGATTGTGACCACTCCTTTCCACACCCACCCAGAATAGGTGCTGAACTGCAGAGAAGCTGAGAACCCTATGAGGATCACAGCAGCCAACAGGGGCTCCTAGGGGCGGACCACTGACCAGAAGAATGCCAATAGCAGTCCTGGCATCACCCTGGCCCCAGAGACAGTGGTTTGGTGCACTGGCCAGGATCAAGGGGAGAAACAGAAGCAGGAACAGGCAGAAAAGAGACCTAGGGCACATGTGCAGGGTGAGCAGCACCACCAAGCCTCTGGCTGTTCCCCAAGGACTCTGGGGTCAGGGCAGGTGGCTTGTGGCCATACCCATTCTAATGTGATCCAGGATGGGGCCAAGGGCAGGGACTATGCTGCCATTTCCTGGGACAGCAATTGAACCATTCCAGTGTACCCTTGGCCCATGCTACCCACACAAATTTTTTTTTCCAACATGGGTTGTTTTTGGTGGCAGAGTATCTTACTTAGCCCAGCTGTCAGAGACTACATGAGGGTGATTCAGTCTACAGTCTGAAGACCATACTCAGTGGACATTTTTCACCCATAAACATTTCCTAGGTCTTCTGCTCCCCTAGCCAATGAGATGGTTAAGTTGTGGCAGAACTGGGAAAGCCCCCCCACCTCCCGCCCCAGCAGCAAGGTAGAAGCTTTCTGAGCTGGGCCTTGGGTTCTGCCCAAAGAGGGTCTCAGGATAGAGTGAATGGGGCTGGGCCTTCACTGCTGAGCCTCCAGGGATGTCCACACTGACCCCCGTGGGCTGGGCCATTCCAGGGTATAGGGTGGCTGAAGAAGGCCCAGTGTGCCTAGAGGCATCTGCCCTTCCTAGGGCAGGGTTCACCTCTCCCCAGAAGTCAGCTGGGTCTTCTTGCAGGCCCTCCAGCTCACTCCTGGGGCCATCCTGAGGAATGTACTGCCTGGAAGTACAGATGCTGAGGTGGATAGCCCTTCAAGCTGGGACAATTTCCCCAGAGGCCTAGAGCTATGGTGAAGCTGAACTCTGAATCTTGAGGTCTGTGCTGAACACTGGACCACCTCACCAAGGGCTCCCACCCACACGTACCGAGGCTCAGACTCTCCCTAACTGACCGTCCGAATCTTACTCAGCTCAGCTACTGCTGAGTTACTGCAGCCCAGTAAGCAGAGCCACACCTCCCAGGGCGTATGACTGGTCCTTTGGTGCACACCGCTGGGGGCCCCTCCTGGGAGTGAGAGGGGAGGCACCAGGGCTCCGACTGAGTGTTGGGGTGGGGCGGTGGGGTGCAAGGCCAGGAGGTGCTGGAGAACACTTTATGTGTGGCAAGACTTTAGCTGAATGCAGAGAGCCCCAGCCCCAGTTTTGACTCTGAGTGCTGGTGGCCTGATGCTGTGCAAGGGAGGGAGGACTCAAATGTGCATGTGGCCCTGTGCATGGGGGAGCACGGGGAAGGACCAGGGAGAAGGATTCGGTATCTGTATGTGAGTGAGAGTGGGTGAGTGAAGGGACCAGTGACAAGGCCCAACGAGTGTCTTCCCCAAAGCACTTTAATGCACGCACCAACCCACAGTCCCCCCTGCTGCCTGGGCAACAGAGGCCAGCCCACGTGGAGGCTCCCGTGGCTTCCATGGCCCAGTGTACCGAAGAGGGCTGAACCCACACACATTCCCATCAGTAGGTGAGGGGCGTGAGGATGAAGAGGCGGTCTTCTTCTTTGCGGATCCAGCGCATCAGCTTATGGATGGCACTGACGGCCGATGCCTTGGTCCCCAGGGGGCTGTAGCACATGTAGAGCTCAAAGGCACCTGTCACCTGGAGGAGGGGGCACAGGGTAGTCATTGAGGTTAGGTAGCCCTCAGGCCCCCTGCCCGGGATCCCGATAAAGCCCAGGCCAGCCCAGGGCCACCTTACCCAGGCCAGGAGGTTCTCATTGGGGCCTGTGTAGTAGATGGTCTTGAGTGGGCGGGAGGCGTTGTGGGCTCGGCTGTGCAGGTACTGGTAGAGACCCAGCAGCCGCTCCTGCTCCTCTTCACTGGTGTACGGGGCCTCAATCTCAGGGCTGGAGATGGGGGTGGGGTTCGCAAAGAAATGACTTCCAGTGCCTTCTCTGGAGACCCAGAAACAAACCATTCCTAGCCAGGGAGACTCTGCCATGTGTCCTACCCTCTAAATGTTCTCCCAGGATAGGGCACTGTCTACCTACCACAGAAGACTCTCCAGGACAGGGCTAGGCCCACCCAGACTGGAGCCCTTTTCTTCCCCCTCCCCCAAGTTCATGGCATCTTTGGTGACCTTCCCTTGGAGAGGCCAATCTGAGTTTAGGTGTCTAAGACAGAAGGACAGGTCTGAAGGAGAGGAAGAGTGATTTGGGAACCCAAAAAGGGGTAATGGGAGGATCGAAGATGCCACATCTGGCCCCAGCCCCTCTGTTGGAGGAGGAGTACTGTGCCTCCTGGACTGGACTAAAATGACCCCTAAGGCAGACTTGCTCCAGGGCAGGAGATCCAGGAGACCTCGGTTCCAGCTTCCTTCCCTGGGTGTATTGGGCATTTCAAGGCTTTCTGGGTAACAAAGTGGAGAGGTGTATGCCCATAGGGAGCAGAGGGATAGGAAGACTGGGTCCCTGATGTCAGAGGGAAGCAGACCCAACATGTCAGTCCAATCCCAGAGGAGCGGTCAGCTTCAGGACTGCATCAGGGCTCAGGACCAATCCTCCTCCCCATCCCCACCCCTATCTCCCTCAAGCAGTGTCCCCAAGGCCCTCCCTCACCTGGTGAAGAGTCCCGAGCTCTTTGACTTATAGAGGAAGTGGCGCAGGTCCGGGATGCCCACTTGAGCAACACTGTAGTAGGGCGTGCGTAGGGCCTCCCGCAGCGCCAGGTGGGCTCCGCGCTTCCGCAGGCGCTCCTGAAAGCGGCGGCGGCAGTCAGAGACTGCAAAGAAGTCCTCCCGGTCGGTGGAGACGAGCAGCAGGCAGAGATCGGTGTCAGGCTCCAGGTAAGAGATGTGTGCGTGGAAGAAGCCGGCTGCATTAAATTTGGGCAGGCACACGGGCGTCCAGGCCTCGCCCTCGCGGAAGGACGAGGAGGAACTGATGAGGTTGAAGAGCAGGTGCAGGTCGATGGGGTGCAGGAATTGGTCCTTGCGGCGCACTAGCGCCACGAGCTGGTTGCGTGCCAGCAGGATGGAGAAGACGAGGCTGCGCGCACGCGCCTGCTGCAGGCTGGCACTCACCGCGTCGCGCACCGTCGCTGCCAGGGGCAGGCAGCGCGCCGCCCCCATGAGGAAGCTGGGGTCTCGCGCCATGAGCTGCAGCAGGTTGTCGGTGATGCGCTCCGAGCCCGAGAGCAGGCGCCGCAGGTCGTAGTTCTGCTTCTGCTGGAAGATGTGGCTCAGCTGCGCGCCCGTAAGAAGGCTCAGGATCTGGTAGTAGATGTAGAGCAGCTCCTGCGCCAGTTCCTGCGCCGACTGCCGCGTGCGCGCCACTGCCACCAGCACCAGTGGGCTCCGGCGCACGAATACTACCTTGTAGCCATCTGAAGGTGGAGGGAGGGGGTGTCAGCTTCTCCGGGAAGCCTTCTTGGATTGGCCTTGCCCAGCTCCCTTGGAGCCCTGGCTTCCTACGCAGTTTGTCGCCTTCTACATCCTCTCCACCCTCCCTCAGAGCTCTGCACACAGTAGGGACTTAAGGATGATGAAGATAAAAACGGCAGCCCAAGGTCCCCTTTCCCTGAGGACTCCAGGCCTGTCCCTTCCACTTGGTTCACAGACCGGCACCAGCCAAAATGCAGTGAGCACTTCAGAAAAACATGCTTGTGTTAAACGGCAAGAGCTGGGACCTGGGGCTTTTTGGTCACCTCCCCAGACTTCTGGTTCTCTCCAAGGGCAAAGCCCACGTCAGAGCCACCTCTGGCCCTCACAATAGCCCTATCAGGCAGGCAGTGTTGCTATCCATGTTCAGATGACAATACTGAAGCCCAGCGAGGCGGAGGGATTGCCCTTGGACCCCCTCACATAGCACATCCCAGCCCTCTCTAGTCCCCAGGGGTCCAGGACCTGCTATGAATTAACCGTGGCCAGGGGAGCCCTCCCTGCCCCCCTTTCCAGGTGGCTCACCTGCGTGGATAGAACGAATGGCATTCTTGTCTGCCTCCAGGAAGGACACCAGGGCCACCATGACACCCATGGTGCTGGAAAGCGCCTCCTCTGACCCATAGCGGGAGTACACAGGCTTCCCCGCCTCGCTCAGCACAAAGACGTGCTTCTGGTGCAGTCGCCATGCCTCGGCAGCCTCCTCGTCATCCCCCTCGCCTGTGCCCTCCCTGGGGGGTTCTGTGGCTGGCCGCCCAACTGCCCCTGAAGACTCTGGCCAGTCCTCAGAGCTTCCTGGCAGCATCTCCTCCTGCAGGTCTCGGGCCACACCCGTCAGCTGGGTGCTCAGCTCACTGAAGTCCTGGCTGATCTGGCGCATGTCTGCAGGCAGTGGTGGGGGACCCCCGACACCCTCCTTAGGGCTGTCCCCAGAAGCTGCCCCATCCTCCGATTCCGTCAGGTCCTCGTAGGAACGGGCATGGACGAACATGGCACCCTCCTGCCCGGCACCTGCCGGCCAAAAGCACTGGTGCTTAGAGCAGGACCCACTGGCCGACCACCTTACCAGCAGGTGCCTAATATGGCACTCTAGCCTCACTGCCTGTCCCGGCGAGACAAGCCGCTGTTCCCTCCTACTACTGCCTACTGTGAGTTATGCCTCCCTGCCACTGAGAGACTACCAGTCTCCACCCATCACACTGGGACTAAGACCCAAACCCCTTGTGGCTGCAGGGGCGGCTGGTATTTGCTTGCTTCTCTCACTCTCATCTCATAGTCCTTACCCATTCAACTCACACTGACCTTCATCCACCTGCTCTTTGGACACCCTCTACACACCCCCACCCACCTCAGGGCCTCCGCACCTGCTGTTCCCTCTGCCTGGAAGGCACTGGAACCTCCTCATATGGCCGGCTCCTTGTCAGACTTCAGCTCTCAGCAAAAACGTTAGTTACCTCCTCACCTGACCTCCAACCCTAGGCACTCTGTCACATCTCCCTCCTTGACTTCTCTTGTGCCACTTGTCAGTTGTTACCCTTCTCCCCCACTGCAATGGGGTTCCTGCGTTCAGTGACTCTCTCTCCCTGTGAGAAGTCTCCCTGACTCTGCTCAGGCCATAGTTCCTAACTCACTCCAGTGTAATGGCCCCACTAGCTGGTGGCTGCCCTAAGGCAGGGACCATGTCAGTCCTCCTTTACTGATTTTTTTTGGCAGAATAATTCAACAGATATATTTTGAGTCTCTATGAGGAGTTCGGTACTCTACAGGTATTGGGGATACAACCACTCTGTGCTCAAAGAGCTCACAATCTTGGGGATGACAGATGTGCAATACACACATAAACACATAAAGTTACAAAATAATGAGTTCCCGTAGAGGGCATGGTCAGAGCAGGCAGGCCTGACTTGTGAGGAGGTGATATTTAAGCTGAGAGCCGAGGGAGGGAGAAGGAACCAGGAAGGTACACTGCAGACCCAGGAAACAGGAGGAGGACCCATGCTGGCACAGGGTGAGCAGCCCTACACGAACTGGAGAGGAAGGCCGGACACAGCTGGACTGAGCCCAGTTCCCTGCAGTATCCCCGGCACCTGACAAATAGCCCAGGAGTGACTGAACAAATACGTGAATGAGGGGGAGCGAAAGACTGGTTGGGAATCCCAGTGGCCCTGGAGGCTGCTCTCGCTGTCAGCTTCCTGGAGCTGCACACTCTGCCCGTACCTGGCTCCATTCCCTGAGCCAGTCCTGGTGTGGGGCTCTCAGCTCTCTCCATATTCTGCCCATCAGAAGGAGCCAATGTGCCATCAGGGCATTCGCTGCTTCTCTTCCTCTGCAAGTCAGCAGCCATCCTTCAGGCTTGCCTGTGGGGCAAACAAAGGTGTCATCGAGGCTAAGGGGGAAGGTGCTGTTGGCAGGAGTCACAGGCATAATTAATGTGGTAAGTACAGGAAAGCATCCCTCACCAGGACCCAACTAGCTCAAACCTCTGGGGAATGGGTTCTGCGTAGTCACCTCTAAAAAATGAAGTATGTTGTTCTTTTTCTAAATAGAAAAGGAAGAAAGAATTCGTTGTACCTACTCACCGTAGAAAACTTGGAAAATACAACAAGGTCTAAAGAAAGAAATGTCACCATTCTCCCACCTTTCAGGATCTTTCACTGTTCGCATTTTGGTGTATTTCCTCCCAGTTTTTTTTTAATGTACATAAAAGGTAAATAATTTTTTTTTTTTAACAAACTGATAACAGCAGCTAACATGGAGCGCCAAGGCAGCGTGCTAAGAAGTTCAGTAGACAGTTATCCAAACCTAATCACTCCACCCTGGGGCAGGTGCTCCTGTCTCAGGCTAGCTTTATAGATCAAGGGACTGAAGCTGGGAGAGTTTAGATACCTTGCCTGATGTCACAACAGGGAGGAAGCTGGGAGCTGGGAATTGCAACAATTCTGTATCCTGCTGTCTTTTAGCGCACATCCTACCACGAACGTTTCCCCATTCAAAACTGGGTAGACCAATAGTGCTTTCTGGATATTTGCAAAGAAAGAACAAACACGCTTGTCTTCAGGCTGGCTTTTTTCCAAATACACTGTTGTACTTTCTGATTTTGGCACTGGGGCTTGCCTTACAAATTACAAACAACTAGAAACATGACGGTTCTCAGTGCCCATCTGATAGCCAGCATAGACTCAGCTTGATCTCTGGGCCTGGTGGAGGTGGCTGGGAGTGGATGGCAGGGATAATGAAATTGGATGGCTCACCTGGAGTCACCCCTCGGGCCCCTGAATGGCAAGCTGAAGGGCCTTCACTTGGGGGGCAATATACACTCCCAGGGGAAGGGTTCCATCTAAGGCACTGACCCTTTCGTGAAGACAAATCTGGCTGGACAGGCTAGAAGGGCAGCAAAGACCAGTCAGAGACGCATGAAGAGGTCATGCAGGCAGGCCAGGGGCCTGGGAGGGACTGGTGTTAGTGACCCTATCCCTGCCTTCCTAAGGCAGAGTCATAGGGAATAACTGAGACCTTGTTTCCCACTAGCTCTGCAACCTTGGGCAAATGGCTCCTCCCTGAGCCTGGCGTGAAGTAGGTGCTCAAAAATGTTCACGAAGAGAGCAATCTCAAAGAGACGGCATCCCCATCACTCGCATTTGTGCGGTCCCAGGTCGTCTGTATCCACGAGCACTCTCTCAGACCCCTCAGCCCCATCCCACCAGAGCTCCTATCAGGGAGCTCCTGTAAAGAATTGACTTTCAAGCTCCTTTTGTTTTGTCATCTTTGTTGGAAGCTATGGAATCCTTTCTTCAAATGAGTCTTTTGCAGAAGTTCAATGTGCAAAACAGACAGGGCAGCCCTGGAGCATCACACAACAAGTGAAGGCTGGGCACCCCTGGCCCACAGCATCACCCCACATAGAGTCGGACCAAAGAAACATCATTTGGGAGAACAGCCACCTTTGGGGATTTTCTAGGCCACTAATCCTGTCTATCAGGACAATCAAGAGTGATGGTTCCTAGCATGAGGACCACCTTAGGCCCCCTTGTCTGACAAAGGGCCAGAGTAACTAAGAGGCTACTTGCCCTCAACAGCAACCTGTTCAGAAAGGTCTGCTCAGAGACAGAGACGGAGAGCCATGGGAGAAATCCCAAACAGGCCAAAACAACCATTGTAACACCACAGAGGCCAGGGCAGTGGGTGCTACAGTAACGAGGGCATGGCTAGGTCTTCCAAAGGAAGACATAGGCCCCATGAGAACCTTGGAGACCATTCTTTCACAAGCTACCCTAAAAGCCAGATTGGGGCCTGCACTGCTACGTGAAGAGAGAGTGACCCCAGAGAGGTGAGTCTGTCCGAGTCCAGGCAGAGGGCAATCTGCTACTGACAGTCCCAGGGTTGTGGCCAGGGCTTCTGGACCTGGCTCCCTGGATGGAAACCTGGATTGCTATTTGCTTCCTTCTGAGGAGAAGGTCCAGAACCATTGCTTTAAATTACCACATTTCTGGGGCGCCTGGGTGGCTCAGTTGTTGAGCGTCTGCCTTCGGCTCGGGTCATGATCCTGGGGTCCTGGGATCAAGCCCCACATCGGGCTCCCCGCTCAGCCAGGAGCCTGCTTCTCCCTCTCCCACTCCCCCTGCCTGTGTTCCCTCTCTCACTGTGTCTCTCTCTGTCAAATAAATAAATAAAATCTTAAGAAAAAAGAATTACCACATTTCTGGAAACCTGGATTGCTATGTGCTTCCTTCCGCGGAGAAGGTCCAGAACCATTGCTTTAAATTACCACATTTCTGGGGCACCTGGGTGGCTCAGTCAGTGAAGCATCTGCCTTCATTTCAGGTCATGATCCCAGGGTCCTGGGATTGAGCCCCGTATCAGGCTCCCTGCTCAGCAGGGAGCCTGCTTCTCCCTCTGCCTGCCACTCCCCCTGCTTGTGCTCTCTCTCACTTGCTCCCTCTGACAAATAAATAAATAAAATCTTAAAAAAAAAAAAAAACAATTACCACATTTCTATGTTGCCTCACTTTCTCACTCCACTGGTCAACCAGTTTACACCTTCTCTCTTCTCAAACTTGCCTCACCTGCTTCTCCCATGCTCACTCAGCACTATCTGTCATACCGCTGAGGAAACAGAAGTCAGCCAAAGAGAACTTCCAAGATTCCCACCACCAGCTCACCTCTCCTGTCAGACGCCACCTTCCTTCTCACTGAAGATGAGCTGTCATGCTCCACCGGGGGCAAACTCCCCCATTCCAGTGCCTCTTGCCCACACAAGCACAGCGCATGGCTTCAGCAGCTGTCCCTCTCTCCTAGATCATTGGTTTCCCCTTCTCCCCTATCCATCACCAATATGCTGACGCTTCGTCCATTTTCAAGACACCTTCCCTGGGGTGTGTTCACTCTGTTATAATTGACTGAGCTGTACTTATGATTTATGAACTTTACATCTGTCTTATTTCAATTAAAAAGTTTTTTTTAAAGATTTTATTTATTTATTTGAGAGAGAGAATGAGAGACAGAGAGCACGAGAGGGAAGAGGGTCAGAGGGAGAAGCAGACTCCCCGCTGAGCGGAGAGCCCGATGCAGGACTCGATCCCGGGACTCCAGGATCATGACCTGAGCCGAAGGCAGTCACCTAACCAACTGAGCCACCCAGGCGTCCCTCAATTAAAAAGTTAAAACAAACCTCCCTCTAGGTTCCACCCCATTTTTTTGCTACCCTTTATAAAACAAACAAACCTCAAAATAGTAAATAATACTTGGAGTTTAATTAGTCAGGTGGGCTAGGTTATGTTGTATAACAAATGAATGCCAAAATGGCAGAGGCTTTACACATAAAGGCTTATTTTTTGCTCACACAAAATCTACCATGGGTCTGGTAGTAATTCAGCTCCCTTCCAAGCAGTGATTCAGAAATGCAAGTTATTTGCATCTCATAGCTCTGCCATTGGAATATGTGCTTTTCCCACATCACTGGTCAGTGGAAGACAGGGCTGGAAGGTCATGTATGAGTTCTTAAATACTTCAAAGCCCAGATTGGCCAGAACTAGTCATATAGCCAGAGGGACTGGGAAATGTGGAGAGTCGTGGATATCTGGTAATCAAGAAGTAAACTGCCACAGCCTCTCCACTTCTCCCACTCACTCTTGAAGCCATTCCAACTAGACTTGCGTCTCCATTACTCTAGTAACACTCCTCCTATCAAGGTTGCCAGTTGACTTCAGGATCATCTCACTTCACTCAGTAGCAATGGATACACTTGATCATTTCCTCTCTTTTGAAACATTTTTTTCTTCTTGGCTTCTGGTACACCACTCTCCTTCCTTGGTTCTCCTCCTACCTCATGGACCATTTCTTCTAAGTCCTTTTTGCAGTTCTTCTGACAGTTAGGGGACCCAGATTTCAGTCCTTAGATCTCTTCCCTGTCCTCATTCAATCTACTGGTGATCTTATTCAGTCTCATGGTTTTAAATTCCATTGATACATTAATGATTCCAATTTCTATTTCCAGCGCCAATCTCTCTTCTGACTTCTAGAAGCACACACATTTAACTGTCTACTTGATGCCTGCCCTTGGATGTCTTACAGTATCTCAAAGTTCTATGTCCAAAACTGAGTTCCTGATCATCCTCTTAAAAACTTATTCCTCCCATGAGCGCCTATGTGGCTCAGTCGTTAAGTGTCTGCCTTTGGCTCAGGTCATGATCCCAGGGTCCTGGGATCGAGCCCATCAGGCTCTCTGCTCAGCGGGAAGCCTGCTTCTCCCTCTCCCATTCCCCCTGCCTGTGTTCCCTCTCTCACTGTCTCTATCTCTGTCAAATAAATAAATAAAATCTTAAAACAAACAAAGAACCCCCCACTTATTCTTCTCAGAGTTTTATCCATCTCCATGAAAGACATCATCCTTTCAGTTATTCAGAAAATGATCTTGGAGTCATCTCTTTTCCTCACACCTCATATACCGAACCACTAGCAAATCCTGTCACCTGTACTTTAGAATACAGGTGCACCCAGCAAAATGTCTCTCTTGTTAATATTTTCCCCATAGAATTCATTTTAGTTTTTAATACCCAAATGTGGTAGCCAGCCTTCAAGATGGCCCCCAGTGATCCTCAACTCCTGCTATTCATGCCTTTGTGTACTCCCCTCCCACACTGAACAGGGCTGATCTATATAACCAATAGGATAATGTGAAAATGACAATGTGGGTTTCTGAGGCTAGGTCATAAAAGATACTGTGGCTGCTGCCTTTCTCTCTTGGATCACCCTCTTCAGGTAGAGCCATTAGCCATGTTGTGAGGACACTTGAGCAGCCCTACAGAGAGAACCTCATGGCAAGAAACTGAGACCTGCAAACAGGCAGTATCAAATGTGCCAGTCACGTGAGTGAGCAATCCTGGAAGCAAATCATCTGGCTCCAGTCAGGCCTTCCGATGATTGCAGTGTCATGAGAGAATCTGAGCCTGAACCATCCAGCTAAGCTGCTCCCAAATTCCTCCCAAATCCCCATAGGAATTGCGTGAAATAATAAATATTTATTATTGTGTTAAGCTGCTAAGTTTTGGGGTAATTTGTTACACAGCAATAGATAACTAATACAACAAACTTGTATTGATTCAGCTTATGTTTATACAGAAAAAAATGCATATTTACCTCATCAGAACTTGATCTAGATTTTAATCAAAGTAATGTGCATTTAAAGCCTCGAATTATATTCCAAATCAGACAGTGGAGTGGAGTGGCAACAAAAGGGGCTTACTTGCATCGTGGCTGTTACAGGTACTGAAAGAGGCCATGATACTGCATCAAAGCAGCAAACAGTGTTTGGTGATCAGGAGGAAATGCTTTAAGCATTTTATATCCTAACACTATAACTTACTAGGCATATATTAGGTATATATTTTTCCTGGGATTTAGTGCTGTTTTAGGAAATTAGGGATTTGGGATTGATGAGGGAAGCATTATACTTTTCCCCATTTAAAATAATGGGAAACAGACACTAAGTTAGTGATTCCAGACATAATGCCCAACTTTCATAGATTACTGATGTTAAACGGGAAATACCCATATCCAGAATCCAACCACTGCTCATCACTGCCACCACTACCACATTGGTCCAGGCTACCATTCTCTCTCTAGGAATGTCGCACCTGTCTTTTAACCAGTCTCCCCAGTTCTGCCTTTGTCCCTGCACAGTCTGTCCCTCGCACAGCACTCAAAGTGATCCTCTTGAAAAAGAAGTCAGGTCATGTAATTCCCCTGCTCACAACTCTGTAATGGTTCCCATTCATTCAATGAGAAAGCCAATTTCCTCACAGCAGTGCACAGGCCCCGCTCTATCCCCCCCCACCCCACCATTACTTCTTTGACCTCATCTCCTATCCCTTCCCCCACTCGCTTTACTTCAGCCCAGCCACACTGATCTCGTGGATTTCCTTTAGGATAATGTAAATGTAAATGTAAATCCTGAGCACTTTTTTCACTTCACAACTTTGCCCTTGCTGAGCTTTCTGCCTGGACCACGTCTCCCTGCCTTTCCCTCTGCCCTCCACCTTACCTAGTCCACTGCTTGGGCTCGATATTGACATGACCTGCTCTCTCACTTCCTTCAGGTTGTTGCTCAAGTGTTACCTATCAGAGAGGACTTCCTGCAATATCCCTGATTCTCATCCCTTTTGCCCTGCTTCAGTTTTCTACATTGAAGGTCACCCTGTGACCTGCCACAAATTTCAATATGTCAGCTCCACACGCAAGAGGAGTTTAATCAACATTTGCTAGATAAAAATTTGGGGAGGGAAAAGGTGAAAGATCCTCAAAGAACATCCAGTTATAATGCAGCCTCTGGAGATCCCTGTCTGTGGAGAAGATTTGTTTGGTAGTAGTCAAGTGCTCAAGAACAATGGCCCTGGAGTCAGAGGGACCTGGATGAACCTGGTTTGGTTTTATAAGTCTTTAGTTTTCTTATCTATAAAATGGGGATAATGATAGTACTGATTCCCTGAGTTGTGGGAGGACTAAATGAGATAATCCATGTAATTTGGTTACCCTGGCACAGGGTAGGCACTTGTACACTCAGCTGCTGCCATTAGCACACCGTGATTATTTTTACTTAGCATTCGGACCATATGTAGCTGCACTTACAGACAGATCCAGTGGTTTCTGCCCCATAAATCAGTCCTTTGAGAGCTGGCTCACCCTGAGCTAGGCCCTGAGTGAGCTGGCCAGGCAAAACATGATTCTGACCTCATGAAGCCAGGTAGGCTCTGGCCTGAAATGAGCCACCTGTGATGTCCAGTCAAAGAGATGTCTGTGGGCCTAGGACTGGGAGTTCCTCCAGGCTTACTGGCTCTTCCTTCACTGGGCCTGACGTGGTAGGAACAGACCATTGGTTTTCTGCTGCTCCTGGATCTCCCAAGTTGAACTCTTTGGTCGGCCACGTGCCCCTGCTCTGTGCCTTGCACCTTTGGCTCAAAGACCCAAACAAGGTCTACAGCAACTTGCCCAGTGTCTTGGGGGCCCACTACCCACCGATCCCTTGTGGGCTTCAGGTGACTGAGCCCAGTGTGGCTGAGGGGTACCCAGCATGGTAATGCATGGAGTGAGGACAGGGTCAACTGGCTGGGGCTAGCAGTGGCTTCCTTTACAATAGTTCCCCTGCTACCTGAAATCATGTAGCACCTCAGCATCTCCAAGGCCAATCTGGGGATCCATCCAGAAGTCCTGATGAAGCAAACAGTTCTTTGGACACTTACTCTGGAAACTAGGCAGGGAGGGTGAGTGACTCACAGCAAACCCCACCCCAGCCCCCATTGGAGCCATAACCTGCATGACTGAAGCTCCTGGGAGGTTGGGCCTGAAGCCCTCAAGCAAGAGAGGTCTCTTGGAACCAGTCCCAAATGTGCCCTTGGGGCCCCTTCTCAGGCAGCCTTTCTAGAAGCCCCCAGGACATGCTACTTTACCTAGAAGTGCTCTGCTGTGCCCACAAGCAATGTCATCAAAGAGGCTGGGTCCATCAGCCCTTCTTCTGTGCCCACCCTGGAGCAGGTAGAGCCTTCAAGAGCCCCTCCCTACTGGCTCCCTACCACTGTTGCTCCCTCTTCCTACTTAAATAGTGCTCTGTTCTCTTTGACTCTTTTGGGAGTGGGCTCCAGATGGGAGGGTAGTGCCAGGATGCATGGGTGCATGGGAGACAGGCCCCTGGTGAGGCTGTGCTGTAGCTGTTTCAGCAGGATGCCTACTCCTGATGAGAGCATGGCCTGGTACTTGTCACTGCTGGTGGCCACTCCCCTCTCTTACAAAGGCTGCTCACCCTCCCCCAGCAAACTGGAACCCAGAAAGGACTGCTCACTCAGTACAAGAGGCAGACGTGTTATCTGAGCCAGGGCACCCTTGAGAGCAAAGTTCAAAGCCTCAGGACACTTCCAGGAGCTGCCCCGCTCACCCCACAGTCACCTCTGCCGATCTTTGAGACGACTTTATGGGGGGGGAATGCGGGTGCCTTGGGGGACGGGTCCTACCTGGCTACTGGCCCCTACAGGACTTTGCCCTCCCAGCCAAAGGAAGGATTCCGGCCCTCGCCTTTTTGTATTCTCCACCTGGGGGCCAACCGGCTAAGGCACCCCAAAGAGACTAAGACCTCCTACCGCAAATGGCAGCGTAGGCAGCAGGGGCGCCCTCTCTTCATGCCCCTCGCTCCAAGGATGACAGCTCTCCGGTCTCTCGGTACCCCCAGGCCACGTGGGTTGGCAGTCGTACTCACCTGTTTCTCCGGGGGGCCCTGGACGCACAGAGATTGCCGGTCACTGCACTCTGCCGGACCCCCGGGAGAGCACTGCTGCCCGGCCGGACCTGGACTGAGGGCGCAGGTTCGCGGGGCCACGGCCCCCTGCGGACGCAGACATGGCCACTGTGCGGCCACCGCCCCCTCCCACCGTCCCTCGCCCGGCCGCCAGCCCAGGAAGACAGCCTTCGCCGGTCTCTCGTGGCGGAGGCCCGGCTCCAGCCGCTCGGCCCAGCCCTGCCCGCCCCGGGGTGCATTGTGGGAACTGTAGTCCGCAGCTCGGGGCCGCCTGCGGCACTCTGGGGCGGGGCGGGGCGCGCAATCCTGGCAAACTCGGGGGCGGGGCCTCACCCGGGACAGGATTTGCCTCATCCCGCACCGCCTTCTCTTGCGTCGCGACCTGGTCCAAGCGCTTACCCGGAACCCAAAGGCATGGGTGGACCGCCGGCCCAGACCCCCAGGCCCCCTCCTCCCCAGCCAACTAGAGGTTTATTTCAAGGGGAAGGAAGAGATGTTGGGGTTGTTTCCTCTATTGACTGTGGAAGGACAGTACAAGTTTAGGGGCCGGATAAATGTCATTAGTGGGTCCAGCTACACTGGTTGTAAAGGATGTAGGCACACCAATTGTTGCTTGACATCCTTTTAGCCACGTTTTAATATATCAGTATGAGGCTCTAAAACAGTTCTCAGCTTTGACTGCACATAGAACGACCTGGGGAATTTTTAAAAATCACTAATGCCTGGAGATTTTGATCACTTCTAGAGATTTTGATTTAATCGAACCGGGATGGGACTCAGGCATCGGTATCTAAAAGCTTCCCAGGTGATGTACCAGGGCAAGGAACGATTGTTATGGGCATTTGTAATTTCCTAGACACAAAGCAATACAAACGACAGGAAAACAAAGTTTTCCCACACAATTTTATTTTTGAAGTACAGTTTAAAGAAGTAAAATTAGAGATTAACAAAAATACCACTCGTGCTTTCTCTGAAGCAATGAAATTACTTTATAGCTTTCTGGTTAATTACCCCCACAGTTCTAGGATGAAGGAAAAGTCTGAAATCACTCCTTTAATTCTCTCTGCTGCTTCAAACACCTGAATGCAGTGTCTTGTCTCCATCTCAGCCCTACACTGAAATTGGAAAGCTCTGCCCCTGAGCTTCTCTTACAGTCTCAGATGGCTGCCACTTAGAGTCTACCTCCACAATACAGGTCTGTGACTGAAATGATGACAAAACTGTGCTTTGTGCTTTTTTTTTAAAGATTTTATTTATTTGACGGAGAGGGAGAGAGCAAGCACAGGCAGGAGGAGTGGGAGAGGGAAAGGGAGAGGGAGAAGGCTCCCCACTAAGCAGGGAGCCCAGGTGGGGCTCAATCCCAGAACCCTGGGATAATGACCTGAGCTTAACTGACTGAGCCACCCAAGTGCCCTGAGCATGGGACTCTTGATCTTGGGGTTGTGAGTTGGAGCCCCACGTTGGGTGAAGAGGTTACTTAAATAATAAAATCTTAAAAAAAAAAAAGTTTAAGCCAAGAAAATCTCATATTCTCTGATTGGTACAGAAATATCCTGGCTATATTCCATTAACCAGAAGTTGCACCCCTTGGAATTGATCTCAATAGAAGACAAATTTAAAGTTTCCTAACATACCTAACGAGTCTCCTCAACAGTCTTTATGTTGACCTCAGGATTTCTTCTAGAGTCTCACTCTTGCTTTCAAGCATATCAGCTCCATCAGACAACACCACTGTCATTGGAAGTATAGCTGACCCTTGAACAACAGGTGTTTTGTTATATGCAGACTTTTTTCAATAAGTATATTGGAAAATGCCGGGGGGATTTGTGACAATTTGGAATACATTTTTTAAAAGATTTTACTTATTTAGGGGCACCTGGGTGACTCAGTCGGTTAGGCATCTGCCTTTGGCTCAGGTCATGATCACAGGGTTCCCAGATTGAGCCCTGTGTCAGGCTCCCTGTTGAGTGGGAAGTCTGCTTCTCCTTCTCCCTTTGGCTCTCCCCCTGGCTTGTACTCTCTCCCTCTGTCAAATAAATAAAGATTTCATTTATTTATTAGAGAGAGAGAGAGAAAACAAGCACACATGGGGGGAGGGGCAGAGGGAGAAGGAAACTCCCTGCTGAGGGCGGAGCTCCACGCTGGGCTCGAACCCAGGACCCTGAGATCATGACCTGAGCCAAAGGCAGACACTTAACTGTCTGAGCCACCCAGGTGCCCTGGATTTGTGACAATTTGAAAAAACTTGCAGATTAACCACATAGCCTAGAAATATTTAAAAAATTTAAGAAAAAGTTAGGTATGTCATAAATGCATAAAATATATCTACATACCAGTCCATCTAATTTACTACCATAAAGTATACACAAGTCTATTATAAAAAGTCAACATTTATTAAACTCCCCCACACAAATACTTGTAGACTGTACATGGTGCCATTTGCAGTGGAAATGTAAACAAATGTAAAGATGCTGTATTAAATCATAACTGCATAAAATTAACTCTAGAACATACTGTACTATTGTTATAATTAAGTAGCCACCTCCTGTTGCTTTTGTGGTGAGCTCAAGTGTTGCTAGTATCCACTAATCATCTCCTCATGAGCAGTTAGTCTCTCTGGTAAATTGCTATTACAAGTAAAAAGTGACCTCTCATGGTTCTCACTGTTAAGTAGTTAAGTTTTGGAGGAGTCAAAAGGTTTACACAGATTTTCAACTCCACAGGGGCGAGGGTGGTTGGTGCCCTTACCCCTAGGCTCTTCAGGGGTCAGCTGTACTGCATCTACTTAGGCAAGTAAGTGGCCACATGCCCCATGGGCTTCTGGCTAAGACTTGTGCCTAGGACACTCTAACAGGCAAACCACTGTGGCTACTTAGTAAAACATTTTAAGGTTGTTATTCCAAACTCTGTTTTAGTCCACTCATTGACTTGTATTTGAATATTGGGAAAACCCTTTTCTATATGTCACTTTTTGCTGATAGAAATTACCAAGAAATAGGGGCGCCTGGGTGGCTCAGTCGGTTGGGCGATCAATGATTCCTGATTTCAGCTCAGGTCTTGATCTCAGGCTTTCGAGTTCCAGCTACACGTCAGGCTCCGGGCTGGGTGTGGAGCCTACTTAGTAAATAAAGAAATAAGAAATTACCAAAAAATAAATCTTAGCCTTTTGGAATAATAAATGCCAGTCCCAGGATGGCTCTGCTGCCCTGCACTATGCAGCTTCAAATCTTGGGCATTGCCACAAACAACACTATACCCTGCACCTTCTGTCACCCTCCAGGTCAGGGGCTCCTCTAAATCTCCGCTTTCTGTTTTGTCTGGGCCCATGATTTTCATGGACCCAGCATGTCATCTCCACAACAGTAGTAGTGAGGGCTAGTGGGGACTGGAACAATGATAAAATAAGACCTCTTGTTCTTCCCCAGATTAATTTTCTTTCATAGCTTTAGCGGACATTTCAGAACCTGAGGTGCTGCGAGGAGGAGGGCATGGCTAAGGTGAAAATGCCTGATTGTGCCCTGAGGCTGGGATCTGCTCCCAGCCCTGTTGCTATCTTTTTTTTTAAATTACTTTATTTATTTTAAATTTTATTTTATTATGTTAATCACCATACATTACATCGTTTTTGATGCAGTGTTCCATGATTCATTGTTTACATATAACACCCAGTGCTCCATGCAGAATGTGCCCTCCTTAATACCCATCACCAGGCTAACCCATCCCCCCATGCCCCTCCCCTCTAGAACCCTCAGTTTGTTTCTCAGAGTTCATCGTCCCTCATGGTTTGTCTCCCCCGACTCACCCCTTCATTTTTCCCTTCCTACTATCTTTTTTTTTTTTAACATATAATATATTATTTGTTTCAGAGGTACAGTTGCAATCTTATGTGTGTGACTAGGAGAAAATCCTCTCCTGTCCCTTTCAGCACCTTCAGCCATTTCCCCTTTCTACAAATGTAAGATACCTGGTAGGAAGTATTTTGAGCTAATAATAAGAACACTCAATCTTTCCCTGGAAAATCCAAAGTTTTCCTTCCTGCCTTTATTACTTGGCAGCTCTTGGCAAGGCAGCTGGGTTTTCTGCTCTGCTGGGAAATTCCATCAGTGGTCTTGGATCACCTGTATCTCTCCTGGTTCCCGTCTCTCATTTTAACATTTGATCAAATCCTATTTTCCATGTTGAAGAGTCCTGGCCCCAAATGAGACCAAGGCAACAAGGAGCAAAAGACAGGACGTGGTCTTTCTCTTTGCTGAGTCCTCCCCTGGAAGGATTTAGGGGCTTAAAGTGGGCACATCTCCCTGACTAGACCTTGTACACCCCATTCCAGGTGAAGGTGCTGCTCGGATCAGCTCTTCTAAATAGTTCATATTTCCTGCTCTTGGGTAGTAAAAACAAATTTACAAGTACTATGGGCCCTTGTAAGTTAAAAAGAAAATTCCTTATGCTTCCTCTGAAAACCCTCAATAATCATGTTAAGGAAAAGGGGAAAGTAGTCAGGGACATAAACCTTGGAACAGGACTGACCTGGGTTGGATTCCCCCACCCTCTACTTTCCAGCTGCGGCAATTACTTAATTTTTCTGGTCTTTGGTTTCCTTAACTATAAAAGGGGTTTCCTCATATGATTATTATAAAAATTAAATGAGATAGTGAAGTGCCAGCACAATGCCAGCCATATAGTTTGATAAAGAGTAGCAATTATTACCCAAGGAGATTGAGTATATGGCAAGAATAATTAGTTCCTTAATATGGTTTACCTCTTTAGAGGACAAAGTACTATCTGATAAGGGAGAGATCCACCAACAATGGTCCAGTTTGGGAAGCAAAGTCAAAGTACCCACAGTTCTGTGTAGCTGTTCCTTCTCTTCCTTGCAACCTCTTAGTGCTGATGTGCCCCTCTCTCATTCACTTAGTCACCTCATCCAAGCTCATGGCTTCAGATACTGGCACCAGCAATATGCTGATACCTCCCAGATTTGTATCTCTAACACTAACCTTTTACCCTGAATTCCGGACTGATGTATCCAACTACCAATTCCATGTCTCACTTGAATACTAGGCATTACAAATTCAACCTACCACAAACTGAGCTCCTGCTCTTCCTACCACAACTGCTTCGCCCACATTCTTCCCTCTCTGCCCTCATCCCAGTCCATGTCTCCTGTTTCTACTGTTACCACATAGGTAGAAGTACCATCCTTCTGTGGTTGCATTTATTGCAACAGACTCCTAACCAGCTGCACTGCTTCTACCCTTCCACACAGCAGCCAGAGGGATCGTATTAACATGGACGTGAAGTTATGATATTATTCTATTTAGAGCCCTCCAATGGCTTCCCATCTCCCTCCTTACAGAAACCAACCTCATTTCAGCAGAGATTGTATATCTTGTTTAGTTTGTTGTCCATCTCCAATAACTACCCCACCCCCATCTCCAGTAGGGCAGCAAATTTTATCAGCTTTGTTCCTGTAGCCCCAGCACCTGATACAGTGCCTGGCACACACACACCCTTCGCACAGTTCTTGAATGAAGGAATGACTTCCAGACAAGATGCCTGAAAAGTGGGAAGATAATTTTAAAGAGTACTTAACCCAACAACCTCCTTTGTCTGCAGATAAGGATGGCTTTACTTTAGAATGCTTTATAGGCTTTTCTTGCAGCAGATTTGTTTGATCCCATGATGTTGAATTTAGGCTATAAAGTCAGGTTACCTTTCCTAAGGGTCCACTGGTAGAGACACCAGTGGCCGGAACCAGCAAGTGTATTAACAGTGTAGATAACCCACCTGGGAAGCTGAGAGCTTGCCATTTGAAGATTAACTGTACGGAGATCCTGGAAGTGAGCTGCAAACTGAAAGCTTTTCCGCTAGATTGGGGATTTGCAGATAACCTTCCAGTTCTGAGACCTCACACGTCACTCTTGGCCAGATTTATCGCCTGAGATCTAGCAAGGCCCTGTGGAAGCTGGGTGGATTTTCCCTCATGGGTAGGACTACTGAACCTTTAACGTAGGTGGCATTTGCTTGATATTCTTGAGCGGGGGATGCCTAACTTGGAAACCCCCTCTGAAAGAAAAGGGGACGAGACTCTCTGACTACTGTTGCTCTAATTCAAGTGCTTCTCTCGCACCTATCCTCGGGTCTTGGACAAAAAGAGCTAAGCGGCTTGTGTGGGCCAGCAGCCACTTCCCTGGAAGGCTTAGGCCAGACAAGTCTCCCTTCCATTGCCTTCACAACGATGGGAAAGGCGCCCTCGAACTAGGCAGATCAAGGCCTGATCTGCGCTCCTGGTGGGGAGCAAAACTTGGGGAGGCCAAGTTAACGGCCGACTGAAAGTCTTGCTCAACTCTATAAAGAGAGCACCGGAAGACGAGCCAGGGTCTAAACAACAACCCCCAGCAGGCCCCGCGGGCCTGGGGAGGCACGCCCTCCCATTGGACGCCGGCGAGCAGCGTGCCCTCACGCCTCGCTTTCGTAGTCAGCCCCGCCCCCCCACCACGCGCGAGGCACGGCGGGAGTGGAGTCAGCGCGACCTGCCGCTGTACTCTATCTCCCGGCGGGCCGAGCGCTGAAGGCGGCGGCGCGGCGCCTTTGTGGAAGCAGCGGCCGGCGCGGAGGAAGTTCCGGTCTCCGCGACGCTGGGTCGGTGGCGGCGGCTGAGGATTAGGAGGAGCGGGCCGCGGAGGCCGCGCTGCCTCGGTAAGGGCCTGGGGCAGTAGAGAGGGCGTGCCGGAGCCTGCGGGGAAGGAGCGGGCCTGCCAGGCCGCTAGAGAAGTCGCGGGTTCGCGAGGCCTGGAAGCTGCGGCTTCGGTGTCGCGGGGCGACCGCGGCCTCGCTCGGGAAGAAGAGAGCCAAGTGGCGGTGTGGTGAGGGAGGCGCCGCCCTCGGGAGGAACGCCCCGGAACGGTCGCGGGCCCGGGGCGGGGCCCGGCGCGGCGGTAGAATTACCGGTCCAGCCTCGGGGCTGTCGGCTGCGGAGTAGGGGGCTGGCGCGTGGTTACGGTTTGGTGCTTCTGGTCTGCGGACCCGCAGGCGGGCCCTTTCTTCCTCATTTTTTCCTGCTTTTGCAGGAATCTGATCCAGTTCTGAGGCATCGCTCGAGAGGGAGGCCTTCTTGTACCTAGCACGTAGCCTCGTTCTTAGACCAGGCTAGACTGGAGTGGGCTCAGCGGGACCACAGGGTGCGAGAGCTCGAGCTCGGAGCCCGGCACGCGGGACTGTAGAACCTGGAGGCGGGGGAGTGGTCTGGTGGGTTCTGCGCCCGTTGGGAGAATGTGGGAGGAGGGATGTTTCTTCGTATTTACTCTTTAGATTCCTTTTGGCGTTGTAAATCTGTGTTTTTCTTCTAACTTTAGTATTGATGTGCTACTGGATTCAACTCTAGGAGTGCATTTTTTAATAAAAACAAAGGGTCATGTTTTGTAAGGTACATAAACTTTAAGGATAATGGCATTTTTTGCATATTCCAGGTTTTGCATGTGAAGGTCAGAGTTGCTGGATGTAAGTGAAGGAGTTCAGTAGACTCTGATGCGCCTGGTCACTTGGTTCATTTTCTGAACTCTGGATTGTATCCTAGGTTTGTTAGTTTTCAACTTCCTGTTGAGTAATGCCACCAGTGTGAATAGCTTATAATGTCAATATCAGCAAAGTTGTGAGGACTGTAGGGAGAGGTATGAAGAACTGATGGGTGCCGGTAGGACTGTCAATGTATAAAGTAACTACTGGCATGTTATTGTTTTGGTGAAACAGACAAGTTGGACCTGAACCTTGTCTAGTTAATTAGCACCTAACTAGGTACTTAACCTATAGGGAAGATACTAGGTCTCTTTTCTGGACATCTGTAGCACCCTTCTTTATAGAATTGTTACCAGACTTGGGTTTATTTTTGTTGCCTTTAGATTCCTAGGTTGTTGTAGCCTTTCAGAGGACCCTTGTCAAGGCCTGGGTGGGGGAGGTGAGTGGGTGTTACTAAAAGAACTGTTATTGCAGATACTTGAGCAAGGTTATAGTCTTGTGCCAGTGTTTAAATGTACAGACTGCTGTTAATAATCAGATTCGGGGTTGTATTAAAATTAAAACTATCGGAAAGTTCTGAAATTTTAAAGATCATAAATCATTCCTTGATGGACTTTTTTTTAGCCATATACCAAGTGCTTAGAATTAATTTTTCTGCCACACTCCCACAATTATTCTTCATCTCATTTGCTTAGTTAATGGGGCATGTGTTGAATGCATTTTATAACCCTCCTGTCATGCTGTGGGACTCAGAATAGCAGAGTGGATAACTGGGGGAGCTTTAGAATCTGATAGGTTTTGAATCCTTGACTCAACCTCCACTAATTCAGTGACATTGGATAAATTACCTTACTTGAGTTTCCTCATATGTGAAATGAGGTTGTTGTGAGGTTTATGTAATGCCCTTAGAACAGTGCCAGGTGTCCACAAGGTGTTCACTAAATGTTAGCCACCACTGTTGTCTTTTTTTTTAAATAGCTTTGAGATATAATTTGTAATTCATATGCCATACAATTAACCATTTAAGGTGTATAATTCAATGCTTTTTATATTACATTGCTAATTTCTTTACAGAGTTGTGGTAAATATATTTTGTTACATATGTTGTAACAAATTCTTTTGATCTTTTTTTGATGTTTATTTAAGGAATCTTTACACCCAATATGGGCTGGAACTCATTACCCAGAGATCAAGAGCCACACACTCTTCTGATTGAGCCAGCCAGGCGCCCCTAAGCCATTTTTAAGTGTAAAACTCAGTGCATTAATTACATACACAGTGTAGTGTGTCCCTCACCACTCTCTATTTCCAAAACTTTTTCATCACCCCAAACAGAAACTCGGTCCATT
Organism: Callorhinus ursinus; assembly: GCF_003265705.2. NCBI lineage: Eukaryota > Metazoa > Chordata > Mammalia > Carnivora > Otariidae > Callorhinus > Callorhinus ursinus. The sequence goes on from NW_027397077.1 coordinate 6,911,111, forward strand.
AAGCAAGTAACTCTCATTGTTCCTCCCCTGCAGCCTAATGATTTATAGTCTGAAATCACTGTGAATTTGCCTGTTCTAGGTATCCCATATAAGTGAAATCATACAATATTTGTCCTTTTATGTTCGACCTATTTCACTTACCGTAATGTTTTCATGGTCCATTCATGTCATAGCAGGTATCCAAACTTCATTCCTTTTTTTTTTCAAGTTTATTTATTTATCTCTACACCGAACAGAGAGCTCAAACCTACAACCCTGGGATCAAGAGTTGGTCACTCTTCGACTGAGCCATCCAAGCGCCTCAAACTTCATCCCTTTTTTAAAAATTACAAAAAATATATTTTAAAAATTGAGATGTAATTGACATACTCATTCTCTTTTATAGCTGAATAAATATTCCATTGGTGTGAATAGGCCACATTTGTTATCACTTCATTTGTTGGTAGACAAGTGTGTTATTTCCACCTTTTGACTGTTGTGAATCATGCTGCTATGAACGTGGGCATGTGCATATTCTGGATATTAATCTTTTATCAGATATGTGATTTGCAAATATTTTCTCCCAATTTGTGGGGTGCCTTTTTACTCTGTTGAGTGTTCTTTGATGCAGAAGAGTTTTTCATTTTGATGAAGTCTAATTTGCCTGTTTTTCTTTTGTTGACTGTGCCTTTGGTGTCATAGCCTAGAGGTCGTTGCCAAATCCAATGGATGAAGCATTTCCCCTATTATTGTAAGAGTTTTATAGTTTTAGCACTCACATTTAGATCTTTGATCCATTTTGAGATAATTTTGGTATGTGGTGTTAGGTAAGGTCCCACTTCATTCTTCTGCACTTGGATATCCAATTTTCCTATGAGCATTTGTTGAAAAGGCTGTTTTTTCCCCTTGATAGTCTTGGCACCCTTGTTGAAAAGATCCTGACCATATATGTAAGAATTTATTTCTGGTTTCTCTGTTCCACTGATCTGTGTGTGTCCATATACCAATACCACACTGTTTTGATAACTGTAGCTTTGTAGTAGGTTTTGAAATTGGGAAGTGTGTCTCCTCCAACTGTGTTCTTTTTCAAGATTGTTTTGGCCATTCAGAGTCCTTTGAAATTTCCATATGAATTTCAGGATGGGTTTTTTCTAAGCATTGGCTTTAGAATCAGATGGTCTTGAGTTTGTATATTGGCTTTTTCTCCTATTAGTTATATTGTTTTGGGTCAGGTTTCAACCTATTTGAGCCTTAGTTGCATGGTCTGTCTATAAAGTGGGAATAGTAACTTAGTTTACCCTACAGAGGACTTGTGATGATTAAATGAGAGAACCCATATAAAGTACTAAACTGTGGTAGAGTTAGCAGTCAGCTATGCTTGTCTTTATCACTCTCATTTTGGAGAGTAGGATTAGACATACTCAGGAAGGTCCTTTCCAGCTTAACGTTATTATGATTTTTTTTTTAAGATTTTATTTATTTATTTGACAGAGAGAGACACAGCGAGAGAGGGAACACAAGCAGGGGGAGTGGGAGAGGGAGAAGCAGACTTCCTGCTGAGCAGAGAGCCCGATGTGGGACTCAATCCCAGGACTCTGGGATCATGACCTGAGCCGAAAGCAGATGCTTAACGACTGAGCCACCCAGGTGCCCCCGTTATTATGATTTTAAAAACCTGAGCGTAGTAGCATTAGTAGTAATATTGATTACATTGTTTTTTGTTTGTTTTATAGATTTTATTTATTTGTTTGACAGAGAGAGAGAGAGACAGCGAGAGAGGGAACACAAGCAGGGGGAGTGGGAGTGGGAGAGGGAGAAGCAGGCTTCCTGCCGAGCGGGGAGCCTGATGCGGGGCTCGATCCCAGGACTCTGGGATCATGACCTGAGCTGAAGGCAGACGCTTAACATACTGAGCCACCCAGGCGCCCCGATATTTATTACATTGTTTTAAAATTGTTCAAAACTTTTTTTGGAGACATAGTTTACATATCATAAAATTCCTTCATCTGTAAGTGTTCAGTTTGATATAATCATCACCACTGTTCAGATTTAGAATATTTCCAGCACCTCAAAACATTCCTTAGCTCCAGTTTGTTGTTTATCCCCACTTCTCCAACTGCAAGTCCTAATATCCACTGATTTGCTTCCTGTCTCTGTAGTTTAATGTTTTCTAGAAATTTCATATAATTGGAATTATACAGTTCTCAGTCTTCTGTGTCTGGCTTATTTCACCTGCAATGTTTTTTGAGGTTCATCTGTGTTGTTGCATTCTTTTTTATGGTATATTTCTTTTGGTTCAGCCATTCACTTATTAGTGGACATTTGGACTATTTCCAGTTTGGGGCTATTATGAACAATGGGGCTATGAATATGATTGCTTCTTATGCATGATCTCATTTATACCTGATAGTAATCATACGAGGTAGGTACCATTATTCCAATAGTATAGGAGAGCTTTGAGACATATAGAAGTTAAATAACTTGTCAAAGGTGCAGTAGTTAGAAAACTGGAGTTTTGATTCAAATCCAGGCATTCTAACTCTAAAACACATGCACTGTGGGGTGCCTGGGTGGCTCAGTTGGTTAAGCGTCTGCTTTCGGGTCAGGTCATGATCCCAGGGTCCTGGAATAGAGCCCTGCATCAGGCTCCCTGCTCAGCGGGGAGTCTGCTTCTCCCTCTCCCTGCCACTCCCCCTGCTTGTGCGCACGCGCTCTCTCTCTCTCTCTCTCTCCGTCAAATAAATAAGATCTTTAAAAAAATAAAGTAAAACACATGCACTAGGCCAGTGGTTTTGAAATCTTTTTATTCTTGGACCATCTAAAATTAAAAAAAAATTTCCCCCTAAAATTTTGAAAAACTTATTACCACCTTGCACGTTTTTTTTTTTAAAGATTTTATTTACTCATTTGAGACAGAGAGATAGAGAGCATGAGCAGGGGGAGAGGCAGAGGGAGAGGGAGAAGCAGGCTTCCTGCTGAGCCAGGAGCCTGACATGGGGCTCGATTCCAGGACCCTGAGATCATGACCTGAACCAAAGGCGGATGCGCAACCATCTGAGCCATCCAGGCGCCCCGCACCTTGTACATTTTTAAGTTAGCATTAGTGCCTTAACATTTTTATCATAAATGGCTGAAAAGGATGTATTTCCTTGCATAATATATATTGTATGTGTGCTTTATACATATATATATACACACACACATACATACATACATTTATACATATATATATATATATAGACCTTGGAGTTGCAGACTTAATTTATGGAAAATGCCATATAATCTAATTGGCAAATCAGATTTTTAATGTCAGTCGTTTAGCCAAATCAGACTGCATCAATGGGAATGCATTCAAATCTCAATGATTTTCTAAATAAACTCTTAAAGTAATAATAGCTAACATTTACTGAGCATTTTATTTATTGGCCGCTGTTCTAATGGATTTGCATTGTCATTCTTTTTTTTTTAAGATTTTATTTATTTATTTGACAGAGACAGCGAGAGAGGGAACACAAGCAGAGGGAGAGGGAGGAGCAGGCTTCCCACTGAGCAGGGAGCCCGACGCGGGGCTTGATCCCAGGATCCTAAGCAGAGTATGTCCAGAGATGGCACTTTTAGCCCTTTTCCACTACACTCTACTGCCTTACAAAACTCACTCTTGAACTAGGAGCCTGACTGTAATTTGCTGGTATAAGGAACCAGGATATAAGAATATTTAAACCCTGGGGAATTTCTGTTTATTTATTTATTAGAGAGAGAGAGTGTGTGTGTGCGCACAAGCAGGGGGAGCGGGAGAGGGAGAAGCAGGCTCCCCGCTGAGCAGGGAGCCCCACGTGGGGCTCAATCCCAGGACCCCGAGATCATGACCTAAGCCAAAGGCAGATGCTTAACTGACTGAGCCACCCAGGCACCCTGGGAAATTTTTGTCTTTTTTTTTTTAAGATTTTATTTATTGGGGTGCCTGGGTGGCTCAGTTGGTTGAGCAGCTGCCTTCGGCTCAGATCATGATCCTGGGGTCCTGGGATCGAGCCCC
>NW_027397077.1:6915222-7137795 GCF_003265705.2 Callorhinus ursinus
GGGAACACAAGCAGGGGGAGTGGGAGAGGGAGAAGCAGGCTCCCCACTGAGCAGGGAGCCCGACACGGGGCTCAATCCCAGGACCCCGGGATCATGACCTGAGCCGAAGGCAGATGCTTAACGACTGAGCCACCCAGGCGCCCCAAGGGAAATTTCTATTTATAAGAAAAAGCAGCTCTAATGAAATATTTAAATGTCTTCCTGCAGTAATAAAGCTTAATTTGTACATGACTTTGAGATTCCTATGAGATAGCCAAGTGGTGATTTCTGGCACGCAATTTGGACTTTACAGGGGAAGTCTAGGCAGAAGCTAGAGATGTGGAAATTATCATTGTAGAGATGGTAGTTATTGTTGTTAAATTGAGAAGATGCAGTTGCCCATGTCTAGTCAGCTTTGGCTGCTATGACAAAGTAACATGGACTGGGTGACCTGAATAGTAAAATTTATTTCTCATGGTTCTGAAGACAGGGAAGTTCACGGTCAAGGTGCCTTTTGATTTGGTTCCTGGTGAAGATCCTTTGCAGAAAGCTACCTTCTTGCTGTATCTTTATATGGCTGAGAGAAAAATCATTTCTTTTATCTTTTCTTATAAGGGCACTAATCCCATTCATGAGGGCTCCACTCTCATGACCCAGTTACCTCTCAAAGCCCCCACCTCTGAATACCATCACATTGAGGATTAGGGCTTCAACATAAGAATTTGGAGGGTGTGTACAAACATTCAGTCCATAGCACCTAGGGATGGCGTGTGGATCAAGAACAGCGCTAAGAAACAGTGTGGAGCCTTGGGGGATTAGCAATATTTGGTGGACATTTATTTAAATAATATTTGAAGTTTTTGTATTTGTGCGTGTGTGTGTGTATTTTTGCATGAGAAAGACTTGAGTGTTTATAAGCAAAAAAGAAGCAGTCAGCAGAATGGTAATATGGGCAAAAAAAGTTGAGTGATAGAGCAATATAAGGGTAGGTTCTTCAAACTACAATCTTCAACCTATGGGGTACACAAAAACATTCCAGGGAGAATGTGGGCATATGTATATGTATATTTTTATTTATTATTTATTTAATTTTTTTTAAGATTTTATTTATTTGACAGAGACACAGCGAGAGAAGGAACACAAGCAGGGGGAGTGGGAGAGGGACAAGCGGGCTTCCTGCGGAGCAGGGAGCCTGACGTGGGGCTCGATCGCAGGACCCTGGGATCATGACCTGAGCCAAAGGCAGATGCTTAACAACTGAGCCACCCAGGTGCCCCTGTATATGTATATTTTTAAAGATTTATTTATTTTATAGAGAGAGAATGCGTGAGCAAGGGGAGGGCAGAGGCAGACTCTGCACTGAGTGTGGAGCCTGACGTGGGGCTTAATCTCACAACCCTGAGATCATGACCTGAGCCCCAAAATCAAGAGTCAGATGCTCAACTGACTGAGCTACCCAGGCACCCTTGTATATGTATAGATTTAAAGGAATCAGTGTGTAAAACTTTACCTTCCATAAATATTCTTCTAAGAATGAATCTTGTTTCTAAATGTAAGAACTAGGGGCGCCTGGGTGACTCGAATGGTTAAGTGTCTGCCTTTGGCTCAGCTCATGGTCTCCCGATCCTGGGATTGAGCCCCACGTCATCGGGCTCCTGGCTCAGCGGGGTGTCTCCTTCTCCCTCTTACCCCTGCGCCTGCTCATGCTCTCTCCCTCTCTCTCACAAATGAATAAATAAAATCTTAAAAAAAGAAAAAGAACTAAAACCATAAAACTCTTACAAGAAAACGGGGAAATCGTCATGCATTGGATTTGAAAATGATCTCCTGGGTATGACACCAAATGCATAGTCAACAAAAGAAAAAATAGACAAATTGGACTTCATCAAAACTTTCCTTCACCAAAGAACACTGTCAACAGAATAAAAAGGCACCCCCACAGAATGGGAAAAAATATTTGTAAATCACATATCTGATGAGAGATTAATATCCAGAATATAGAGAAAGCTTCTAAACTCAACAACAAAAATACAACCTGATTCAAAAATGGGCAAAGGACTTCAATAGACATTTCTCTAAAGAAGGTTATACAGATGGCCAATATGTCCAGGGAAAGATGCTCAATATCATGAATAATTAGGGAAGTGCAAATCAAAATGACAGTGTGATGCCACTTCACACCCATTAGGATGACAATGAACAAAACAGTAACAAAACACCTCCAAAACAGAAAATAACAATTGTTGGTGATGGTGTGGAGAAATTGGAACTTGTATTATTTTCCTAGGACTGCTATAACTTGATACCACTGATGGGGTGGCTTAAATAACAAATGTATTTTCTCTCACTCTGGAGGCTAACGTCTAAGATCAAGGTGTCAGCAGTGTTGGGTTTTGGTGAGGCCTTTCTCCTTGGCTTGCAGAAGGCTGCCTTCTTGCTGTGTCCTCATACAAACTTTCTCTGTGCATGCATTCCTAGTGTCTCTTCTGACACCAGACCTGTTGGATTCAGGTCCCACTCTTAAGACCTCTTTTAACCTATGTCCTTAAAGGTCCTCTCTTCAAATACAAGCCCATTGGGAGCTAGGAGTTCAGCATATGAATGGGGTGGGGAGGGGCACAGTTCAGTCCATCGACAGAACCCTTGTGCTCTGTTGCTGGAAATGGAGAATAGAGAAACTGGTGTGGAAAACGGTATGGTGATTCCTCATAAATTAAAAATAGAATTACCAGGTGATCCAGCAATTCCACTTTTTTTTTTTTTTAATTTATTTATTTGACAGAGAGAGACAGCAAGAGAGGGAACACAAGCAGGGGGAGTGGGGGAGAGAGAAGCAGGCTTCCTGCCGAGCAGGGAGCCCGATGTGGGGCTTGATCCCAGGACCCTGGGATCATGACCTGAGCCGAAGGTAGACGCCTAATGACTGAGCCACCCAGGTGGCCCTCCACTTTTTTTTTTTTTTAAGATTTTTTTTTATTTATTCAGGGGCACCTAGGTGGCTCAGTTGGGTAAGCATCTGCTTTTGGCTCAGGTCATGATCTCGGGGTCCTGGGATTGAGCCCCCATCGGGCCCCCGGCTCAGCGGGGAGCCTGCTTCTTCCTCTCTGTCTGCTGCTCCCCCTGCTCATGCTCTCTCTCTTTCTCTATCTCAAATAAATAAATAAAATCTTTAAAAAAAAGATTTTATTTATTCATTTGTTAGAGAGAGAGAACACAAGCAAGGGGAGTGGCAGGCTTGATCCCAAGACCCTGGGATCATGACCTCAGTGGAAGGCAGACGCTTAACTGACTGAGCCACTGAGGTGCCCCTAAAGCACCAATTCCATATTTGGGTATATGTCCAAAAGAATTGAAAGCAAAGTCTCAAAGAGATTTGTACACTCAGGTTTGTTATTCACAGTAGCCAAAAGATGGAAGTAACCCAGGTGTCCCATCAGTGGATGAGTGGATAAACAAAATGTGGTGTATACATACAATGCAATATTACTCAGCCTTAAAAAGTAATGAAATTCTGGGATTCCTGGGTGGCTCAGTCAGTTAAGCGTCCAACTCTTATTTCCACTCAGGTCACGCTCTAGGGGTTGTGAGGTTGAGGTTGAGTCCTGCATTGGGTTCCATGCTGGGCATGAGGCCTGCTTGAGATTCTCTCCCTCTGCTCCTCCCACCCCCCTCTCCTCTCTCTTTCTCTTTCTCTTTAGGGGAAAAAGATATATATATCTTTTTTAAAAAGTAATGAAATTCTAATAGATCCTGCAATGTGGCTGAACGTTTAAGATATGCTAAGTGAAATAAGCCAATCATAAAAGGACAAATACCATATGGTTCCACTAGTAGGATGAGGTACATAGAGTAGTCAAAATCAGAGAGACAGAAAATAGAATGGTGGTTGCCAAGGACTGGGTTGAGAGGGGAATGAGGAATTACTGTTTAATGAGTATAAATTTTCAGTTTTGCAAGATGAAAAAAGATCTGTGGATGGATGGGGATGATGGTTATATAACATGAATGTATTTAATGCCACTGAACTATACACTTCAACACTTAAATATGGTTAAAATGGTAAATTTTATAAATTTTAAAATATCTGTATATATTTTAAAGATTTTATTTATTTATTTGACACAGAGAGCACAAGTAGGCAGAGCTGCAGGCAGAGGGAGAGGGAGAAGCAGGCTTCCTGCTGAGCAGGGAGCATGATGTGGGGCTCAATCTCAGGACCCTGGGATCATGACCTGAGCCAAAGGCAGTCGCTTAACCATCTGAGCCACCCAGGTACCCCTAAAAAATATTTTTTAAAAGATTTTATTTATTTACTTATTTGAGAGAGAGAAAGAAAGCGATGGGAGGACCAGAGGGAGAGGGACAAGCAGACTCCACACTGAGCACAGAGCCCAACATGGGCCTTGATCCCAAGACCCTGAGATCATGACCTGAGCCGAGATCATGAACTGAGCTGAAATCAAGAGTTGGATGCTCAACTGACTGAGCTCATCCAGGCGCCCCTAAAAATAATTTTTAAAAAAGAATGGATATTGTTGATTCTCCTTTTCTACTTCCCCTTTCTTACTAGCCCTTCTCTTCACTTTACCAAAAAGGCATCTCTCCATTTGAAATCTAGAGTATACTACCCCAGGGACGGAAACCCTCAAGACACCAAACTGTGTATTTATTTCATCTCCTTTGGAAGGATGTTGGGTTGGTTCCATTTTTTTAAGCTATTATGAATAAAGCTGCTGTGAACATTTTGTACAAGATTTCATTTATGTTAGGTAGAAGTGAAATTACTGAGTCTAGGGTAGTGTTGTCAGACCAGTTTCTAAAGTGGTTGTACCATCTTGTATTCTTTCCAGCTGTGTATGAGTTCTGATTGCTGAAAATCCTTGCGTATTTGCTTTTGTAAGTCTTTTTAATTTTAGCAGTTCTAGTGGGTGGGTATTAGTATCTCATTGTGGTTTTAATCTGTTTTTTTTTTAAAGATTTTATTTATTTATTTGAGAGAGAGAAAGAGAGAGAGAGAGAGAGCGCATGAGAGGGGGGAAGGTCAGAGGGAGAAGCAGACTCCCCGCCGAGCAGGGAGCCCGATGTGGGACTCGATCCCGGGACTCCGGGATCATGACCTGAGCCGAAGGCAGTCGCTGAACCAACTGAGCCACCCAGGCGCCCAATCTGTTTTCTTTATGACCAGTAATAGTAAGCATTTGTCAGATGTGTGTTACAAATATTTACTCTTGTTCCATAGTTTGCCTCTTCATTTTTTAAAGTGTCTTTTTTTTTTTAAGATTTTATTTATTTATTCATGAGAGACAGAGGGAGAGAGAGAGAGAAGCAGAGGGAAAAGCAGGCTCCCAAGGAGCAGGGAGCCCGATGCAGGTGAAGAACATGTATTTTTGTTCTTAAAGATTTTTTATTTATTTATTTGACAGAGAGAGACACAGCGAGAGAGGGAACTCAAGCTGGGGGAGTGGGAGAGGAAGAAGCAGGCTCCCAGCTGAGCAGGGAGCTGGATGTGGGCCTTGAACCCAGGACCCTGGGATCATGACCCAAGCTGAAGGCAGACACCTAACGAATGAGTCACCCAGGTGCCCATGAAGAACATGTTTTAATTTTAATCTTTTTCTTTATTGTTAATGCTTTTGGATCCTTTATAGAAGTCTTTGCTGAGGGCGCCTGGGTGACTCAGTTGGTTAAGCGACTGCCTTCGGCTCAGGTCATGATCCTGGAGTCCCGGGATCGAGTCCCATATCGGGCTCCCTGCTCAGCGGGGAGTCTGCTTCTCCCTCTGACCCTCTTCCCTCTTGTGCTGTCTGTTTCTCATTCTCTCTCTCTCAAATAAATAAATAAAATCTTTAAAAAAAAAAGAAGTCTTTGCTGACACAAAGCTCAAAAAGATTTTCTCCTGTGTTTTCTTTTAGAAGCTTTATAGTTTTAGCTTCTACATTTATGTCTGATCCATTTTTAATCAGCTTTTAAGTGTGGTATGATGGTAGGCAAGCAAGTGCCATCAAAAGGGAATCAGGATATGGTTCTGGAGAGGGAGCCTGAGAAACAGACGCCACATCTAGGGATGGCAGCAGGCATGTAAATTCCCCATTCCAAATTGGAGGACTCTTTAGAGGTCCTGTAATTGGAATCAATACACTTAAAATCTTTTAACAGAAATTTTGCAAGGGACAAGGGTGCTGCCAGCAGCCACTGATTCCCACAGTGCATATTAAAGTTGTTACTGTTTAAAAATTCATAGGTGGATCTTATTTGGTAGGTGCTCAAATCAACTTTTGCCTGTTGATGCGCCTTTGATGTTCTTAGTTGATTGTACTGTGTGGCCCAAAGCATTTACTTTGGAAAAAAATTAGAGTGTTTGGTGTAGGATTAAGGTGCTATGTACTGCATACAGAATAGGACCCCTGGTTCTGCTTTGTTGGCTTTTGGAACTGAAATCATGATTAAAAAGGATGGCCCTGGGTATTAGAATTATGCTGTTAGAGGTAAAATTTTTGGACCTTTGCAAGATGGACCAGAGTGGAAGTGTTTGCCAAGAATGTTTTCATTTATTATTTATTACTCTTTTTTTAAAAAAAGATTTATTTATTTGAGAGAGAGAGCAAGCAAGCACACATGTGAGTGGGAGGAAGGACAGAGGGAGAGGGAGAGAGAGAATCTCAAGCAGACTCTGCTGAGCGTGGAACCCAACATAGGGCTCGATCTCATGACCCTGAGATTATGACCTGAGCTGAAATCAAGAGTCGAATGCTCAACCAACTGAGCCACCCATGCACCTCCTAAGAATGCTTTTATTAATGAAGAATGAAAGGCAGGGGAGTCTCGGAAACAATCAGCTACCATCATCGTTCCAACCATAAACAGTGCTGACCTACAGTGGGGGGTCTTTTTTTGCCAGACGTACTGGTCAGCTTCCAGGAAACCAGTCTTTAGGTTCTAGAGGAGTATGGTTGCAAAGTTCAGTGGAAGGGCATCAATAGGAGTGTAGCCTGTAGACTAGTATAATGCTTACCATCTCCAGAAGCAGCTGACCCCTGTTCAACTGCTATTCATATGGAACCATTTTTCACTTCAATCTTCAAAATTCTCATTTGACTATTTTACTACTCATCCAGATCTGTACCTGCATTAGTTTCCTATGCTAATTTTCAGAACTCACCAAGGGGTCCTTTTACTGATTGGTGGGTAGCATGTGTTGGGGGTGGGATCTGGGCAGATCTGGGCAGATCTGCCAACAGAAGTGGCAGGCCCTTCTGTTCCATTGATCTATATGCTCATCCTTATGCCAGTGCCATACTGTCTTGATTACTGTAACTTTGTATTAAGTCTTAAAATCAGGAAGTGTGAGTCCTCTAACTTTGTTATATATACAGGCATACCTTGTTCCGTTACATTTTGTAGATATTGCATTTTTTACAGATTGAAGAAGGTTTATGGCTACCCTGAGTTGAGCAAGTCTCTCAGTGCCATTTTCCACCAGCTTTTGCTTACTTTGTATCTGTGTATCACATTCTCAAGATATTTCAAACTTTTCATTGTTATTGTATTTGTTACGGTGATCTGTGATCAGTGATTACAATTTGCTAAAAGCTGAGATGATGGTTAGCATTTTTTAACAAAGTATTTTTTTAATTAAGGTATATGCATTGTATTTTTAGAATGCTATTGCACACTTAATAGACTACCATATAGTGTAAACATTTATATGTACTGGGAAACCAAAAAATTCATTTCACTCACTTTATTGCTGTTTCACTTTATTGCAGTAGTCTGGAACCAAACCTGCAGTATCTCCAAGGTATGCCCGTATTCTTTTCTGTTTTGCACAGATGGTATGATATTACAAATAGTATTTTACACTAATAGCTTATCCTAGATAATTAACATAGCTACCTCATTTTTTTTGAGAATTGCATGGCATTTCAGTAGTGTAGTATACTCTATTGGTGTACATTTAGATTTTATAATCTTTTGCTATTACAAACAGCGCTGCACTGTGTGTGTTTGTAAACATGTCACCTCACTGTAAGTTTCTAGAGAATGAATTCCTAGAAGAGGAACTAGAAAGTCAGGTAATATGCGTTTGAAATTTTGTGAATATTAGTTTTCCTTATGTTACTGATTATTAACTTCATCCCCATTGGTCGGAGAAGATACTTATGTGGTATCAACCTTTTTATATCTACTGAGACCTGTTTGCGGTTTAACAAATGGTTCATTCTGGAGACTATCCCAGGTGCACTTAAGAAGATGTGATTCTGCTACTGTTTTGTAGAGTATTTATATGTGTCTGTTAGGTCTAGTTGATTTATTATGTTCTCTATTTCCATTTATTCTGTTTGGTTGACCTATCTATTATTGAAAGTGGGGTTTCAGGTCTCCAGCTATCAGAGAACTATTTGTTTCTCTCTTCACATGTTTTCAGTTTTTGCTTCATGTATTTTGAGAGTGTTATACTAATATTTATGATCGTTTTATCTTCTTGCTGTATTTTTTGAACCTTTTAATTAATATATAGTGTCTTCCTTTGTCTTTCATAAACTTTGGATTCAAAGTCTGTTTTGTCTGATATTAATCTAGGTCCCCAGCTTTCATTTGATTACTATTTGCATGGAATATGTTTTCCATCTTTTCACTTTCAACCTATTTGTGTCTTTGGATCTAAAGTGAGTCTCTTGAAGCATATACAGCTTATTACAGTTATACATATATAGCATATGCAGTTGATCCTTGAACAGTGCGGTGGGTTGGGGTGCTGACTCCATGCACTGTCGAAAATCTGTGTATAACTTTTGATTCCCCCAAACTTAACTACCAATAGTTTACTGTTGACTAGAAGCCTTACAGATAGGATAAACAGTCTGAAGGCAGACGCTTAACCACGCTGAGCCACGCAGGTGCCCCTCGATACTTTCTTATATGATAGAAACACTGTAGATGTTTATACATATTACTGAAATTAGACATCAAAAATGAAAAGATTGGAGCCCCTGGGTGGCTCAGTTGGTTGGGTGTCTGACTTGATTTCAGCTCAGGTCCTGATCTTAGGGTCGTGAGGTCCACCTCCCTCCCCCAACCCTCTGCGCTCAGCAGGGAGTCTACTTCTCTCCTCCCTCTCCCTCTGCTCCTCCCCTTGCTCATGCGCTATGTGCGCTCTCTCTCTAAAATAAATAAATCTTTTTAAAAATGAGAAGATTCTGTGAAAAAGAAATTCGCATTTACTTACAGGTATAATGATTCATGCATTGATACCAAAGAAGCAGCATTATAGGCTAGGCTACCGTGAAGCAATTTGCTTCACGGTAGCCTAGCCTATACATTAAGGATTGAATCATTGTAAAGATTTTATGGTATATAGAAGTAAGTCATATTCATAATACAGTATTGGAAACACTGTTAGGTTTTAAAACTGATACGTAGTTTCTCCAATTACGGGAGAAAGAGGCATACTGTATGGTAATATAATTCTTTGAAAGCAGTGTTATGGGGCGCCTGGTGGCTCAGTTGTTAAGCATCTGCCTTTGGCTCAGGTCATGATCCCAGGGTCCTGGGATCGAGCCCCACATCGGGCTCCCTGCTCAGTGGGAAGCCACTTCTCCCTCTGCCTCTCCCTCTGCTTGTGTTCCCTCTCTTGTTGTCTCTCTCTCTGTGTCAGATAAATAATAATAAAAAGAAAGCGATGTTATAAAACAGTAAGAAAACTAACACAATATTAATTTTATATTAACTATCACTCATCTGTCCCCTTCCATTCAAGTCTTGCACATGATGTTCTACATGGTGAATACTTGGGTGATGATGACACAAAACATCTCACATGGTTCTTGCCATACAGTTACTATGTTTTCACACAAAGACACATAATACAACTGTTCAGCTTGGGGGTTGGTCTTGCTCTTTCAAGTGGCAGAGGTAGAAGAGGTGGAAGTAGAAGCAGGAAAGGCCTGCACACTCTATAACTTTATGGAAATACATCCTAATTTCTGACTTCTTTGGTTTCCAGTTTCTCTGAAGTTGTTTCTACGGTGGTACCACTATCCTTCCACTGTTTGCTTTAGTTTCAGTGCTTGTACCTTAGAAGGATTGTATCATCAAAGAAGTTAAAAGCAGTCTTGAATAATTAGAATGCTTCTGCCAGATGTCTGATATCAGTTTGTTTTCTGGGACTGTGCTTCTATAACCTCTTTTTTTTTTTTAAGATTTTATTTATTTGAAAGGGAGAGAGAGCTTGCCTGAACAGGGGCAGGATCAGAGGAAGAGGGACAAGCATACTCCCTGCTGAGCAGGGAGCCCGATGGAGGGCTCGATCCCAGGACCCTGGGATCATGACCTGAGCTGAAGGCAGATGCTTAACTGACTGAGCCACCCAGGTGCCCCATCTTTCTTCTACATCTTCTTCATTTGTCATGGTTTGGAAGTACTCATCTCCATCGAGTCATCTTTTAATTTTTCTGGTGTGGTGTGTGTTAGCTCTTGAATTTCTCCAAGATCCATATTTTGAAACGCTTCATCCCCCACCTTTTTTATCCACTCTTTTCATGATTTCCTTGATTGTCTCTGTTGTAAATCCTGTGAAGTCGTCACAACATCTGGACACAGTTTTCTCCAGCAGGAACTTATTATTTCAGGTTTGATGGCTTTTCCTATAACAATGGCATCTTCAGTGGTGTAATCCTTCCAGACTTTTGGGTGCCTGGGTGGCTCAGTTGGTTGAGCGTCTGACACTTGGTTTCAGCTCAGGTCGTGATCTTGCAGTTGTGAGATTGAGCCCCAGATGGGGCACTGCACTCTGCGCAGATTCTCCCTCTCCCTCCCACTATGCTCCACTCCTTGTCACACACACTCTCTCTCTCTAAAGTAAATAATAAAATCTTAAAAAAAAAAAAAATCCTTCCAGACTTTCATGATGTTCTATCAGTTCTTTTTCATAGCATTAACAGTCCTTTCCATAGAGTACCATGTATAATAAACCTTCAAGGTCTTTATGATCCCCTGATCTAGAAGCTTGATTAGAGATGTGTTTGGGGGCAAGTAGACCACTTTGACACCTTCGGTGTTGAACTCCTGGGGTTCTGGGTGGTCAAGGGCATCGTCTAATATGGAAAGAACTTTAAAGAGACAGTTCTTACCAGCAAGTTACTTCCTGACTTCAGAGACAGCATCAGTGGAACCAATCCAGAAAGACGGTTCTTGTTCAGGCCTTCTTGTAGAACCAAAAGACTGCCAGCTGTTATTTATCTTTTCCCTTCAAGGCTTGGGGGTTAGCAGCTTATGGATCATGAACCAGACTCAAAATGGTAGAGTTAGCCTATACCTTCTTGCCTTATATCTTGGTGCTCTCTTTTCTTCTTTACGAATAGATGTCCTTTCTGGTATTTTTTTTTTTCCTCCCAGAGTAAGACACATTCATCAGTATTATAAACCAGATAGCCTTTTTCCTCAGTGATTTTATTAGTGGCCCAGAGAACTCATCTGCTGCTTCTTGGTGGGCAGAAGCTGCCTCTCCTGTCGTCTTGACATTTTTTTAAGCCAGATCTCTTTCTAAAATTATCAAACTATCCTTTGCTGGCATTAAATTTTCTAGTTTTAGATCCTTCACCTTTCTTTGCTTTAAGTTGTCATATAATGGCTTTGCTTTTTCTCAAATTATGTTAGAGCCTGTAAGTATGCCTTTCTTAAAGCAATCCTGCACCCACATAAAGCTGCATTTTCAATATGAAGTAAAAAGATATTTTGCAAAAATTTCAAGGTTTTCTTGCCTGCCAGTGTAGCTGCAGTGACGGCTTCGTGAATTTTTCTTTCTTTCCTCTCTCTCTCTCTCTCCTTCCCTCCTTCACACTGGATTCATGAAACAGCAGGCAACTGCAACCGCAGACCTCTATGGTACATATCAAGCAATTCACCTTTTTCTTGTAATGTCATGACTTACTCTGCTTCTTGGGAAGACTTTCAGCATCACTAATGGCACTTCATATGGGTCCCATGGTGTTATTCAAGGTTTATGGTGTTGCATTAAACATGATGAAAAATACAGGAGAACCGGGAGAAGCCACTTTTTACTGTGATATGCAATTTGCCAGAAAGAGTAACAGCCTCTGCAGGGATGATTAGTGTCACTTTTTTTTTTTTAAGGGGATACTTACAACACTTGAGCTCACTGAAATAGCAGCAGGAGGTGACTGTGAAATTATTACAGTAGTATAGTATGTACTACAGTTAATCTTATATAATTATGATTTAATACAATGTCTTTACATTTGTTTACATTTTTCTCAACTGCAAATGGTACAACTTATGGTCTGTGAGTTTGTAAATTTTGATACATTTTAACTTCTTTTTTTAAAGATTTATTTACTTTAGAGAGAGAGTGCGCACTTGAGTGGAGGGAGGGGCAGAGGGAGAGAAGCAGACTCCCTGCTGAGCGGGGAGCCCAACACAGGGCTCCATCCCAGGACCATGAGATCATGACCTGAACCTAAACTGAAATCAAGAGCCGGACGGACGCTTGACCAACTGAGCCACCCAGGCGCCCCAAATTTTAACTTTTTATTAGTTTTGTGTGTATTTTATGGTAGTAAGTGATAAAATAGGCAAATATCTACATATATATTTTGTGCCTTCATGATATACCTTACTTCTTCTTAGTTTTATTCAGTATTTTTAGATTACATCGTTTATCTGCAAGTTTTCAACTTTGTCATAAATCTCCAAAAATGTTTCTACTATATTTATTGAAAAAAAATCTGTGAAAAGTGGACTCACCGCAGTTCAGATTTGTGTTGTTCAAGGATCAGCTGTAGTTAGATCATGTTTTTTTAATTTGTTTTGCTCATGTCCTCTTTTGATTAGAAAATTTTAAACTATTAACATTGAAAGTAATTACTGATAAGGAGGGACTTCTGCTATTTTGATTTTTGTTTTCTATGTGCCCTATACCTTTTTTTGTCCTTCGTTTCTTCCATTGTTGCATTTTTTTTGTTTGCAGTGAAATGTTTTGATTCCCTTCTCATTTTCTTGCATGTGTATTCTTTGTGGTTCCCATGGGAATTACATTTAACATCCAACAGTTATAACAACTTAATTTGAATTTATATCAACTGAAGTTCAGTAGCATGCAAAAACTCCGCTTCTGTACAGCTTCTCTTTCTGTTATCAGTGTCACAGGTAACATCTTTATAAATTCTGTCCCCAGTAACCTAGATTAATAATTGTTTTTTATACATCTGTCTTTTATTATTTATTTTTGGTGTGCAAAGGTTTTTTTTTTTTTAAAGGTTTTATTTATTTGAGAGAGAGAATGAGAGAGAGAGAGAGAGCATGAGAGGGGGGAGGTTCAGGGGGAGAAGCAGACTTCCCACTGAGCAGGGAGCCCAATGTGGGACTTGATCCTGGGACTCCGGGATTATGGCCTGAGCCTGAGCCGAAGGCAGTTGCTTAACCATCTGAGCCACCCAGGCACTCACACAAAGGTGTTTTTATTAAAGCATGGAGACAGGACCCATGGGCAGAAAGAGCTGCCTGTGAGTCTGTCTTTTAAATCATGTGGAAAATAGGGGCGCCTGGGTGGCTCAGTCATTAAGCGTCTGCCTTCAGCTCAGGTCATGATCCCAGAGTCCTGGGATCGAGCCCCATATTGGGCTCCCTGCTCCACAGGAAGCCTGCTTCTCCCTCTCCCACTCCCCCTGCTTATGTTCCCTCTCTCGCTGTGTCTCTCTCTGTCAAATAAATAAAATCTTTAAAAAAAAAAATGTGGAAAATAAAAAGTGAAGTTACAAACCAAAGTTACAATAATACTAGCTTTTATAATTGCCCCTGTGTTTATCTTTACCAGAGACCTTATTTCTTCATATGGCTTTGGTTACTGTTTAGCTTCTTTGTCATTTCAACTAGAACTCCTTTAGCATTTCTTGGAGGGTTCATCTAGTGGTTCACGAACTTTCTCAGCTTTTATTTACCTGGAAATGTCTTAAATTCTTCCTCATTTTTTGGAGGACAATTTTGTTGGA
Source organism: Callorhinus ursinus (assembly GCF_003265705.2). Lineage (NCBI taxonomy): Eukaryota > Metazoa > Chordata > Mammalia > Carnivora > Otariidae > Callorhinus > Callorhinus ursinus. Next base: position 6,929,208 of record NW_027397077.1, read on the forward strand.
CATAGAATTCTTGATTGGCAGTTTGGTTCCCCCCCCCCTTAGTATTTTCAGAAATTGTCCACTGCCTTCTGGCCTCCAGGGTTTCTAATGAGTAATTGGCTGGTAATCATATTGAGGATCTCTTGTCACTTCTCTCTTGTTGCTTTGAAAATTCTTTGTCTTTGATCATAATGTGTTGGATGTGAGTTTATCCTACCTGTACTTTATTTTTTTTAAAGATTTATGTATTTTATTGAGAGAAAGCTTGAGCACACGCATTGCACACAAGCGGGGGAAGGGGCAGAGGGAGAGAATCCTCAAGCAGACTCCCCACTGAGCATGGAGTGGGCCGAGGGGCTACATCCATGACCTGAGCTGAAACCAAGAGTCGAATGGTCAGCCAACTGAGCCACCCAGGCGGCCTCCGTGTATTTCATTTAGTTTCCTAGATTTGGAGATTCATATCTTTCAGAAAATTGGGGTGTTTTTTGTTTTTTGGGTTTTTTTGGCCATTATTTCTTCAAATAATCTTTTTGTCCTTTCTCTCTTCTTCTAGGACTCCCTTCTCATCTATTACATAATGACTGTCAGTTTGACAGCATCTCCAGGCCCCATAGGTTTTGTTCATCTTTGTTCATTCTTTTTCCTTTCTGCTCTCCAGACTTCATAATTTCAACCCTCTTCTCTTCAAGTTTGCTTATGCTTTTGCCTGCTCAGATCTGTTGAACCCCTCTAGTGAACTTTTCGTTTCAATTATTGTACTTTTCAGCTCCAGGTTTTTTATTCCACTGTATAAATTTCTGTCTCTGTAAATATTCTCATTTTGCTTATACATTGTTTTCCTGATTTCCATTAGTTCTTTAAGCATAATTAAGATAGTTGTTAGAAAGTCTTTGTCTAGCAAATCTGATATCTGGATTTATTAAAGATAGTTTCTTTTCTTTTTTTTTTAAGATTTTATTTATTTGACAGAGAGAGGCACAGCGAGAGAGGGAACACAAGCAGGGGGAGTGGGAGAGGGAGAAGCAGGCTTCCCGCGGAGCAGGGAGCCCGATGTGGGGCTCGATCCCAGGACGCCGGGATTATGACCTGAGCCAAAGGCAGACGCTTAACGACTGAGCCACCGAGGCGCCCCAAGATAGTTTCTGCAATTTATTTTGTTTCTTTGAATGGGCTGTATTTTCTTGTTTCTTTGTATGTTTTGTGATTTTCTTTTTCTTGTTATTGAAAATCGGGCATTTGACTATCATGATAACTCTGGAAATCAAATGCTCCCCTTTTGTTGGGGTTTGCCAATTTTTGCGGGGGGGATTGCTGGAGGCTATAGTAGTCTGTTTTGAAGTTTTTTCTCAACTATTTTGCAAAGACTATTCCCTGTCATCACTGTGTGATCACTGATGTCTATCCCGTTAGCTCATGTTCATCTAATGTTTTCCATGAACAGCAGAAGCTCAAACAAATGAAAACAAACAAAAACACCAACAAAAACAAAGAGAAAAGCAGAAAAATGAATAACCACCTCTGTCTGTTTTTGGATATTGGTTCTGTGCTGGGGCATTCTTTCAGCATCTAGCTAGGCTTGCTCTGGGCCCTGGGATCAACCTGAGGTGAAAGCTTAAGGTCTTTTCAGGTCTTGTCTCATCATGTGTCTTGCCTGGGTATGCGTGTAGTTTTCTAAATTTTCCCCTATGCTTGTTGTTTGGAATGTCCTAATTTCCCAAAGTGTTTTCACCCCAACTTCTCCATATCTGTGAGTCTGCTTTGCAGCTTTTATTAGCAGTGCTTGCCGCATCCCCACCCACCACTAAAGTTCTGAGTTAGGTGAAACAGAGACAAACACCAACACCTCACATCAGTCCTTCAGATATCTCCCAGACAGATTAGAAGAGATGTGCACAGTAATCTGCAAATCAGGTTTCCCTCTGATTTGAAGGAGGGAGCTGGGAACTGGGCTGCCACTTCTTCAATACCAAAACCTCTGCCTGTGCAAGGGTGGGTGGGACAGGGATGAGTAAAAACACCACAAAACCTTACTATTATTTTGAAGATAGCTTTTTCTTTCTTTCTTTCTTTCTTTTTTTAAGATTTTATTTATTTATTTGACAGAGAGAGAGATAGCAGCAGCGGGAACACAAGCAGGGGGAGTGGGAGAGGGAGAAGCAGGCTTTCCCGCTGAGCAGGGAGCCTGATGTGGGGCTCAATCCCAGGACCCTGGGATCATGACCTGAGCCGAAGGCAGACACTTAACGACTGAGCCACCCAGGCGCCCGGAAGATAGCTTTTTCTTGATTGAGCAGAAAAGTTCTCTTGGTGGTTGTACACCTTTGGCTGCTTTCTAAGCTCCAGCAGGGCTGGCTCAGACATTTACTGCTGTTTTTTGATATTTCTGTGGAGGAACAAGACTTTGGAACTTCCTCATCTGCCATTTTGCTGAAACGTGGTTTGTCTTTTCACTCTCTTGGTAGTATACTTTGCACAAAAGTTTTTGATTTTGATGAAGTCCACTTAATTTTTTCCTTGTGCTTTTGGTGTCATTTAAGAAACCTTTGCCAAATCCAAGGTAATGAAAGTTTGCATCTTTTTTAGTAGCTGTAGCAAAGGTCCTGGAGATGACTTCTCAGCTTGACTTGGGTTACATGCACCTTTTCAGTTTTAATTTTATTTATTTTTTAGCAGGAGAAAATTAAATTTAGTGTCATACATATGAGGAATCCATGCAGACATGAAATTCCCAAGGTAGTCTAGCAACATGAGATTTATATGACATACTGAATAAGGAGAGGGTTAGGGGCCTGAGGGTACAAAGAAGAAGACCCTTAGCAGAAAGGTGAGAAGAGACGTTTGGAAAACAGACTTTGCCCTATTATGCAGATAAATTTTTTGGTAAAGAGGAATCTCTGTTAATACTCTTCCTGATACAGTCAGACAGTTAAGAAGGAGGTAAAGAGCTTTTCTGCTCAGTTTTGATTTGTTTTAATTCCCAATAATGTTTATCTCATAGTGTGGTACATCTTGGTACATGCCCATTTTTAGAGCAATTACTGTGATGAGGGTGGTAGACTATTCTGATTGACAAGGTTGGACTGTGTAGGATCAACCATGGGCTGAGAATGGTGTTCAAGATGCTGTTTCCAAAAAGGAAGGTGAATGGATGATAGAAAAATTAGTAAATATTTAGTAAATGTAAAGCATTCTTTTTTTTTTTTTAAGATTTTATTATTTATTTGACAGAGAGACACAGCGAGAGAGGGAGCACAAGCAGGGGCAGTGGGAGGGAGAAGCAGGCTTCCTGCGGAGCAGGGAGCCCAATGCGGGGCTTGATCCCAGGACCCTGGGATCATGACCTGATCCGAAGGCAGATGCTTAATGACTGAGCCACCCAGGTGCCCCCAGAGTACACATTTTTGGGTGCCTGGGTGACTCAGTCGGTTGAGCGTCCAACTGTTGATTTTGGTTCAGGCCGTGATCTCAAGTCCCACGTTGGGCTCTACTGGTGGGCATGGAGCCTGCTTGGGATTCTTCTCTCCTACTGCCCCTCCACCCCCCTCGCTCACTCTTTCTCTTAAAAAAAAAATGTATTTCTCTTGGTATAAATTAATAAGTAAATGTTTAAAAGTGACTTCCAGGGGTGCCTGGGTGGCACAGTTGGTTAAGTGACCCAACTTTTGGTTTTGGCACAGGTCGTGATCTCAGGGTCATGAGATCAAGCCCTGCATCAGGCTCTGCGCTCAGTGTGGAGTCCTCTTGAGACTCTCTCTCCCTCTCCCCTTCACCCCACTTGTGCATGCGTGCTCCCTCCCTCTCTCTAAAATTAAAAAAAGTAAAATTAAAAAGTGACTTCCAAAAATATCCCTGTTGTTGTTCCTGATAAGCCAAGGTGGAAGAAATTAGTTTAGCCTTTTCTTCATGTTCTAATGTGTTTATATTTTGTGGTTTGTTTTATACAGGTACTACTATAACAGAGTTTGATAGCAAAAGGATCTACTTACTGGGCTCTCTTAACATAGAAAGAGATGTGGGGGGATTCTCGATCTGCTAACAGAACAGGACCTTTTCGGTAAGTCTTGAAAGTTGAATATTGAAATTGTAATATTTTAATGATAAAGATATAATATTTTTTGGTCTGTCATAAAGAGGGATATTTTCTTTGAATAGAAATAGCTCTGGTTTTTTAAAAATAGAAGCTATTTAAAAAATTTCTAGTCATTTCCAAAGTGCTTGTGAGGTTGAATACTGAGCATGCCAAGTGTTTTGTGTTTCAGCACCTTTTTTTTTTTTTAAGATTTTATTTGTCAGAGAGCAAGAGAGCACAAATGGGGAGCAGCAGGCAGAGGGAGAAGCAGGCTCCCTGATGAGCAAGGTGCCATGAACTTGATCTGAACCAAAGGCAAACACTTAACTGACTGAGCCACCTAGGGGTCCCAATGTTTTAGCACTTTTTAAACATTAAAAAATAATCCCCCAATTATTTTTTTAAATCTCTTTTAACAAAGTAATACATACTTGGCAAATAAGGAAAGCTAGCAAAAACATACATGAACATTTATATATGTAAATAAAAGTTTTGTTAATTTCACTAATTTATGTGTAGAATCCAGAGCTGTGTTTGGCCCATGGCACATTGTGTTTCAGTTATCAAAAATAGTTCTGAGAAAAAAAAAATTACTGGATGCAATTTTCTAAGGTACATTTCAATATTAAGGGTTACTGTGTACAAAGATGAGTTGAGAAGGTAGTACCATTCAGTTATTAGTAGATTATATTTTAGATTTGTAGGGAGTTAATTTTCTAATAGCCAGTATAATAAATGATGACTGTATTTTTAAAGCTTTTGCATTGTGCTTACAATTAATAAAATGCCAAAGGAATGTGATTTTTTTATGGTTTATGCTTTTATGGTTTTACTTGGTGTATGGCAAAGAAATCTGACCTTTAAAGTTATATATTAAAAAATATTTTTATATATATATTGTAAATATATATATATTTTAAAAATGCTCCAATTGAAACTTCTGTTACTAGTAAATTTTCTTTTGGATTGGCAGTCTGCAAGATTTTATCACGCAAATTCAAGAGGTATTCTCATTATTCTGAAGCTGGGGGTTCCAGTGAAAAATTAGGTAGAGAACTGAGTTTTAAAATCCATATAATATTTAGTAAAGCTAGTGTTTCATAAATACTAAATGATAGGGGTCTTTACTTTTGGCTCAGCAGTCTTTAAATTAAAGCAGTGGTGATGATGCTGGGTATGTTTTTTCCTTTCAAAATTTAGGGTCTGCATCAGTGGTCAGCAAATTATAGCCTGCAGCTCACTTTTGTTTTACTGTAACACAGCCATGATCATTTGTTTACAAATTGTCTATGATTGCTTCCATTCCACAGTGGCAGAGTTGAATAGTTGTGACAGACTGCAAAGCCTAATATCAGTATTGTCTGGCCTTTTGTGGAAAGTTCGCCAATCCCTAGTTTAGATCAATGGGTTTATGCTTCAACATTTTTAAATATTTAGGTTGTAATCTATCCTTTTTTACTTATAGTTATGGATAACTATTTTGTAAGTAAGGCTATTTCTTATAGAGTTAATCTAATTTAGATTACTTTTTTTATTTTTTATTTATTTAGATTGTTTAGGTAAGCCTTCAGAAATGTTGGTTAACCTTAGCTCTATTTTGTAACTTTAAAAAAATTTTCAGAACATTTTTTCTTTGACCAAATTATTATTTAAAATTATATTTCCCCACTGTAATTTTAGTTTAAATGTTATTACATGCTATTTTTAAGATCTTTGACTAGAATGGAGATGTAGTTTATATGGCATAACTTTTTGGAAGACTAATTTGGATTTTTAAAAAGGTATAGGGGCGCCTGGGTGGCTCAGTTGGTTAAGCGACTGCCTTCGGCTCAGGTCATGATCCCAGGGTCCTGGGATCAAGCCCCGCATCAGGCTCCCTGCTCGACGGGAAGCCTGCTTCTCCCTCTCCCACTCCCCCTGCTTGTGTTCCCTCTCTCTCTGTCTCTCTCTCTGTCAATTAAATAAATAAAATCTTAAAAAAAAATAAAAAAAATAAAAAGGTATATTGGGGTGCCTGGGTGGCTCAATCAGTTAAGCATCTGCCTTTGGCTCAGGTCATGATCCCAGGGTCCTAGGATCAAGCCCCGTGTCGGGCTCTCTGCTCGGCAGGAAGCCTGCTTCTCCCTCTTCCACTCCCCCTGCTTGTGTTCCCTCTCTCACTGTGTCTCTCTGTCAAATAAATAAATAAATATATATTTTTTTAAATAAGAAAGTATCTTAACAGGAAAATGATTTTATATTTCATTTTATCAGCTTCTTACATTTTATTTTATTTGGTTGGGAATGATTTTTTTTTTAAGATTTTATTTATTTATTTGACAGAGAGATAGCGAGAGCAGGAACACAAGCAGGGGGAGTGGGAGAGGGAGAAGCAGGCTTCCTGCCAAGCAGGGAGCTCAGTGTGGGGCCCGATCCCAGAACCCTGGGATCATGAGCTGAGCCGAAGGCAGATGCTTAACGACTGAGCCACCCAGGCACCCCTGAAAATGATTTTCATAGTCACTGCTATTTTCTGTTAATAGAACTGTTTCTTGAATAGTCTGCATAAAATACAGTTCTAAGAACCCTAGTACAGTAAGTTACTCTAGATCTATTTGATCTTCCCAACTTAAGAGGGTTAAGATAATCTTTAGGGCAGTATTCAAAGACAGTGTTAGAAACATTCTGGTCAGAAAACATGTAGGTTTAGATGCCTCAGTACCCATGAGTATTTGCTGAAGCTTAAGTCTTCCTGCAAGCTGACTATTGGGATTTGATGATTTTAAATATGGGAGACACTAGAGTTAGTGGTAATGTCTTAATTTTAGTGCGAAACTGTATTACTTATGAAGAGTGTTTAAACTTCCTCCTCTTAAGATGAACCATATAGACATAACTAATGTTAATGGGAGCTAACGGAAGTCATCATGTTCTGAAAATCCATTAAATATGCATCATTCTAATATTCAGGTTACTGTTGTTAAAGTCCTATTACTTTAAGAAAGGGTTTGGCCTTGTAACTCTTTCTCCTGAACTGAGTGACCCAGAATCAGTTGCCCTTTGAGTCTTTCTCTGGTGGTGTAGTCTGTGCTCAGAGGGTCATAAAATAGATCTGTATATTCTGGCAGGAGAGAACTGAGTTGGACGTGATTTCCTAATACTTTTGTTTTACTGCTAAATAGCAGATAACCCTTTAGATCATTTCATGTTTTCCTTTTTTGTACCTTCCCCTCACCCTCAAGCTCAGGATCCTAGGTATCTAATTGCCTACTTAAATTCCCTTTTACCAAAGCCTAAGCATGTAAATGGTCTGAAGGCTAGGCAAAGGGAAGAATTGGGTAGAATGAAAGACTAGGCCAGTTCTCATTTATCTCTTGAGTTTTGTAAACTGAGAATGTGAATTTAATATTTTGCTTATTTTTAAATGTTTTATTACTATGAAAAACTAGCATGAGGCATTAGAATCTAGAATATCAGCTGCTTCATTTGGGACCTGGAAATAATGCTTGAAGGCCTAATGCTCTCTCTAGGTCCCTTTCAGCATTAAGCTCCTAGATGCTGTTGCTTGGCTAGGTTGATGTACATATGCTTTGTGACATGATTCATGCTGTGCCTTTTGTGATACTCTTGGGTAGTTAAAATAATAGGACCTAGGTGAGAGTGCTTCTAGGTGGAGCCACTGTAGAACTGGATTTTAGATGCAGCCAGGGCTGATGCTCAGCTGGTATACACTTGTGTGCTCCTACTGGTGATTTACAGCCAGTGTTCCTTCATTTTGGGCATGCATCCATTCCAACCTGGGTGGTGTCCATGCTGTAGCTGTAATCACATATTTTGGGATGTTATCATTGCTGTATGCAGAAATGAGAAAGACCCCTCCTGAAATTTACTGTAATACATTTATGGTGCATTGATTTATTTGATGTATAGGAATCATCATGTTGATCTTGGAATTCTAAGTTCCCTGGCTGTAGGAAATGGAAATTTTTGTAGTGTGTCACCATTGCTAGCTTATCTGGTGTTGCGGATTTTCCCTGTTGCAGGACTGGGTGAAAGCTTTTTCTGCAGCAGTCATGTTGAAAACCTTGTGTTGACTTTCCTCGTGTTCTGAAATGGGAACATAAAAGTTTACTCCGCCACTTCGTCTTAAAATAGCAAAACATTGCTGTTTTCTGCAGATCTAGGACCTTGTTACAGAACTCTGCCAAAAAAAAAAAAATGTTTACAGAAGAATGTGCTGTGATTAGAGAAGAATATGCTGGTGTGTAGATTTCAAACTCTCTGGACAATATGAATAACACTGTCTTTGTTTCTACAGTGGGAGCCAAGAAGAAAGGTTTGCTCCCGGGTGGAACAGGGATTATCCTCCTCCTCCCCTTAAGAGTCATGCTCAAGAGAGACACTCTGGCAACTTTCCTGGCAGAGATTCACTTCCCTTTGATTTCCAGGGGCATTCGGGGCCTCCCTTTGCAAATGTAGAGGAGCATTCTTTCAGCTATGGAGCTAGAGACGGACCGCATGGTGACTATCGAGGAGGGGAGGGACCTGGACATGATTTCAGGGGGGGAGATTTTTCATCTTCTGATTTCCAGAGCAGAGAGTCATCACAGTTGGACTTCAGGGGTAGGGACATACATTCTGGGGATTTTCGGGATAGAGAAGGACCACCTATGGACTATAGGGGTGGAGATGGTACTTCTATGGATTATAGAGGTAGGGAGACATCTCACATGAACTACAGAGACAGGGAAGTTCACACCGTTGATTTCAGAGGTAGGGATGCTCCTTCATCTGACTTCAGGGGCCGGGGCACTTATGATTTAGATTTTAGAGGCCGGGATGGATCCCACACAGATTTTAGGGGAAGAGATTTATCAGATTTGGATTTCAGGGCCAGAGATCAGTCCCGTTCTGACTTTAGGAATAGAGATGTGTCTGATTTGGACTTCAGGGACAAAGATGGAACACAGGTGGACTTTAGAGGCCGAGGTTCAGGTACTAGTGATCTAGACTTTAGGGACAGGGATACGCCACATTCAGATTTCAGAGGTAGACATCGGTCCAGGACTGATCAGGATTTTAGGAGCAGGGAGGTGGGACCTTGTATGGAGTTTAAAGATAGGGAGATGCCCTCTGTGGATCCAAATATTTTGGATTACATACAACCCTCTACACAAGATAGAGAACATTCTGGAATGAACGTGAACAAGAGAGAAGAATCCACACATGACCATACAACAGAAAGGCCTGCTTTTGGCATTCAGAAGGGAGAATTTGAACATTCAGAAACAAGAGAAGGAGAAAAACAAGATGTAGCCTTTGAACATGAGTCTGCATCGGACTTTCAAAACAGCCAAAGTCCACTTCAAGACCAAGACAAGTCACAGCTTTCTGGAGGTGAACAACAGAGTTCAGATGCTGGTGTGTTTAAAGAAGAAGGTGGTCTGGACTTTCTTGGCCGGGAAGACACTGATTACAGAAGCATGGAGTACCGTGATGTGGATCACAGGCTGCCGGGAAGCCAGATATTTGGTTATGGCCAGAGCAAGTCTTTTCCAGAGGGCAAAACTTCCCGAGACACCCAGCGGGACCTTCAGGTGTGTTAACAGAGTAGATTGCTTTTCTGTTTGTTGTTGAATCAAGGCTTTTCTGAAGGATAAAGTGTAGAGTCCAGGATCCGTGGTCCTGGGTCTCTCCTTCTATAACCATTAAAAAACGAAATGGGGACACCTGGCTGGCTCAGTCAGCAGAGCATGTGACTCTAGATCTCGGGGTTCTAAGTGTCAGCTCCATGTTGGGTGTAGAGATTACTTTTAAAAATAAAATCTTAAAAGAAAATGTATATTGAAGAATGGAATGTACATCTCTAGAGCAGTGGTTCTCAGCTCAGTTCATACTTTTGGTGTGTCTCTCTTCATTATTTTGTTTATGCTGCTGATTTAAATGCCTTGGGATAATTTAGTTAGAAAGTATGTCTTTAGGGGCGCCTGGGTGGCTCAGTCATTAAGCGTCTGCCTTTGGCTCAGGTCATGATCCCAGGGTCCTGGGATCGAGCCTTGCATCGGGCTTCTCCCTCTCCCACTCCCCCTGCTTGTGTTCCCTCTCTCGCGGTCGCTCTCTCTCTGTCAAATAAATAAAATCTTAAAAAAAAAAAACAAAAAACTATGTCTTTGGGAGTTGGTTCTTTCAATTCTTGTTAGTCAGGCCTTGTGGCTATTAGGGTACCTTTTTTTCTTTTTAAGTTTTCATTTATTTAAGTAATCTCTACACCCAATGTGGGACTCGAACTCATGACCCTGAGATCAAGAGTTGCAGGCTCTTCTGACTGAGCCAGCCAGTAGGTGCATTTTCTGAAACTCATTTAGGATATACAGAATACCTAGGAGTCTTTCCCTAGTTATGAGGAGGTGATGTTAATGTTTCAAGTATCTTCTTACAGGTAACTTAATTGACTTAAATGTTGAATTTCAATATATATAATATATAATCTATTGTGTATAAACTCTAAGTGAGAAGAATTAAGTTTGCAGTTGGTTAATGCAAATATTTTTTGAAATAGGTTTTCCTCATCTCTACCCAGGTTTCTGTTCTTTTGGACAGTAATCTTAAGACATGTTAACCAAGTAGTGAATTTTGAGAATGTTAGAGGTGATTGACTATATAATTTATTGTTCAGATCAGGACACTTTAAAGAGTAAAAGAGGATGTTGGAGTTGAGGCTTCTATGAATATGGAGAATGCAGATTTCTCTGAATTGTACTGTTGTATGGTCAGATGACAGCTTTTGATTTTGTTCTGAAATTTATAGTTGACATCTTTGACAAATGGCGCCTGATTAAATTTTTTTTTCTATTTTCTCATTCAGGAAAAGAAAATTATACATTTTTTTACATGAAAAATATTTTTGAGAATGTTAGTTTTTTTTCCTGATTATAAGTCCTGTTCAGTACTGTTTCTCTTAATGTTCTGCTTTACTATTTCAAGACTCTTCAATGAGCCTTGATTTTAGCACACTCACATGCTAATGATTGGAAATCAAATTTTGGAACTCAGAAAAATAGAGAATTATAATTTTTTATATCTTAATATGATGCAAATGATTTTGATATTTGATCCTGAGAACCTGTATTTCACCTTCACTTTCATTTGCACACTAACATATTTTTATTTCTGAAATAATCTTTTATTCTGGATTCAAGGATCAAGATTATAGGACTGGTCCAAATGAGGAAAAACCAAGCAAGCTTATTCGATTAAGTGGGGTGCCTGAAAATGCCACAAAAGAAGAGGTAAGGCTCTTTTTTCTTTTTCCTTTTTTTGTCAATTAAAAAAATTATTTTTACTTTTTATTTTGAAAAATTTAATAGAGTCATAGGAAGGTGCAAAGAAATATACAGGGACATATTGGGTATCCTTCCTGCAATGTTAACATCTTGTATTACTATAGTACAATAGCTAAACCAGCAAATTGGTTTTGGTACAATCCATAGAACTTAATTATATTTCAGCAGTTACACATTCACTCACTGACATGAGGTTTATGATTGCTGTCCTCAGACCTGATAATCATCTTTTAGGGCATTATCCAAAAGGGAGGATTGGATTACATACATAAAGATGCAGTTTATTTACAGTAGTAAAACCTGGGAGCTGCATAACTCTTCAGTGTTAAAGGAATGGCTGAGTAAATTATGGCTGAACTTAACAGGAGAATCTGGTCAGGCTATTATAATCGGAAGAGCAAACTGTGTTTGCTCTGTGCCAGGCATTATGTGATGCTTACAAGCATTAGTTCTTTAATTATCACAGTATCCTATGAATAGGTGTTCTTTATTCATTCCCTCCAAATACAAAGCACCAACCATATGCTAGGCACTGAGTGATATAGCAGTGACTATTGTAAAGTCACTGCCTCTGTGGATAATAAAAAGGTAAACAAAGAAACAATTTCAGGCAGTGTTAAATGCTCTAAAGGAAACTAAAGTAAAGGTGTTGAGCATAACTGGGGTAGGGGCTATTTTAGATTAGGTAGTTAGGGGAAGGCATCACTAAGGAAATGACATTTGAGCCCAGGCCTGAATGCTGCGAGAGAGTAGTCCATCTGAAGACGAAAAGAACTGACCAGGCTGAGTGAGTTAAGTGCCATGGCCCTGGACTGGCATGAGCCCAGGGCATCATCTTAAGTTTAATGGATGAGAAACTGAGTACTGTAAACACAGCAAGAGAGGCTTGGAATATAGGCAGTCTCATTTCAGAGCTTGGGTTCTTGATGGTTATGTTCTTCTGCCTTTTTTATATACGTAGGAATTTTTGAATAATTATGTTCTACTCATTAACAGTTTTGAATGCCTAGAGTGTATATGGGTTAATTTTGCCTTGATAAAGTAATGATAGCTTTAAATTACGTAGAATAAAAACCAGTAGGGAAAATTAAATATTCAGTATTTGGTAATGATTTGCGTCATTCGTGTGTACACCATGTGCTTGCAGATTCTTAATGCCTTTCGGACTCCTGATGGCATACCTGTAAAGGACTTGGAGTTGAAGGAGTATAACACAGGTGAGTTTCTGGACATGAATGTGGCCTTGGGTTAGGAAAGGTCTTTGTCAGATTTCTGCATCATGTGCTACTTAAAGTTTTTTTAAGAAACCACAGTTAAGATTTCCAGAAGCCTCCTGTTGATGCCTTCAAATAACAGCCAACTTTAGTCTTAGCTGGGTTCTTTGTGGCTGTTTGTCCACACTTGGGCAATGAGGATGCATGTTTCAGTTCTTCTGGGTGCCTATGAAATATATAGTGAGTGTTGTAGCATTTAAGATATAAAGTTAGTGTTGTAGCATTTATCCCTGAATATATTTTATATAATCATTAAACTTGCTATATATGTTCTTCATCGTGGTGGAGTGTTTATGTTTGAGCCTATTAGGATTTAATAAACTTACTATGTTTAAAAATTTACATTTCATTGCTTCAGCATGAAATTTACACCTTTCCAGAGAAATTGTGCAAATTAGTGGTTTCTTGAATTTTCAGTCTTGCTCTGAGAATGAAGCCCTGCAACAGCTGTTTTGTTGAAATCCATGAATAGATCCAGAGGAACTTTCTCTTTGACCTCGCTCTGTGGTCTGAACAGCAGATTAAACTTTTCACAATGTCATCTTAGTGTTTTAGTGTATCACGTTCAGTCAGTTCCTTCAAATCTTACTACAAAAAAAGTGGAAGTGAAATGCTAGGCACTCAAGGTATTGACTGATATTTTAGTTTACATAATATGAAATGGTTTAAAAATGAAGGTAATCTTTAAGTGATCTCTTTTGCAGAATTTTAAATTGAAGAAAGTAGATAATTAGTCTGTTCACAGAACTTAGAATTTTAGTAATCCAAAGTAAAGAACTCTTCAAGTAAGAGTATGCTATATTTTTGAGGATATAGTTTGCTTCTAAATAGTTTACCATGGAATAAATTTCTTTGTGTTAACTAGATAGCTGCTGCTTCAGTTTGGTTCTGCAGAGGGAAACTATCCATAGAGATAAATTTTTGTGCTTGAAATAATTTGGTATTTTTGTCAAGTCCAGAAATATTTTTTTCTGTAATTTGAGAATAAACTCAGAAACATTATTTTTCAGAAAGCTATTTTTGTGTTGTTGTTTTAAAAGCATTAATTCTGAATTTTTGGAAACATGAGAATAGTTATGTTGTTCTTACACATTTGTCTTTTTTTTTGTCTTGCATGTGTCTTATACATGCTTTCTAGATTTACTGTTATCTTTAGGAACTGAAAGTAGAATTTATAGGCTGCAGTTACTTTTTAACTGACGGCAGTAACCTCAGCTGTTTCATGAACTGTGTTTTTATTAAGTATTAGTATATTAAGGAAAGTAGAGATGTTTTGATGTTCAAATAGCAACTTAAACTCTTTATTTCTTTAGTACTCATTGACTCTATATTGTCAGATTTATTAGCAGAGCAATCCTTAATGTATAAGGTCCATAGAAGAAGTTCTTAAATTTACTTGCTCTAGTAGCTATTAGAAACATAATTGGCAGACCAAAGACATCGATACTCATGTGAAATCATCAACACAGTCGTTAAGAAAAAAATCACCTTTCAGGAAATACAATCTTTCCTTGGCATTTTATTATATGAAGTGACAGTGTATTAAATATGTCTGCATGGTTCTTTTTTTAATGAGAGAATTGGATTTCCAGTCCCATCTTATCCATCTCTTCATGGCAAGTAGAATGAACTTTTGAAAGATATCAGTCAGATCATGTTACTGCCATGCCTAAAATCCTCTAATGGTCTTCCATCTCATTTAGAAGAAATTCGCAATTCTTTGTTCTGACTTACAGAATCCTGCATGACCTGGCCCTTGGCTATTTGACCTCATCCGGTACTGCTCTCCACCTTTCTTACATGCTCTAGCCACACTGAGCCTTTCTCTAGGCTTAATCAATACAGACTTTTCTCTCTCAAGGCCCTTGCACTATTCTTCCCTCTGATCCTCACTTGTCTTCTGGGATTTAGTTCTTGGCTTCAGTTTCACCTCTCAAGGCCTTACCTCACCATCCAATCAAAAATCACTCCTTGATTGTTTTTCATCATATCCTGGTTTGTTGTCATAGGATCAATCATTGTGATATTTTCTCAGTGGTTTTGTGTGTCTTATTCCTCCCAGAGAGTTAGTTCCATGACAGTGGGAGCCTTGTCTATCTTGTTCCCTCCTGCTACCCCCATGCTTGCAACTCTCCCTGGCACTGTTGGGTTCCCAGTATGCGTTGAATGAGTGAGTGTCTGTGGTGTGTATGGAGAACAGCTGCGTTCTCCTCTCAGGTGAGGAACGTTAAAGGGTCATTTAGGTTTCAGAGTAGTGCAGCCTTATATCTACTGAAGAATACACCTTGGAGCAATCAGATATTTTAAGAATGTTTTTAACATTTGCTTGTTAAAAGACTGTGTATTTTAGTGGAAGAGGTGACTTTTATAAATGGCAGTCTGTTTCTTTAGGCTTGTGATAACCTGCAGAGACCATGCAGGATGGACATTGCTCATAAGGGGACTGTAGGGCAGAGTTTTAGTTGGTGTGATGGGGAGGCAGTCTGTAACGGAGAGAAAAGATTAATGCCTGTTCATTGACTCTAGTAATTTATATTGCTTTAATTTTTGTTTCATTTAGAGCTGTGTGAGTATAGGGCCACAACTTTTATCCAAAATCTGTGGGGTCAAATAAGTTTATGACTTTTTCTGAATACAGAAAGGTAATGCAGTACCTAGATCATATATGAATTATATCCCCCAGTGGGATGTATATCAGTCATAATAATACTTCTGCAGCAAAATATATGAATATTCTCACTAAGAGGACTAAATAAAGACTGTAAAGAGACTCAATATACTATAGGTCAGGCTTTGTCTCCAAATGACTTCACATGATTTGAAAATTTACCAAATAATTTACTATTTAAGGGATTTTGGAATTGCAGAAAAGGAATTGTGAATCTACATATGTTGTATATATTTGAGTTTTTCTTTTGCCATTTGCAAATATATTATAACCCCATTAATTGTGAATTCCTTGAGTAAAATGATTACATTCCTGGGAGAAGTATCAAGAGTGAAATGTCTTTTGGTGACTGAATGAACAAACTTTGGTATGTACATACAATGGAATACTACTCAGCAATAAGAACAACGAAACTACACATGTACGTAACAACATGGAGGAATCTCAGGTATTATGCTGAGTAAAAGAAACCAGACTGAAAAGGCTACACATTACCATAAAAAGGAATGAAATACTGGTACATGCTTATAACTTGGATGAATCTTGAAAACTTTGTGCTGAGTGAAAGAAGCCAGGCACAAAAGAGCACATATTGTATGATCCCATTTGTATAAAATATCCAGAATAGGCATATCCGTGGAAGAAGAAAGCAGATTGGGTAGCTCGGTTGTTGCCGGGGCTGGAGAATGGGGAAATGGGGGGTAACTGCTTAATGGGTATAAGGTTTCCTTTTTGGGGTGATAAAAATGTTCTGGAACCAGATAGTGGGGATGTTGCATAACATTGTGAATGTATTTAAATGCCACTGAATTGCACATTTTAAAATGGTTGAACGGTGTATTTTATGTGTATTTGATCATAATTTTTAAAAGGACTGCAGACTATATGATTTCGTTTCTGTGACGTTCTGGAAAAAGCAAAATGATAGGAATAGAAAATAGTGGTTGCCAGGGTGTTGGGGGAGGAGTCGACTGTAAAGTGGAAGCATGAGGGAATTTTGGGCACAATGGAACTCTTCTCTATATGGATTGTGGTGGTGGTGTATCGATGTTAAATTCACTGAAATTGGTAACTACTGGATTTATATAAGAGAACATGCTTACTAGGAAATACAACTGAAGTTTTTATGGGTGGAGGACCAGGGTGCATGCTTTTTTCTCTCATGTGGTTTAGGGAGAAATACTTGATGTATATAGACAGGGGAGGAAGAGGGTAATGATACAGTAGGTATGACAAAATATATCAGTAGCTGAGTCTGGGTAACAGGTCCATGCGTGTGTTCTTTGTACTATTATTCTTGCAACTTTTTGTAACTTGGAAATGATTTTCAATAAAAAGTTGAAAAACTGACAATACAACTGATGTATTTTATTGTTAAGTGATCAGCAGAATTCTTGCAAGATAAAGACTACAATGAACAGCTTCTGTGAACAATAGAGCAGTGGTTCTCAGAGCGGGTTCTGGACCAGCAGTGTCAGCACTACCTCAGACCTTGTTAGAAATACAAATTCTTGGGACGCCTGGGTGGCTCAGTCGGTGAAGCCTTGGCCTTCAGCTCGGGTCATGATCCCAGCGTCCTGGGATCGAGTCACACATCGGGCTCCTTGCTCAGCAGGGAGCCTGCCTCTCCCTCTGCCTACTGCTTCCCCTGCTGTGCTCTATCCCCCTGCCCTGACAAAAAAAAAAAAAGAAAGAAAAAGGAAAAAAAGAAATACAAATTCTCAGGCCTCACTTTAGACCTACCAGATCATAAACTCTGGGGGCAAAGCCCAGCCATCTTTGCTTTAACAAGTCGTCCACGTGATTTTGATGTGCCCTGAATTGTGAGAACCACTGCATTAGATTAATTATATTCTTTATTCTAGAACTTTTTGGCACAGTTTAAAAGAGACTTTGCAAGCAGGTGGACATTCTTTAAGTCAAAAAGGCTAATGCTTATGTGCTTTAGGAGCCCATGGCAAACACTTGCCTTGCCTGCCTGATACCAGTTCTGCTGTACTGAGCTGGGGCAGGAGCTAGAGTAGGGTTGATGCTATTTTATGCCCTTAGTTGTACTTTCTGTTTATGTAGCATATTTCCTCCAGAGATCTTGGAATGGTGGTAGATATTCTCATTCTCAGAATGTTTCTGTAACTTTAATACCATTTTTTAAAAGATTTTATTTATTTGAGAGAGAGAGCACGAGCGCCGAAGCAGGGGGAGGGAGAGACAGAGGGAGAAGCAGACTCCCCATTGAGCAGGGAGCCTGATGTGGGGCTTGATCCCAGGACCCTGGGATCACCACCCGAGCCAAAGGCAGAGCCCAACCGACTAAGCCACCCAGGCATCCCAAAGTGTACCTGTAACTTATGAATACAGACAGAATTGTTCTTGGTTTTTAGGTGGACTTACATGCTATCTGGTATATAAGCTTGCTATGATGCTTTTTCCAAAGGAATTTGTATTATTTAAGCAAAAATAATACAGCTTCTGGATTATGTTTCCTAATAAGTCTCAAACATAGAAAGTAATTCTCCACAGTGAGTGAAGTGTTACAGAATTATTATAGAACTGTTTTGTTAATTAGCATAGCAGAGTTAGGCTAATGGAGGTGGTGGTAGATAGAAGGAGTATCTTGCATTGAGTCTGGCAGCGTTCATATAATGAATGGGCACTTTTTTTGTGGCCCTGGGTAACAGGCTTATATCATATCATATCCTTTCATTTTTCACAATTGAAATGGTTTTTACCACCATGTTGATAAAATAGAAGTTTTAAGAAAAGAAGAAAAACCCAGAGAGATTCTGTCACTTTAGGGGCAGAAATCCATTGTGAAATGGATTAACACTGATGATACAAGATGTGTAGTTTATGGTATTCCAAATGAGTAGCTGAAGACATAATAGCTTAACATCATTTAGAAAAAATAGAGTTGGAAAAACGCAAATACACATTTTTTGCAGTATTTTTGGCATTTATAGAATAGACAAATATTTTTAGGTCTTAGGGGAAAACTGACCATAGGCTAATAGGAAAGTATCACATTTACTTGTCACATTTCTAAAACTGCAGGTGTTTTCATCCAGGAGTCTCACTAGGTTTGGTACCACATTTGGGGAGGATGTTTACAGAGGAGCCTTAAGCAAAGATGGCAAAGCTTTGAAAATAAGAATGTCTTGGGGCACCTGGGTGGCTCAGTCGGTTAAGCATCTGTAACTCTTGGTTTTGGCTCGGGTTGTGATGTTAGGGGTGTGGGATTGAGTTCCATGTTAGACTCCATGCTCAGCGCAAAATCTGCTTATCCCTCTCCCTCCCCTTCTGCCCCCCCAATAAATTAAATGATAAATAAATAATAAATAAATAAAATCTTTTTTAAAAAGGTAGAATCTCAGTACTGTTTTGGAAAGCAATACTTTAGGATTACTGGCTTAACTAAAGCAGCCTTTTTCTTTGGGGTGGTTAGCTTTCCTGACACTTAAGATGAAACTTATTTTCTATTCTGGGAGCTGACTCGTTCTCCAGTTTAAGCTCCTTTGTTGAAACCACTTAGGTTATGAAGGATGGCTATGGTAATCTAGCCCTGGAAGGGAAGTTTTAATATTATTGTTGACTTTTATTGGACTCCCTGCATTCTTCCATTCCTTGGGGCTTTTGGGTATGGAGTTTCATTCTGTAAGTTTTATTTTATTTTTTAGATTTTATTTGTTTATTTGAGGGAGAGAGAGGGAAAAAAGAGAGAGAGCGCAGAAGAAGAGGAAGCAGACTCCCTGTTGAGCTGAGAGCCCGACGTGGAGCTTGATCCCAGGACCCTGAGATCATGACCTGAGCCGAAGGCAGATGCTTAACCAACTGAGCCAACCAGGCACCCCTGGAGTTTCATTCTAGAACTGATAATGGAACATCTTCACAACCCAAGGCATCATTTTATTCAGAAACAAGGACCACCACTTTGGTGGGTTTTGGTTGGTAGACTGTGCAGTCTTGGAGATCTCTACCTAAACTGCATAGCATGGGAACGTAGCATGACAGTGACTTCCAGCTTCAGTCCACGGAGGAAAAGTCATTGTACAGTTACCTTCAGTGGGCAGAAGATAAAGGCCATACATACAAACTATTTATAGGATATGAAAATACATTGGCTTCTTCTTTTAACTTTCTCCTTACACCAGAACATCTGATCTGTGCTCACCCTTTCTAGCTTAAATTCTCCACCCTCAAAATGTAAATTAAAGCAATTTTTACTTGCTTCCTTGTTTCTTATGTTAGCATTTAGGTCTTTTATCTAATTTACATGTAAGCCTTCTTGGAATTACTTAGTGGTCATGGTGACGCTACTTTGTAAATATACCACTGAATTGTACACTTTATTTTGTTTCATTTTTAAGATTTTTTTTTTGGAGGGGGGTGGGGAGAAGCACAGGGTAAGGGAGAGAGAGAATTTTAAGCAGGCTGCACACCCAGTGCACAGCTTGACATGGGCTGCGTCTCACAACCCTGAGATCATGACCTAAGCCAAAATCAAGAGTCAGACACCTAACTGACCAGGCACCCCTTAAGATTTCTTTTTAAAGATTTTATTTTTATTTATGAGAGAGGGGGGTAGGAGAGGGAGAGGGACAAGTAGACTCTGCACTGAGTGGGGAGCCCGATGCAGGGTTCAGTGTCACCACCCCAAGATCATGACCCACGCTGAAACCAAGAGTTGGACGCCCAACTGACTGAGGCACCTAGGCGCCCCTTAAGATTTTATTTTTAAGTAATTTCTACACCCAACATGGGGCTTGAACCCACAGTCCTGAGACCAAGAGCACTCCACCTACTGAACCAGCCAAGTGCCCCTGAATTGTATACTTTAAAAGGGTGTATTTTGGGCGCCTGGGTGGCTCAGTTGGTTAAGCGACTGCCTTCGGCTCAGGTCATGATCCCGGAGTCCTGGGATCGAGTCCCACATCGGGCTCCCTGCTCAGTAGGGAGTCTGCTTCTCCCTCTGACCTTCTCCCCTCTCGTGCTGTTTCTCTCTCTCTCTCTCAAATAAATAAATAAAATCTTAAAAAAAAATAATAAAAAAAATAAAAGGGTGTATTTTATGGTATAAATTACATTTCATTTTTAGAAAATAAGCCTTGAAAATTGGTTGACAAGTCATATAAAGATTGATTTCTTAAAAGCATTTTCATGAACATATAGAATACAGAGCTTCAGCGCAGATATTAATGGCCTAGTGACTGGTACTTATACGTTATTGGTAGAGTTCATAATTGATTGTCCCTAGTCTCAGTTCAATTCATTATGGTATGCTTAGAAAATGTTGTATTTTCATCTTTTAAAAATAAAATAGCACCCTATAACCTTGAAAAGATTATGATTCATTCTTTGGTGTTACCTACCAAATATGTGCCATTCTGATTAGTGTACGGCTCTACAAACTACTAGAGAATGTTATTGTTTGTTTATTGATTTATTTATCCAACCAGTAGTTATCCAACCAATAGCATGTTGAGATGCAGAGGATAAGTTGGTGATCACGAGCGATCACCCAACTGACTGAGCCACCCAGGCATCCCCAAAAAATGTTCAGTTATTTCTAATCCTAAAGTCACTGGAGGATGACAAACATAGGACTTTTAGAGTCAACTGGCTTAGAAAAAGAATAACATCTGGAAAAAAAAAGAAAAAAAAAAAAGAATAACATCTGGGACACCTGGATGGCTCAGTCGCTTAAGCGTCTGCCTTTGGCTTAGGTCATGGTCCCAGAGTCCTGGGATCCAGTCCCACATTGGGCTCCCTACTCAATGGAGAGCCTGCTTCTCCCTCTGCCTGCTGCTCCCCGTGCTGTGTCTCTCTCTGACAGATAAATAAATAAAATCTTTAAAAAAAAAAAAAATACCTAAATGAATGCTTGGAGATAATCGTTGGTCAGAGAAGTCAGCAAGTAATTGTTAATGATGTCCCCTGATTTTCAGAGAGTTAAAATAAAACAGGACTTTTCATGGGTGTTACAGGAAATGATCAGACAAGAAGTAGAGAAAATTGCACACAGATGCATGTGGGTGCTCTTACCAACCTGGAAGCTTTCCAAATTCCATCACTAAGGGGTTTTTATGGGAGGTTCCATTATGCAGTCATTATTGATTAAATCATTGTGACTGCTGGTGATTAGCTTAAGTTCCAGCTCCTTTCCCTTTCTGTAAATAGGAGGGGTTAGGCTGAAAGTTCCTAACTTCTGATCATGGCTTGGACATTCTGATCACCAGGCCCCATTCTGATGCTATCTAGGAGCCCACCAAGAGTCACCTCGTTAGAACAAAAGGCACTCATATCACCCTTATCATTCAGAAAATTCCAAGAGTTTTAAGAACTCCATGCCAGGAAACTGGACCTCTCTGAGGTCAAGGACATACCCTTCCAATGTGCTTACATAACGTTGTTAATGTCATTGGAATTAAAATGAATTAAATAAGGGTGAGATTTTCCTAACAAATAATATCCTGGGCCCAGACAAACATCATTAAGATGAAGTAACCCTAAGATTAATTTTGGACTTTGAAAACTACTTGAAAATACAACCATCCCCCCCCTTTTTTTAATAACCAGTTGGCACAGATGGAGCACTAAAGAAAATAGAACCATATGCAGTTTTCAGAAATTTAGCAAGTAATCATGACTCTATCTTTCTCATTTCATCTTTTATTATAAACCAGCAAGCCTTATGTGAATAGTTGAGGGGAAGAGGGTTGAAAGTGCTTGTAAGATGTCGAAATGATGTATTTCATGGAGTCCAGTTGTGTTCTTCTCAGATAGTAGGTTGACCTATAAATCAGATATTTTCCTAATTTTCATAATGCAAGCTGCAGGTGCATATTCACTTGAGGTGTTTCTTTTTAAGATTTTATTTAACTGAGAGAGAGAGCATGAGCAGGGGTGGGGGCAGAGGGAGAAGCAGACTCCCTGCTGAGCTGGGAGCCTAAAATGGGTCTCTATCCCAGGACCATGAGATCATAACCTGAGCCTAAGGCAGCCGCTTAACCAACTGATCCACCCAGGCGCCCCTACTTGAGGCTTTAACAGAGCAAAGTACCTGTTAGAAATCTTGTACATTGGGGACACCTGGGTGGCGTGTATAGTTCAGGTACATAGTATAGTGATTCAGCAATTCTATAGATTACTCAGTGCTCATCATGATTCCCCTCTCCTTATGTCCTTTAAGTCCTGATTCCAGGGCGCCTGGGTGGCTCAGATGGTTAAGCGTCTGCCTTCGGCTTAGGTCATGATCCCAGGGTCCTGGGATCGAGTCCCGCATTGGGCTCCCTGCTCCTTGGGAGCCTGCTTCTCTCTCTCTCTCTCTCTCTCTCTCTCTCTCTCTCTCTCTCTCCACCCCCCCCCCGTCTCTCATGAATGGATAAATAAAATCTTTAAAAAAAATTAAAAAAATAAAGTCCTGATTCCTTTTTTACATTCCATAGTTGGTATGTATATTCTTGGCTTTATCAACGTGCCTACTGGAAAGTTCAGCTGGACTTGGTTATGTTAGTTGGGTTTTTCTAGACTAGTTCGAACAGAAGGCTGCTCATCTCATTTGCCTGAGTAAATATTGCTGTATAATTATTATAAAAGCCGGGCTTGGCATAGACATTACAGTTGACTTGAACAATTAAGGGCCATGTTTGTCAGCATCTCTGAGTCAGCTTTTTTAGGAGCAGAGACTAAAAGATACTGGATATTATTCATTAGGGCTTTGTTTTCTGTACCTTGTTCCCCCTTAAGCACCTGTTAGCTTTTATCACAGATACTTTTTTGGGTAATAGGCAATCATATGATTAATGAATATGAAGAAGAATTAAAATTTTAATGTTACCTTTATAGATTTACTTCTTTCCCTGTTCTCATCCTCCTCAGCTGCCCCCAAACAAACAAAAAAAACCTGTAAGGAGCATTCACATTTTTATGAGCAATCTATACATTTAGTTAGGTTAGAAAATGGAGTAAAATATGTTTTTTTAAATAGTCATATAAATAAGCACAAAGACCCATCAGCCCACCAGACTTCTAGCATGTGGCGAATGAAGAAAAAGGTAATAAATTTATTTTACTCCTTAGGTCAGAATCTATCTATGGGACTGTTAACACCAAGTTTACCATCTTAATGATTCCTAATGGTTCCTAGCAATTCTGAACGCAAGGTTGGTTGGTCGTTTTCAGAATGTTTAGGTCTGTGGGTGGAGTAGGTCTACTATAACTTATTCTGTGAATTATAAAATTACATTTGAGGAATTAAAAAGAAATCCCACTGGAACAATACAACCACTGTAATCATGTTCGTGTACAGTTGTGTTGCATTACATCATTTTCAGATTTCCGTATATTCACCTGTGCTTGCTCAACCCCTCTCCCCAACCCCATCTTCCCTCTCATGGAGTGAGCATGAGAGGTGGGATGTGACTCAGTCATAGCTTCAGTTAGTCTCTGTCTCCCAAGTTTCCCTAAGTGTGAGCATTCACTGTGCTAGCTGTGATTCTGTTATTTAAAGTGATATGTTTTTCATACATTATGGCCCTTAAATGCAAGCCAGCCTCTTCATCTGGTGTCAACCAAAAGGAAAGCGATCTGTTGCGACGCTGGAGGAAAAACTGGCAGTGTTGGACTTAACCTATATTGAGAGATGGTATGTTGTTCTTCAAGTTGGGGTGCTCAAGTATGATTTTGACAATGCATGGTTTTCATCTCATATGCAGACTTTTATCTCTAACTTCTGAGTTAGATGTGACTTAACAGTATTTAATTTCAGTTCTTTTTCCTCTACACATTTTATATAATTGTCCTCATTTTTAAAGCTTTTAAAATATGCTATATTAAATATCGCATATCAAGTATCTTACTGTATTGTAATTTTTATAGCTATCATTACAACAAGACTTTCGGATTTTTGTCTTTGCTAAAGACTTTTGGTAGCCAGTATAGCAGTCCATGAGTGCGAATGCCTTCTAACTTGCATACTCGGGTCCATGCTCAAGGTTCTGCTATAGGTATTTTAGAATAGGGGTAACGTGTGCTGCAGATTTCTATATTTCTCAACTATAGACATGGTCTTACCTGTCTGTGCTTGGGCATGTGGGACTCTTTCTGTGGCTGGGTTTAGTAAAGTTCAGAATTCAGATTACTTCTATCAGTCTAGGATTTTATTTAAAGGTGAGAGGCTATCAGTGTAGCAGTTAACAGCATCAGTTTGAATCTGGACTGTCTGGCTCTGAGCCCGTATTGCTTCTTATCCCTGAGGTGATTTTGAGGAAATTACTTATTCTTTCTTTGCCTGCTTCCCCATGGGTAAAATGAGGTTAATAGTATTTACCTCATAGGGTAGTATTGTGAGGATTTAATTAGTGTGTGTAAAGTGTTTAGAATGCAGCCTTGCACCAACAAGTGCTATGTAAGTATTACATACTAAGTATTATTTAGTATTGTCCATTTGGGCAATTCCTGAAAATCCTTGTACAACTGTGAGTCTGACACACAAAAACCCTAAGATCAAGATTGGGTACTTTTTTTTTTTCTTCTTAAGTTTCAGGCATTATAATTAAACCTTAAATTTTTGGTTTTATTTAATAGCTAAAGTTTCAGGCAGAAGAAATTGAATGTTGGGCTTGTGGATTTAATATTCAATATGAAGTACATTGTTAACGTATGTATTGCAGGATTGATATATGGAGATGCTCATAATGTCTCTTGCAAACTGTATCTTTCCTTCCTAGTGACTATAGTATCAAAGTCTTGTTTGTTCTTTAGTAAAGTATGAATGTTGTCATAAATCTCTCTTTCTCTTTGTCCACAGATTCTGTGCCCTCCTCTGGGCCACAATAGTTACTTCTTTAAGTACAGAAAGGAAACTCAGGGCTTTTCCAATGTGGTGTTAGTTCCTTGTGTTTTTCATTTTGGCAGCTGTAGAAAGGGTTGCTTTCTACACACCTGGACCTTGATATGCTCTTTAGAGGTAACCAACACACTTGAGAGTATATCTGCTTGTTCCATGGCTACCCCTTTCTGATTGTGGACATGCAGTTGAGTGTATGCAGTAGATATTTGCTGATAAAAGGCACCTTAGTTGCTTCTGCTATTCTACAGTGTTTTCCAAGAACATTCAGAGCACTTTACAAAATGCAGAAAGTTTTCTTTTTTTTTTCTTTCTGCCTTTCTCTTTCTTGCTTTCTTGCTTTCTCTTTCTCTCTCTCTCTCTCTCTCTCTCTCTCTCTCTCTCTCTCTCCCCCTCTTTCTTGCTTGCTTTCTTTCATTTAATTTATTTTTTTAAAAGCAGGCTCCACATCCAGCATGGAGCCCAATGCAGGGCTTGAACTCATGACCCTGATGAGATCAAGACCTGAGCTGAGATCGAGTCTGAGCCACCCAGGGGTCCCCAAAATGCAGAAAGTTTTCTGTAGGAGAAGTTCACTGAGTTTGATCAAGAAAATCCACTTGAACGGAATTAACTAACAAAACAATTTCTATTGTTAATAGGATATATATAAATACATATACTGTTTCTTTAAAGTAGTTTCATTTCTTCAAATAGTTACTAATCAGAGGAGGTTGATTTTGTGGTAAATTTAAGTAGAGGTTGCAGAGGTTAGTTTTAATCTGTGTTGGTCAAAGCTGTAAAATCAAATAGAAAACTCTCTCAGCCTAAGGTGATACCGGGATTTCTAGCAGATTTGTTTTCTCCTTCCTAGTCATTTCCTAAAATTCTAAGCAAGAAACAGCCTATACCATTGTAAGAGTGGAGTATTTAACTTGGAGTTTAACAAGTCTGAATCATAATAAAACATTTCATGCCATTCCTTCCATGTGACAAGGAATCCAACCCATCTCACCAAATTTGGTCTGGTTTTTAAGTTATATTTTCTGTTGCTCTAGTTTTTGTTTTGTTTTTATTTTTTTGGTCTTTGATACCTTTGATTTAATGATACTCAGTTTCCTATTGTTATATATACTCTGTGCTTAAAATTGGCCTGGGTTTTGTGTTGTTTCTTCTCCCTGAGTTTGATTTCTCATCTGAACAAATTGCATCTTTTTCTTGCTGTTCATTTGCACAGCATCACTCCTAAAGATGAGCTTCTTTATCCTATGAGGCAGTGGTGGAAGCATGGAAGCCATTGTGGAGCATTGTATTGCCAAGTGTGTTTTTGTAGTTATGTGGTACCAGTATCCGGGAAATTATAGGATGGGTTCGTGTTAGAACTCAGCAGCCTGTAAATCCCATGAGTTCCCAATCTCATGGGTCATGAGAGTTGCACATGACACTTGCTTAGGAGAAAGGTGAAGAGTTCTATAACTCTAATGGTTTATACAATTCTTGAACATGTACTGATTGCTAACAACTCTCTCTCCCCCAGCCTACTCTACTGCCAGTCTTTGTGCACAAGCACAATTTTGGACCCAGATATTTGTACTTATTTATGCTTTTACACCTTCTTCCTTTCATAAAGATTTAAGCTGGTTTATGACTTGAGTTGAAACAAGGAAAAAAAGAGGAGACCTGAAATGGTCTGTCCCCTGCCAACCAGAAGCCTCCTGTGGTATCCAAACAGAATAGTTGCCTCAGTCTGTCAGCAGCACTTCTGTCTTTGAAGGTGGTTTCTGCTTGAAAAGTGGTGACTATTAGCATAGCTTTGGGATAATTGCTTCTCCTTCCTCTCGGGATACGTTTTTTTTCCCCCCAGATACTTTCCTGTTCTTGTTGACTTTGTTTTTCCAGAAGATTCAGCCTGTGGTGAAATGTTCTGGGTCCCCACTTGAACTTTCTTTGGGATTACCTAACTCTGGGGCACCCTCACCAGACCATCAGTGCTAAAGAGGGCAGATCTTCTTGGTTACTAGAAAAAGCCATTTTGGAATGACTCTCAAAGCCCAGAAACATCCAGATTTTCCTTCAGTACTTTTTTCTGTTTGGGGTAGCAGCTTTGCCTAGTATAGGGGAGGGAAGGGCTAGTTGGGAGGGCTTATTTTAAGGGGTTCAGAAACAGGGGATTTAAGTGTGTCTTTTGTGTTTGCAAGGCACTAACACCACTCCCGTCTGTATTTAAATGCTGTCCCCAGGTTACGACTATGGCTATGTCTGCGTGGAGTTTTCACTCTTGGAAGATGCCATCGGATGCATGGAGGCCAACCAGGTTGCTTTATACTTCGGTCAAATGATGCTGGAAGGATATATTTTTTATGTATGGGGAGGGAGGGTTTCAAATGTTTGAACTTTGGAAAGGTACCAGAAATCTGTATTTGGAGCATACCACATTTCAACCAGAAAGCGATTGTGAGGAGAAACTCTAGAAGAAGCTGGGAGGGTTTCTCTATAAGAGTTAATGGACACAAGTGTATTTTAAAAACTAGGGCCCAGTTGCAGTTGTACTAGATGACAAAGACAGTAGGTGGGAAAAAATGACAGGTTTGGAGTGTGACAGATAAGGAGATCCTAATGCAAAGAATGATCCTTGACTGTCTGTGATCTCAAGGATCTGCCTGGCACAGGAATTCTAGCTCAGTACTTAGACCCAGACCTAGGGTGAAGACCACTGATGGCAACTCCTGTGGCACTCAGGTCCTGCCTGCATGTGCTGCTTTCTCAAGAGGGCCATCAGGGAAAGAGGAGTGGCTTGTTCGTGTGTGTTGCGTTCATCATGTTCTTTACAGATTGGAGTTTTGTACTCAAGTTCTTGGCTGCATATAGTCAGAGCTGGTGAATCTGAATCTATACTTACCTTATGTTTAAAACATCTAGCTGTATTCAGCTTGCCACCTAGAACTGTCATTTGGACTTTTAATTGAATCCTGCCTGGTAGTTTTGGAAGGAATTATGAAGTGCATAGAATCCTTCTTGTCACGGTGTTTCCTTGGGGAAAGTTATTTTCTTTGTGGTGTCTTAGTTCCTTCATCTGTAAAGTGGAAGAAAGAAGCTTAATGATACAGTTTGATTTTTATGTATCCACTGCTTGTACTTAACTCTGAATGCAGTGTTCCCTTAAGGGTAAGAGCCCTTAAGGCTCTGCCAGAGAAGAGTAGTGTTGCATGAGAACTCTTCCTCTCTTAGAGCCTGATGCCCTTTCATCAGCTTTGTTCCATTCAGCATGGCTCATTACACTTCACCTTCTCCCTTCTTTGGCCATGTTCTCCCCTTATGGGTATGGAAATAACATGCTGTAAATCCTTTGGGAACAAACACTAATTAGAGGAAAATTTGACATATCCATACCTATTGTTAGTGTAAATACTGTTAGATCCTCAGAGAATGACTGAATTAGGACCATAACCCCTTGACAGAGTTCTTGTTGACTGATTTGTTCATTGTCCATCATTAAGCCAGTCATTTAATAGATATTATGTGTCAGAAACTGTGCCACCTACCAGTATTTTGAGAGAAGAGTGAAGGTCCCAATCTTTATGCTTATGGTTGATTCCATTCTGACTATCCTAATTTCAGAACACTCATTTAATTCATGACCATCCTGTTATCAGTGAATAATCATTAAGGCCTTTGTCACTGTGCTATCACTGTGCTAAATAATACTGTGGGTGGTGGAAACATAAATGGGGGAGCCATGGCACATGCCATGCCGTTCTCATTTGTACCATTCTCCCAACTGTGTGTTTCTCCTAGAGGGGTGTTACTTTTTATCAGAGCTATTTGATCTTCGATCTTAAAAAATAACAATATTGTGTTTTAACTGCCTCTTCCCTCTGTCCCAACAAAAAATCCTGCCTGAAGTTTCTAGCCCCTTAAAGAGAAGTGTTAAGCAGAACCAGGACAGCCTTCTTTAAAAACAAGCTTTATCCTAGGCAGGGTTTCTTTGGGAGCCATATCTGGAAAATATTCATTTATACAAGCATTAATGAGGGGGTATGGCTTTTCAGCATCTCTACTCCCACCCTCCTCACACATTCTGTGAACATTCTTAGGGCTCCCAAATCCCTGTTGACCGACTTCTGCCCAGTGAATAAGACACCAGAACAAAGCACGAGCTGTGCCAAAATTCTTTCAGGGTGAAATAGGATGTTTTGACAGGTAGCTATCCTTACGCATATGTACCATAAGGTACTCTGTGTAGAAGTACAAATAAGAGACAGCCTCTGTCTTCCAGGAGCTTAGACCAAGAAAGGTGACAGACATTATGGTGGTATTCATAGATCCCATGGGGTGTTCTTTCACATTCCAAATTTTTGTATGATCTCATTTTTAATATTCACTGGAATAATTCCTTATGAAGGTAGCACCATATCCTTATTCAGTCAACCTTCTTTCTAGCTTTTTATTCTTCCCCTAGTCACGGGACGCAGGACATATTGCTAGCACTGCCACACAACAGAATCCTTTTCCTGAACTGTATAGATTTCGTGATCCACTCAGCATCCTTCTAATAATCTTTACCCCAACTAAGATGTGTGCAAGTCATTTTGATGGAAAGATTTTTGAGAATGGGATCTCCAGAGGAATTTTTGTACCTCGGTAGTATAGCACAGCACAGAGAGGTGTAGGTTCTGCAGTCAGATGTTACTTCCTAGCTGGGTTGTCTCTGGCAGGTTTCCTTACCTCCCTCAGCCTCAGTTCCTTCTGTTACCAGTACCTCATGGGGCTCTGGTGTGGACTCAATGAGAGCATATGTTCATGAATGCCTGCTGTGTGTCAGGCACCTTTCTGGATGCTGGAGATGCTTCAGTAAACAAGACATTATATAACTTCTGTCTTAGTGATAGGAGATAGAGCATAAGCAAGTAGACAGATATAAAACAATATATGATAGTGCTGAGTTCTCTAAAGGTAATGGAGCAGGGTATTGAAAGAAGGCATGATGGGGACAGTTTTACATGGGGTGGTCAGGGAAGCTTCTTGAGGAGTGACATTGCATTTGGTGAATAATGTGTACAGAACACTTAGCATAGGATCTGGTACCTACTAAGCATTTGAAATTAGAGGATCATCTCCTCCTACACTCTCTCCCCTCTGCATGTCAAGTAATTGCCAATCATAATTCTAGGAAAATAAATTTATTTTTATATCTGGATATTCTTTAAGGAAATGGATGTGGTTCAGGTGCCCAGTAACAGTACAAAATCTTAGGAGAGATGTAAGAATGTAAGAGAGGTCCTTCTCAGAGTGCATAAAAGCAGGTGTTTATGGAAGATGAATGTCTTTGTCTATTCATTCATTCTCCTACCCTCCAGGTTTTACTTATAGACCAAATTGGTACAGATTCTGAGTCACCATCTGCTGGACACCTCTGAGTAGAATCTGTGTATATGCTTCTGAGGAGGTTTCTATCGAATTCTTTGGGTTAAATTTTATTTTTTACAGTTCTTTGCTTATCCTGATTCTTGATGTGAAGTGTCTTTTTATTTATCATTGACTGATACAAGTCTGGGGGAAGGGAATAAAGGAGGCTTCTGCCAGCTTGCTTTATCAAATATTGCGGTATATGTGTGCCTTCAAGAGGTTGTCCTGGATGATAACCAGGGCCCCTCTAGCCCTTTTCCAGGGCTTTTATGGAGACATCAGACAGTGAGACACCCTACCGCAGTACTGAGCATTGTGGCCGAGAGGACTCCTCAGGGCAAAACCTAGCCAGCAGCTGTTTAGGCAGTTCATTTCCATCAGAGGTCTGTCAGCATACCTTCACCGTCTCTGTCTAGAATTAGAAAGCCAGCACACACTGTGAGGCAGGGGTTTTTATTTTACCCCTACTGGGAAGAGTATTTCTAGCAGCATCATATACCCTGGGCTTGCTTTGTTGTCCAAGTCCCTGCGGTTTGAGGGTGAATTATCTCCTTTTGCTGTGTGTGCCATTGCACTGGGACGTAGGGGACTAAGAAGCATTGTATTAGAGTATCGATCCCTTTCAGTGGTTGCCCAGTACTAGCTCTTTCAAGCTGTTGTCAGTTGGTCTACAGAAATTAGCATTTTATTTTCTTCCATTTGCAGGTCTGATGTTTGTTATCTGTTTCCATTCAACCAAATGTTTACCAAAATGCCCTTATAAAGGATAGCTCTGGAAGAAGAATTCATTTCTCTGGAATTTTTACTTCAACTGTCTTAGCTTTGGTGGCCTTCTTTAGCCAAAGATGACTTGGCTGTATGACAGAATCAGCCTGACTTTATGAAGTGAAAAGAAAAGATGCCATTATCACCTAACGTGAAAATTCTTGGAGACACTGGCCTTTGCTGGTACAGAGGGGGATGAAATTTTATTGAAATAGTGTTTTTTTGTGTCACCAAAGTTAAGAGAATTTGGGGTTTTGAAGATACCAGGATGTCCAGGGTGGTTCTGAAAATAATGTGAAGGAAGCCCAAATCTGAAATGGTGCCTGGGGCGCCTGGGTGGCTCAGTTGGTTAAGCGACTGCCTTCGGCTCAGGTCATGATCCTGGAGTCCCGGGATCGAGTCCCACATCGGGCTCCCTGCTCAGCAGGGAGTCTGCTTCTCCCTCTGACCCTCTTCCCTCTCATGCTCTCTTATCTCTCATTCTCTCTCAATCAAATAAATAAAAACAAAGATCTTTAAAAAAAATTTTTTTTTTAATGAAATGGTGCCTGTCTTTTGATTAATATGAGATCAGCAGAAAGTGTATGTTTTGGAGGATGGACATTTGGAAGACTATTTGTAAGGCCATGGTGGAAAAAATAGGTGAAGACCTAGTTTATTGGAATCTTACTCGGGTTGGTAGCATTACTGTATGAAATACTTCAGTATTTAAGTTGTGTGCATTCCGAGTAACAAAAAAGCAGTAATCTTTATAAATTCCTGCAAGTTTGTGTTGTTGCCTAAACCCACACCCCAAAACTATTTCACTGAAGAGAATGTGGTACCCCAGCCAGGGCTCCGCTGTATAACTTATGTCTTGAATTATGCCATTCTTCCTGGAAACTTAAGTTTCAGTACCTTCTCCTGATTGTCCTCAGTAGAGGTTATTGGTGGGAAATAGAAAGGAAAATGCATTCTAAGATGAGTGTCTATCAGTAATTACTGAAAATTCTTGCTCTTGGGATTTAAGAGAATTACCTGTCTAGTAATTGAGTCTTGACTGGCATGAGGCAGTGTATCTTAGTAATTAAATACGTGGAGGCAGACTGCCTGGGGTTTCATTCCTGTTCTGTCACCTTTCTCTGTGTGATTTAGACAAGTGGCTTAACATCTCTGTGTCCCAGTGTCCTCTCACACATCTAGGGATTAAATGAGTTAATGCATGTAGGGGGATTAGAACTGGACCTGGCACACAGTGGACACTGAGTCTATAGTTGTTATTATCACAACAACTTTGCATCTGACTGGAACAAGAAAGTCTTACGTGACAGCAGCTTCAGTCTTGGCTTCATGGGGTATCTGGCTAAAAAGGGATTTGGTGGCAGTACCCAGGAGGATTATTTTTGTATCAACAGTATTTCCCATTTAGCCTATGGACTGGGACTGATTCTCAGGGGACTGCTTCCAGGTCTCTAGGAGCTTCTGCTGCATTAGCTGTTGAATCTTAAATTCTCCCAAGAGAAAGAGCCAGACACACCACATGGGGGACATGGAGTATGGTTAGACCAAACTAGAAATCTAGCCTGTGGCTTTTTAAAAAAATATTTGAGAGAGAGCAAGTGAGTGAGAGAGCACGAGTGGAGGAAGAGGCAGAGGGAGAAGCAGACACCCTGCTGAGCAAGGAGCCTGATGCGGGGCTCCAATCCCAGGACCCTGGGATCATGATCTGAGCTGAAGGCAGAAGCTTAACCAACTGAGCCACCCCGGTGCCCCTAGCCCGTGGCCTTAAAACCCTAAGCTCTGATGACCAGCCCCTGGCTTTACCGTATCTCAGACCCATATCTCAGACTTTCTGTAATAATTATAAGAGGTGCTCTAAATTGGATTCAGTTTAATTTTCTTGAATCATTTTGCAGTTTTTTTGTTTTGTTTTAAGAGAGAGTGCACACATATGTGAGCAAGAGGGGTGGGCAGAGGGTGGGGGAGAGAATTTTAAGCAGGATCCATGCCTAGCACAGAGCTCGATGCAGCGTTCAGTATCATGACCCCGAGATGATGACCTGAACCAAAATCAAGAGTCGGACGCTTAACTGACTGATCCACCCAGGCACCCCTCATTTGTCAGTTGTAAGGGGAACTTCCAGTGTGTCTCCTATGATGAGGTTTATAATTATTTTTGTCATGCATATATATATCATGGTTCATTTCTCCAGATTGAATTAATTTAGTTCTTAATTTGTTCTAAATTGGAAATATGCCTATATATTTTAGTCTTTGATGTTGCACCTCCTCTTTCATCTGCATTTTTAGTTAATGTCTGTACTTTTTATAAAAATGGGGTTGTGTAAAGTGCTAATTTTCAGTCTTGTGGCCTTTTGGAACTTGATTACAGACAGTTATTGAAAAAAAACAAGCAGAACATGTATAATTCTAATTATCTAAGGGATTATACAAAGGCACAGTTCAGTTTGTGATCTTGATTATAACTTTGGTTTATGATTTTGTATACTTCCAGACAGTGTAGGGTATTAGGAGCACTGAGAGGTTTAGAATTCCAGCTTTGTCACTTCCTAGTTCGTTTGTAACTTCTCAATCTCAGAGTCTCATCTGTAAAATGGAGGGATAATCACAGTACCCACCTCAGAGCAGTTGTGAGATTAATCTATGTGAAATGCTTGGTACAGTGGCCAGCCTATGGTAGGCGCTCACTCCCAGAAGAGGTACTGAAGAGAGTGATTCTATAACACTGGACTCTGCTTGGTTGTCTTCCTTTTCCTTGATTGCTTATTCACCTGTTGGGACTCAGGGATGCCTGAGAAGTGGTAGTGCTGCTTTGGGTGGCAGGTAGATCTTTGGCAGCCAGTTCTGATGGTGCTGTTGCTGGTGCCATTGCCTCTATCGTGAGACTGGGCTGCCCGGACTGAAAGTGAAAAAGGCTGGGCAGCGTCTGTCCCAACAGTGTCTGCCGGATGAGTGCACAGGTATCCATCCAGGCATGTGAGGGAAGAAAGGATCATGGCCATACCAGCACTCCTGGGGGTGGAGGGAGCCTTGTTTCTGAGCCTAGCATTGCTGGTAGTCCTCCCATCACAGAATTCTCTTAGGCTACCTGTGGCATTCAGTGTTATTAAGCATCTTCTCCATCTGAGCTGAACTTGGAGGTTGTTTTTTTTTATATTTTATTTATTATTTATTTGTTTATTAGAGAGCAGCAGAGTGAGAGAGCGAGCGAGCAAGCACGAATTCGGGGGGGAGGGGCAGAGGCAGAGGGAGAAGCAGACTCCCTGCTGAGCAGGGAGCCCGACACGGGGCTCAATCCCAGGACCCTGGGATCATGACCTGAGCCAGAGGCAGATGCTTAACCGACTGAGCCACCCACGCACCCCCTGAACTTGGAGGTTATAACTGTCTTTGTGTCTCATTCTTTCTATGCCAAGTGTTCAGCTGCTGTTGCTTCACCTTCTAACTCATTTATGTATGAAGTAGATATATTGTATATAATATGTACTTCTTTCTTGTTAAGAGCATTGATGGTATGATTTTGATAATCATGGATAAGCTTATCTAGATTAATAATTATTTTTAATCTCACATGAGATTAGCAATGCTAATGTTATATACTAATAACATATATTTTACTACATTCTATGACCAAGTGAAATTTGTGTTTAATCTGTATAAATGCTATTTCCAAAGGAAAATAAATAGGAGAGAAAGAAGTTTATCACAAAAATAGATTATTGGGGGCACCTGGGTGGCTCAGTCAGTTGAGTATCCAACTCCTGATTTTGGCTCAGGTCATGGTCTCAGAGTTGTGAGATTGAGCCCTGAATCAGGCTCCATGCTCAGTGTGGAGTCTGCTTGTCCCTCTCCCTCTGCTCCTCCCCCCACGCTCAGACTCCCTCTCTCCCTAAAATAAATAAATAAAATCTTTAAAAAAAAAAAAAGGAAGTAGATTATTGGTTACCAGCCACTTAGGGATAAATGCTCTCAAGAGGGAATAGTGAGTGACTGCTAATGGGTAATAGGTGATGAAATGTTCTAGAATTAGATAGTAGTGCTCGTTGACCAACCTTGTGAATATACTAAAACCCATTGCATTGTAGAAAGCACACTAAAAGAGTGAATTTTATGGTATGTGA
The DNA here is from genome assembly GCF_003265705.2 of Callorhinus ursinus. Classification (NCBI taxonomy): domain Eukaryota; kingdom Metazoa; phylum Chordata; class Mammalia; order Carnivora; family Otariidae; genus Callorhinus; species Callorhinus ursinus. The sequence goes on from NW_027397077.1 coordinate 6,964,638, forward strand.
ACTGTATCTCAATTTAAAAAAAAAAGTTTTTAAAATTAGCATGGAAATTAGTTCAGGGTTCCAGTCCAGTGGGAATGAGTCCAGGGCTAAAATAAAACACAGATTCATTTACAAAAAAAAAAAAAGGTGTCTGTCAATTTGTCTGGAAGCTAGAGATTTAGAACTTCAGTCTTAAAATGTAAGAAGAATTTCTTTGCTAATGGTATATGCTTACCACAGAAGAACACTTAAGCTGAAAATCTGGAAGATGATGATTGGAATTGAGTAACAGACCACAATTGAAGTGGCCACATGGCTTGTGCACAGTAGTTGCTTAGTAGAGTTGAGTGGGCTTTCTGCTTTAGTATCCATACAGTTAGAAATTAATAAGAACTATTGGAAGTAGATTTTAAATAAAAACCCACTTAGGAAATCCTTGGGCTAGTTTTTAGAGGCGATATTGCTGTAATCGGATGGTTAGTAGGTACCAATGTGGATCTTTCCTATTTTCCTAGAATTGTTAACCAAAGCTGAAAGCAGGGGTGGGCTGGGGCGGGGGTTGTGGGGTGGGGATCAGTTCATTGCTGGGATAGATTCCTTCCCTGTATATCTTCCTTAGAGGCTTCTTTCCAGCAGCATTGACATTGCAGCTGTCATCTTTAACCTGTAGTACAGGGGAATACAGGGGCCCTTTTTTTTTTTTTTTTAAAGAAGAAAATTATTGTGATAATTTATGGATCATAGAATCCACCCACTTTAAGTGTACAGTTCAACAGTTCTTAGTTAATTTACCAAGTTGTGCAGCCATCATCATAATCTATTGTAGAACATCTTTATTACTCCAATAAGATCGTTGTTTGAGGTTCTTTTTTTATTGAGAGAGAGAGCGGGTGCACAGCACATGCACGCGAGCAAGGGGGGAGGGGGCAGAGGGGGAAAGAGAATCCCAAGTAGGTTCCACGCCTAATGTGGAGCTGGACATAGGGCATGATCCCACAACCCTGAGATCAAAACCCAAGCTGGGGGTGCCTGGGTGGCTCAAGTTAAGCTTCTGCCTTCAGCTCAGGTCATGATCCCAGGGTCCTGGGATCGAGCCCTGCGTCGGGCTCCCTGCTCAGCGGGGAACTTGCTTCTCCCTCTCCCTCTGCTGCTGCCCCTGCTTGTGCTCGCTCTCTCTCTCTGTCAAATAAAATCTTAAAAAAAAAAAAAAAAAAAAAGCTGAAATCAGGAGTGAGACATTTAACTAACTGAGCCACTAGGGCACCCCTAAGGTTCATTTAAAAAAAAAAATTAGGGGCGCCTGGGTGGCTCAGATGGTTAAGCGTCTGCCTTCAGCTCAGGTCATGATCCCAGGGTCCTGGGATCGAGTCCCTCATCGGGCTCCCTGCTAGGCGGGGAGCCTGTTTCTCCCTCTTCCTCTGCCTCTGCCTCTCTCTTTCTCTCTCTCTCTCTCTCTCTCTCTCTCTCTCTCTCTCTCTGACTCTCATGAATAAATAAATAAAACATTTTAAAAAATTATTTCAGCTTACTGAAAAGTTGCAAAAACAATGCAAAGAATACCTATATGCTTTGTACCCAGATTCATCAAATGTTAACACTTCACCAAATTTGAATACAGAGATATTTGAATAGCAGTGTCCCCTTCTCTTAGAAAGAGGCATCATTTGACTTGTCCTCCCACCAGACCCTCTTTTGGTGGTTAGAGGTGCTCGTTGGTAGGGGAAGGTATGTGAATGTCTGGTGGATTGAATGGATGCTTTGGAAGATGTCTGGGGCTTAAGCTATCTTGTCAGTGCTCCAACAGAGGGGAGGGCTGAGGTTGGGGTTGAGGTTGAGGGATAGGAAATAGGGACAGATTCAAACTTCCCACTCCTGGGCACTGCGAAGTTTTTGTGGGGCTTTTCAGTAAACCAGCAAATGTGTTCTCCCATGAGAGGACTGGCATTTGGATGCCTGATACTCAAAGAGACTACGTGCTAGTCAGCATTAAACCAAGAAGCAACAGCAGCAAGGCAGGGAGGGGGCCCGGGGGGGACGACGACACTGGCCTAATTATGTTTTTGTGAGACAGTGGTTCTTAACAGTGGGGGGACAGGGGGAAAGCAGTTTTGACACCCTTTTCTCCCTTCCCTAACCATTGGACATTCTGCAGTGTCTGGAAACATTTTTGTTGTTGCTATTGGCATCTACTGGGTAGAGGCCAAGGATGCTGCTAAACATCCTGCAATGTACAGGACAGCTCCCATATGAAGAATTATCTGCTTCCAAATGTCAGTAGTGCTGATGTTGAGAAACCCTGGTATAAAGGGATAGGAGTTGTGGTTAGCCAAAGAGAGAGTGACCCATCTTGCCATGGGTTGTCTCTTAATGAATCATCTTTCTCCTTGCCTTCTTCCTGGTCCTAACAGAGTTGGGAGTGGTGGGTGGGATTAGAAGTATAGCAAGAGTGCAGACACTGTTCCTGCCCCCACTCCAGAGTAGCAGTCCCAGGCCTAGTTTATGCCCTTGGGAGAGGAGCTTTAGCATAAGACCTCTTTGGGGCACCTGGGTGGCTCAGATGGTTAAGAGTCTGCCTTCGGCTCAGGTCATGATCCCAGGGTGCTAGGATTGAGCCCCTCATCAGGCTCCTTGCTAAGTGGGCAGCTGCTTCTTACTCTCCCTCTGCCTCTCTGTCAGCTTGTGCTCTCTCTCTCTCCCTCCCTGTCTAATAAATAAATAAAATCAAAAAAAAATGGGGAGCTGCCTGGGTGGCTCAAAACGGTTAAGCGGCTGCCTTTGGCTCAGGTCATGATCCCAGAGTCCTGAGATTGAGCCCTGCATCGGGCTCCCTGCTCGGCAGGAAGCCTGCTTCTCCCTCTCCCACTCCCCCTGCTTGTGTTCCCTCTCTCGCTGTGTCTCTGTCAAATAAATAAAAATCTTTAAAAAATAAAATAAATAAATGAATAAAATCTTTTTTTAAAGGAAAAGGAATACCACTCTTCACTCGTACATTTCTTTCTTATTTTTTTAAAAGATGTATTTATTTGAGAGAGAGAGGGAGAGAAGCAGATTCCCCGAAGAGCATGGAGCCTGACACGGGGCTCTATCTCACACCCCATGGCCTGAGCCGAAATCAAGAGCCGGTTGCTTAACCCACGGAGCCACCGGGTGCCCCCACTGCTACATTTCATAACCAGGAAGTTAATGTAGATACAATAGTACGTACAGAACCTCGTCACATTTTGCTGGTTGTCCCACTGGTTTAGGATGCAGCCCAGGATCACGTATGGTACTCCGTTGTCCTGTCCCTTCTTTCTCTGTGGTAGTTCCTCGGCCTTGTCTCTTATGACCTTGACTTCTTAAGAGTACTGGCAGTTATATTACAGGACATCTTCAATTTGGATCTGTCTGTTTTCTTGTGATTGATTTTTTTTTTTTTAAAGAAAGAACACAGTTTTATTATTGGGTACACTTTTCTTTTTTTTTTTAAAGATTTTATTTATTTGACAGAGAGAGAGACACAGCGAGAGAGGGAACACAAGCAGGGGGAGTGGGGGAGGGAGCAGCAGGCTTCCCGCGGAGCAGGGAGCCCCATGCGGGGATCAATCCCAGGACCCCGGGATCATGACCCGAGCCGGAGGCAGATGCCCAACGACTGAGCCACCCAGGCACCCCATCCACCAATGAGTGTTGTTTGTAACAGTTATTACTGTGGGGTTTGTGTATTGGTAATTTGCTATTTCCATCATTCCTTACACATTTGTTAGAATTCTGCTATGAGGAAGAGCCATCCCTTCTGCCTTATTTATTTGGTGAACAGAACTAAGAAATATATGTCATATATATTAAAAACCATGATTTCATGATAATTCCAATTTCAATCCAGTATCACAGAGTTCATCCAGCTTTACCTTAGTCTTAATTATAATTCCCTTCCCTAGCAGTGAAAACCCTAGGTCTCATTATCTACAAGGTATTTACTCATTTTCTCAGTCCTAGAGTATACATAAAGTAGTTTCAGGGGGCACCTGGGTGGCTCAGTCATTAAGCGTCTGCCTTCAGCTCAGGTCATGATCCCGGGGTCCTGGGATCGAGCCCCGCATCGGGCTCCCTGCTTGGCGGGAAGCCTGCTTCTCCCTCTCCCACTCCCCCTGCTTGTGTTCCCTCTCTCACTGTCTCTCTCTCTCTGTCAAATAAATAAATAAAATCTTTAAAAAAAAAAAAAGTCGTTTCAGAATTGTTCATTCTTACCCCTGTGAAAAACTAGAGTGCAGTAGGCAGTACAGTTCTTTTTGTCTTCAGCCTGTGAGTATATAATCAAAATTCTGTTTTCCAAAGTTACTTAACATTAGTTCCTCACCACTGCATCTGCTCTTCAGTATGGCTGTTATTCACTCTGTAGAAAAAGTGGAAAACACAAGTTAAAAGGAAAAGAGTTAACATCTCCAGTAAACTCTGTACTGCTATTCTTTTTTTTTTTCCAGTGTTCTTCATCAAGTTGAGGAGGTTCCTATCTATTCCTAGTTTGCTGGGAGTTTTTATTATGAATGGGCGTTGGATTTTGTCAAATGCTTTTCTGCATCTAATGATATGATCATGTGATTTTTTTTTTCTTCTTTAGCCTATTGATGTGATGTATTACATTAATTGGTTTTTGAATGTTGAACCTGTCCTGCATACCTGGAATAAATCCCAGTTGGTTGTGGTGTATCATTGCTTTTATACATCAATGGTTTTGATTTGCTGTTATTTTGTTGAAGATTTTGCATTACAATCGTGGGAGATAATTGGTCTGTAGTTCTTTTCTTACAGTGTCTTTGTCTGATTTTGGTATTAGGGTGATGCGTGCCACAGAGAATGAGTTAGGAAGTATTCTCTCTACTTCTGTCTTCTAGAAGAGATTATAGAAAATTAGTGTAATTTCTTTCTAAATGGTAGGCTTCATCAGTGAACCCATCTGGGCTTGATGCTTTCAGTTTTGGGAAATTATTAATTATTGATCCAATTTCTTTTTTTTTTTAAGATTTTATTTATTTATTTGACAGAGAGAGACACAGCAAGAGAGGGAACACAAGCAGGGGGAGTGGGAGAGGGAGAAGCAGGCTTCCCGCGGAGCAGGGAGCCCGATGTGGGGCTCGATCCCAGGACCCTGGGATCATGATCTGAGCCGAAGGCAGACGCTTAACGACTGAGCCACCCAGGAGCCCAATTATTGATCCAATTTCTTTAATAGGTATAGGCCTATCTAGACTGTCTTTTCCTTTTTGTGTGAGTTTTGGCAGTTGTTTTTTTTAAAGAATTGGTCCTTTTTATCTAGGTTATCAAATTTGTGGCCATATATAATATTTCTTTATTATTCTTTTAATGTCTGTGAAGTCGGTAGTGATGCCCCTGTTTCATTTTTGATATTAGTAACATATGTTTTCTTTCTTTTTTTCTTAGCCTGGTTAGACGTTTATCAATTTTATTGATCTTTTCAAAGAACTAGCTTTTGGTTTCATTGATTTTCCCTATTGATTGCCAGTTTTCAATTTCATCGATTTCTGCTCTAAATTTTTTTAAGTTTTATTTATTTAAGTAATCTCTACACGCAGTGTGGGACATGAACTCACAATGCTGAGATCAAAAGTTGCGTGCTCTTCTGACTGAAGATTTTATTTTTTATTTATTTGACAGAGAGCCAGCCAGGCACCCCTCTGCTCTAATTTTTATCATTTCTTTTCTTCTGCTTACTTTGGATTTAATTTGCTTTTCTTGTTCTAGTTTCCTAAGGTGGAAGCTTAGATTATTAATTTTAGATCTATAGATGTTTTCTTATGTGCTATTCAGTGCTATAAATTTCCCTCTAGCACTGCTTTCACTGCATCCCACAAATTTGGTTAAGTTGTGCTTACAGTTTCATTTAGTTCCAAATTTTAAAAAATTATCTTGAGAGATTTCTTCTTAGCCCCATGTGTTACTTAGAAATGTGCTGTTTAATCTCCCCAGTATTTGAGGATGTATAGCTATCTTCCTGTTACTGATTTTTAGCTGAATTCCTTTATTGTCTGAGAGCATACATTGTATGATTTTCTATTCTTTTAAATTTGTTAAGTTGTGTTTTGTGACCCAGAATGTTTTCTGTATTAATGAATGTTCCATGTAAGCTTGAAAGGGATGTGCATTCTTCTCTTGTTATATGACATATTCTATAAATATTGATTAGACTACTGTTACTTTGATGTGTGCCTTTTCAGATTTTTCTGTGCACATATCATCTATAATCACTATATTTACAAAGTAGGATAATCTTGTACATGTGATTTTTTTTTTTTAAGATTTTACTTATTTTTTGACAGAGAGAGGGAACACAAGCAGGGAGAGTGGGAGAGGGAGAAGCAGGCTTCCCGCCGAGCAGGGAGCCCGATGTGGGACTCGATCCCAGGACCCTGGGATCATGACCTGAGCCGAAGGCAGACGCTTAACGACTGAGCCACCCAGGCGCCCCTGTACATATGATTTTATAACCTTTGTATTTCAAGTGTTGTGGACATATTTCCTTATCATTAAATACATTTTTATCATATCATTTTTGATGGCCCTGTAATGCTCCATATTATAAATCACCATGATTTAACTAGTTCTTCATTTGATATTTTGAGATCTGTCATTATTTTATTAAACAATGCGCTGATGAATGCCCTTATAACTAAATAGTCACACATCCTTAGTTACTTCAAGTGAATTTCCTTCAGGTAGACTTGCCAGATTAAGGTATAAGTATATTTGGGGCGCCTGGGTGGCTCAGTCGTTAAGCATCTGCCTTCGGCTCAGGTCATGATCCCAAAGTCCTGCAATTGAGCCCCACATCGGGCTCCCTGCTCGGTGGGAAGCCTGTTTCTCCCTCTCCCACTCCCCCTGCTTGTGTTCCCTCTCTTGCTGTGTCTCTCTCTGTCAAATAAATAAATAAAATCTTAAAAAGAAAAATAACAAAATACTTATACTGGGTAGCAGTACATAGATATTTGTTATTGTATTCTCTCATTTTCTCTGTGTTTGAAATTATTTCATTTTTTTTTTTAAAGAATGTTGCCAGTGTGGCAAAGAAGGGAATGATTTGAGTTTCCTGTCTTAGGTTATTAGTGAGATAGAACGTTTTCATATTTAGTTACTAGTTATTTTTATTTCTGTATATATATTCAGCTAAAAGAGAAAAGGTAGGACATCTTAGTTACCCTGTCTAGTCTTAAGGTAAATACATGTGGAACATCTGTTAGACTTTTTCTTTTTTTTTTTAAGGTTTTATTTATTTATTTGTCAGGGAGAGAGAGAGAGAAGAGAGCAGGAGCACAAGCACAAGGCAGGCTGAGGGAGAAGCAGGCCTCCCGCGGAGCAGGGAGCCTGATGTGCAGGACTCGATCTCGGGATCCTGGGATCATGACCTGAGCCGAAGGCAGACGCTTAATGACTGAGCCACCCGGGCGCCCCTAGACTTCTTTGAAATTTTGAAAATTAGTATATTACCTAAATATGAGATGGAATTTCCTAAGAATTTATCCCTCAGAAAAAAATCTTTTTTTTTTAAGATCTTAGAGTCTTTGCTATATAAAGTATTTTCTCAGTTCTTTTGAGTCACAAAGTATTATTTGAGGAAGATACATTATTCACTGACTTTAGCCCATGCTAGTTCTGGATGCTTACGGAGGTCAACTTCTAGAATCTGGGTTGGGTGGGTTAGTTGGTTGTTTTTTTTAAAGAAGTAAAGAAAAAAATTGTGTAGGTATTGGCGGTATGGTTGTAATGAAGACCATATTATTTTATAATTTAAGTGTATAAGACTAATTAAAATAATAAATTAAGTATAAGTAGTTCATTCACATCCCTGAAAGTTTATTCATTCAAATTCAGTCATATTGCTTTTTGGCCATCTTTTTGTTGGGAAAATAGATGTTCCTTTCTAGTTAGAGTTCTCTAATTTTCCTTTTCTTTCAAGATTTAATTTATTTGAGAGAGAGAGCGTGCGCATGTGTGCTCTCACACTTGAGTGGGGGGAGGGGCAGAGGGAGAGAATCTTCCAACCAGACTCCCTGCTGAGCCTGGAGCCTGACTTGGGACTGAGGGATCCATCTCACCACCCATGAGACCATGACCTGAGCCAAAACCAAGAGCCGGACACTCAACCAACTGAGCTCCCCAGGTGCCCCGGAATTCTCTAATTTTCAGTTATATATGGTCTTTGGGAACCAGAGCTTTGGGCAAGAATGGGGGTGCAATAAGGAAGGTGAGTGTGGCAGTGGCGGGCGTGATTAGAGGAGAAGAGGCTGGAGGCAAGATGCTCCCTGAGAGGCTGTGTGGTGGAGGCAGGTTAAGTGAGCCAGTGAATGGCAGAGAGGGAGGAATGAAATAACTGAATGTCTTTGTCCTGGCGATAGTCTTGCTTGAGGCCCTGAAACTTTTATTTTAATGGAGGTGAAATCCACATACCATAAAATTCACCCTTTTAAAGTATACTACTTAGGAATTTTTAGTATATTCACAAGGTTATGCAACCATCACCACTATATAATTCCTGAACATTTCTGTTACTTCAAAAAAAAAAAAAAATCCTGTCCCTATTAGCAATCACTTTCATTTCCCTCCACTTTCCCCTTCCCACACTCTAAAGGCCCACTAGTCTACTTTCTGTCTCTCTAGATTTGCCTGTTCAAGATATTTCATATAGATGGGGTCATAAACTTTTTTGACTGGTTTCTTTTACTTAGCATTATGTTTTCAAAGTTCATCCATGTTGCTGTATGAATTGGTACTTCATCTCTTTTTATGGTTGAGTGTTCCATCGTATGAATGTAACACATTTTCTTTATCTGCTAATTAATTGATGGACATTTGGGTTATTTCCACTTTCGGCTATTATGAATAATGCTGCTATGAACACTCATGTACACATTTTTCTGTGGGCATATGTTTTCATTTCTCTTGGGTATATATCTAGGAGTGGAAATGCTAAAGCTTTGGGTTTTTTTAGGAGGTTTCTCCAAATGGGTAGTTCATTAGGTCCCATATTAGAGTAGTGTAGTGGACTACATGGACCACTCACAGTTCCAGTGGCCAGGTTTCACTTCTGTTTTGGACATTCATATTGCCATTTTGAATTCTCCCTTGGGCTGGGGGGTGTTTTGTTTGTTTGTTTGTTTGTTTGATTGGGGGTTTTTTGAGTGAATGTCTCCAGGTACTTGCTACCCTGGATGTTGATCTGTCTTTGTTATTTATTTGGGCATGTTCAGGATTTGCAGTTGACACTTGAATAGCTAATTTTCTTCTTTCCATTCCTTATAGATTATCTTACGACTATTAAGTAGCACATTTATTGTTTCTGCCTATGCATCTGATAATGCTCATGTTGTCTAGTTCTGAGGTATTTATTTTAAAGGTATATGGTAAAGGTCTTTTTCTTTGACCCAATTCTTGTGTAATGTGAATCCACAGCAATACGGGATATGTTGGGCTCCCCATAAACTGGAGGAGTGCCAGCTCAGGCATGTTTGTGTTTATTCCTATCAAGTTTCCAAGCTCAGCAGACCTCTTGAAGATCAGAGAACACTGGATTGGGCACCTTGCCTAGGAAAATGCTCCTTGTTTCTCTTTTGAGTGCTTGGGTTGAGTGCTTGTCAGGCATTTGCTTAGGTATTTTCAAGACTGTACTGGAGCCCTGAGAAATATGGAATGAAGGAATAAATCACTAAACCAGACAAAGTACCTGGGTGATGACTGGCAAAGACCTATGTACAGTAAAGCAGATGCCACCAGATATAATTGGACATCTCTGGATTGAAAGGTTCATGAGGTCAAGGACTGTTTCTTTCCTTTTTTTCAGATTTTATTTATTTATTTGACAGAGAGTGAGAGCACAAGCCGGGAGACAGGGGGAGAGGGAGAAGCAGGCTCTCCAGTGAGCAGGGAGCCCGGTGCGGGGCTTGATCCCAGGACCCTGGGATCATGACCTGAGCCGAAGGCAGCCGCTTAACCAACTGAGCCACTCAGGCTCCCCTTTTCACCTTTTTTTTTTTCTTCACTGTCAAAATGGTTTAGAGCTATACCTGGCAACACATGATGTGCTGAATAAATACTTGTTAACTGGGTTAATACATGTTGAATAGTTTCTGACTCCATATTCCTCCTTTATAAGCTATTACCAGTCTTTTTAGTTTCTGCATGATGTAGAAGGCTCTTGTCCTTCCAACCTGAGCCACTTCTTGACTTCCCAGATTCTGGTACTTCTATTAGGTTTCAACCCTGTCATCTTTGATAGCAAATAGTAATATGCTGTTTTATTCTTACCAGAGGAGCCACATCTTGTTTGTTATAGCTGCCAAATTCCTGGCTGATTCTTGTCCTCATACTCTGGGAAGTAGTGAGAGGAATAACTTGGAAAGTGCAGGGTAGGTTGTCAAGAGCCTTGCATTTTATTTTTTAATTTGAAGACAGGGCAGAACCACATGAATACAGCAATATCAAAGTGACACCATAGGGAAACTTCTTGTGGCAGTGTATAGTCTTAACTAGAGGTGAGAGGGGAGAAACTGCAGAGGAGAAGGCCTTAGGGTTTAGTGCAGTGGTTGAGATGTGAAGAGATGATGGCTTGCACTAGTGGCTGACAGCAGCTATGTAAGGGAAAAGTCAGGTTTGAAAGAGAGTTTGCATAAAGAATCTCTAAGGTCTGTTAACACTGAATATTGAACAGAAAGGCAAAAGAGAGGGTAGATTCAAAGGGCCACTCAGATGTTAGAAGAATGGTAGTACCTTAAAGAGAAATAAAGCATGTGGGAAACAAAGGCATTTGGGAGGAAGGGATGAAGATGATTGTTTTAGGTATGTTGAGTGTGAGGTGACAGCAGAACCTTTAGGTGACCATTAGATATAGGACTAGAGCTTAGTAGAAAACTCATGAGGTTTGTTTTTTTTTTCCATTGCCATTTTTTATACCTTTCGTTCCACTACTTAACTTTTTTATTCTACAGCTTTCCCTTTATTTCATAATCTGTTTTTTGGACAAAATACCTACCTCTGCCTATCACCAATAATTTTTTTTAAAGATTTATTTATCTTAGAGATAGAGCACGAACAGGGGAAGAGGGAAAGGGAGAGAGAATCCTCAAGCAGACGCCCTGCTGAGTGTGGAGCCTGACATGGGACTCAGTCCCAGGACCCTGAGATCATGGTCTGAGCCAAAATCAAAAGAGTTGGTTGCTCAACTGACTCAGCCACCCAGGTGCCCCTATCACCAATAATTTCTAAAAGCATCTGTACTGGTTAGGATTAGATTAGCTTAAATGAGTTTCTTTCTTTCTAATGCAAATGAAGTCTAAGCTGTCCAGGTTTTCTTCTGCTGGTTCTGTGATCCTCAGGGACCCAGGCTCCTTCAATCATGTAGCCCTATCGTCCTCAACATGTGACTTTCACTTTATTGTCAAGATGGCTGCTTGAGTGTCAGCTATCACTTTGACTTGCCAACCAACAGGAAAGAAGGAGGAATGAAAATGGACATGCCCCCCTTCCCCTTTAAGAATACTTCCTGGACTTTGCAAGCACTATTTCTGTTTATGCCCAGTTGATCAGAATTTAGTCATGGCCACACTTAACAGCAGAGAGGTCTGGGAAACTTCTTTATTCCAGGTAGCCATGGACTCAGTTAAATAAAGAGTTTGGGGCACCTGGGTGGCTCAGTCATTAAGCGTTTGCCTTCAGCTTGGGTCATGATCTCCAGGTCCTGGGATCAAGGCCCGCATCAGACTCCCTGCTCAGCTGGGAATCTGTTTCTCCCTCTCTCTCTGCCCCTCCTGCTCATGCTCTCTGTCTCTCTCTAATAAATAAATAAAATCTTAAAACAACAACAACAAAAACAAAGAGTTTGCCTCCAAGGAAGAAGCAGCAAATAGGCATTGGGAGACTCCTTGGAGTCTCTTCATTTTCCAGAGTAAGAACCAGATTCCAAATTCTTTCAGGTTATAGAACTTAATTCTCCAAACCTTAATTATCCTTATAATAAAAAATATACTACATAATAACAAAATAGATTTAAGATAATAAAATATAAAAAGTACACTTCCGTAATTATAAAAGTTTGAATATAAGATCAGTAAATGCAGAAGCTAGAGAAGTCATAGTATGATAAAGACCATGTTTTACCTGGGCAGCTTTTGATGTAATTTTTCTGCATGAGCTGTTCTATTTGAGAAAGAGAGAGAAAGCATGAGAGGGGAGAGGGTCAAAGGGAGAAGCAGACTCCTCGCTGAGCAGGGAGCCTGATGTGGGACTCCATCCTGTGACTCCAGGATCATGACCTGAGCCGAAGGCAGTTGCTTGACCAACTGAGCCACCCAGGCGCCCTGCATGAGCTGTTCTAAATCTTACTACATATAAACATAGAGGAATTACAGAGGACAGAAGTAGAATGCAGCATTTCTGTTAAGCCTTTCTTAGCAAGAAGAAGAATATATGTTGATCTTATTTCTGGGCTTTTTCACTGAAGTGTGGTTTATCATTTTCTCCTCTCTGGGTCACATCCAGCTTTGTCTGTTGTATGCACTGCTTACAGTGCACTTTATACCAGGTGAACCATCAACATACTTGACCTCCGAGCATAATTTCTCACTCTCCTTTTGTCTGTCTTCACTTCTAGCAGTGTTAAAGAACTCTTTCTATTCTGTACTTTTCCTATAAGAATTTCAGATACAGGTATGTGTTTCTAATTTGTTTAAAAGTATACTCGTCCTCGTGCTTTAAAACAAGCTCCACGAGAGCATTGTTAGGATTTGTTCACTGCTGAACATGCCCCCACCCCATGCCTAGTCACGTGTGAGAAAATATTTTGTTAAGAGTACATATGCTAGGCGCATCTGGGTGGCTTAGTTGGTTGAACATCTAACTCTTGATTTCAGCTCAGGTCGTGATCTCAGGGTCTTGAGATTGAGCCCTGCGTCAGGTTCCATGCTCAGTTCAGAGTCTGCTTGAGATTCTTTCTCTCTGCCCCCTCTACGTGCACACTCACATACTTGCTCTCTCAAATAAATCTTTAAAAAAAAAACACAAAAATCGAATACATACTCTATTCTGACTAATTTTTTGGGGGGATGAGGATGTGGTAGGGAAGGGGTAAAGGTGCTTTTTAATCTTTAAAACTCTAGAATAGTCTTCTCACAAAAAGAAATCTCAGTAAAGTCTTTTGGAGGGGAGCCAGTCATGTGTTGTAACCTTGACCATATTCTTGAACCTCAGATCGGTTTGCATTGCTTAACATACAGCTTTTCAACAGGACAGAACACGAACTTGGGACCATTTTAGAAAATCTAGACGTTCAGGCTATTGTGTATAAGAGAAACCTCAAGGGGCATTTGGGTGGCTCATTTGGTTGAGTGTCTCTCTTTGGCCCCGCGGTCCTGGGATCAAGCCCCGAGTTGGGGGCTCCCTGCCCCGTGGAAAGTCTGCTTCTCCCTCTCCCTCTGCCCCTCCCCATGCTCATGCGCATACTCTCTCTCTCTCTCTCTCTCAAATAAATGAAATCTTCAAAAAAGAGAGAAACCTCAAGATGCTTCCTAACACTGCTTGAGGCTGGCCCTTTTTAAATATATTTCTTGGGGTGCCTGGGTGGCTCAGTTGGTTAAGCGACTGCCTTCAGCTCAGGTCATGATCCTGGAGTCCCGGGATCGAGTCCCGCATCAGGCTCCCTGCTCAGGGGGGAATGTGCTTCTCCTTCTGACCCTCCCCCCTCTCATGCTCTCTCTCTCTCTCTCTCTCTCTCACTGTCTCTCAAATCAATTAAAAAAATCTTTAAAAATAAATAAATTTCTTTCCCAGTTTTTCTTATAAAGAGGAGACTTTTTTTTAAGATTTTATTTATTTATTTGACACAGAGAGAGCAAAAGAGGGGGGTGGGGAGCACAGAGAGAGAGGGAGAAGCAGGCTCCCCGTCGAGTAGGGAGCCCGATGTGGAGCTCGGTCCCAGGACCCTGGGATCATGACCCGAGCTGAAGGTAGACGCTTAACCTACTAAGTCACCCAGGCGCCCCTTAAAGATTTTATTTATTTATTTGTCAGAGAGAGAGCACAAGCAGGGGGAGCAGCAGGCAGAGGGAGAAGCAGACTCCCCTCTGAGCAGGGAGCCCAATGTGGGACTTGATCCCAGGATCCTGGGATCATGACCCGAGCCGAAGGCAGACACTTAACCTGCTGAGCCACCCAGACATCCCAAGAGGAGTAATTTTCAATTATATAATCACCTGGTTATTTTGAGAGCTTTAAATAGATATAAAGGATGCCTTTTAATACACTGGATGATATTATCTTAGGTCTGAGGGTGTTTAAAGGTATCCAAGGGTTAAGTCTGTGTTAGATTTTCAGGGCATACAGGTTTGATCAGGGAGAGTTTCTTGATGTCTGTCTGTGGGCTGTGCCTTTGTAGCACTTGGCTGCACCTCTAGCTGGGACATCGTTAGAGACCTCTTGGCTTTGTCTTCTCTCAAATTCCTGGATTACCTGACGTTTCTGCCCTGTGTAGAGATCATTCCCTCCTTTTCTATATGTACCTGCTACAATGGCAGCCATGGTATAGATCAGCAAATGTTGCTTCCTCAATATGGAGTAATTTGACTTGAGCCTGCCTTAAATATGAAAAGCCACCCCTTGTTTTTATTAGGACTGAAGTTTGATAACCCTCTTATTCCCATGTGAGAATGAATACACCTGAAAGGATTAGGGTTCTAACCTTTTGTCCCAATGGACCTTTTCTGACTCAGAGCTTCCATTCTTAGTGTTGTAGCTACTGTCAGAGTGTCATTGGGTCTGTAGCTTTTTTTTTTTTAATTGTTTGTTTGTTTATTAATCTCTGTACCCAGCATGGGGTTTGAACTCCTGATCCTCAGATCAAGAGTTGCATGCTCGTCCAACTGAGCCAGCCAGGTGCCCTGGTTCTGTTGCTTTTTGCCTAAGAAAAAAATAATGGTGGGTGGTTACCTCCCTAAAATGGCAGTTGAACAGTGTGTGTTCAGAAGTCTGGTGGCATTGTGTTTTATTCATCTTTTCAGGGCATTGTTTCTGCAGAAAGTAGGTCAGCAGGGTTTTTTTTGAAATGTCTGAGCAAGGACATTGAAGCCAGAGAGGCTAATAGAGACAGGCTTCAAGAGAGCTAAGGTTCTTGGGTGGGAGGTAGCAGATGAAGAGCCAGTAGAAGTAATCTCTTCAGTGGTGAGGCCAGAAGAATAGCTGCTGGTTCTTTGGGGGATACCTGAGAAACACTGCAGCCTTTGTGGTGGGCTCAGCAGTGTGATCTGTGCAGTGCGTTAGGACTTGTGGGCCTCGTATTTTCTCTTGGCTGTTCCTCCCGTGTCCCATCATGAGCTCTGTAAGAAAAAGAAATGAGAGAGAAACGGTTTGATTATGTTACTCAATAGACAAAGTAAAGTTAAGAAGCTTTACATTTACCACATTGATTTTAGAAACTCCCTTTTCTTCCTTTACAGTGACTCAATTTAGAGACCTAGACAATGAAGCATGTGTATATGTTGAATTTAGGGTCCACTTTTTCCAGAGAAATGAGTGTTGGGGAGCTAGAACAATAGTCATCTCAGGGGGCGCTTGGGTGGCTCAGTCAGTTGAACATCTGACTCTTGGTTTCAGTTCAGGTCATGATCTCAGGGTCGCAAGATTGAGCCCCGCATTGGGCTCTGTGCTCAGTGTAAAGTTTGCTTGTCCCTGTCTCTCAGTTCCACCCCCTGCTCTTTCCCTCCCTCCCTCCCTCCTTCCCTCTCTTTCTCTCTCTCTCAAATAAATAAATAAATAAATAAATAAATAAAATCTTTTTTAAAAAGGTCATTTCAGAATATGCGGGAGTGTTAAATAGTGTTCTAGTATTCAATGGTGTGGGGAGAAAAAGGCCCTAAGGGCCTCAGTAGGCGGAGAGCCCCTCTTTTATCTGGGACTAAAACCTCTGCTCTGCATACCCCACAATTATTTTAGGGCTAACTGAGAAAATTGTTAGGAAGGAACAAGCTGTATCTTGTTTCTATATCTGTTCTACTTTATGAATACTTTGATTTCATTATGATGTGACTGAAACCAACTGAGAAAAAAAAATGAAACAGGTTATAGAAGCTTGAATTCTGAAGGGAGTTCTGAGGATTACCAGTAAGATGTGTTCAAATATGATTCTACTTCCACTAAAAATTGTTTGGAAATAAATTATTGATTGACCAGGAAAATCTTAACTAGGCTGAGGTCCTTATCAACATTGGATGAAATACTGCTTTAAAACATAAAAAATTGGGGCACCTAGGTGGCTCAGTCGGTTAAGCGTCCACCTCATGACGATCCCAGGGGCCTGGGATCGAGCTCTGTGTCAGGCTTCCTGCTTAGTGGGGAGTCTGCTTTTCCCTCAGCCTCTCCCCCTGGCTTGTGCTCTCTCTCGCTTGCTCGCTCACTCTCTCTCAAATAAATAAAATCTTTAAAATAAAAAACAAAACAAAATTAGGGTGCCTGGATGGCACAGTCAGTTAAGTGACCCACTCTTGGTTTCAGTTTAGGTCTGATCTCAGGGTCATGAGATTGAGCTCCATTTTGGGCCTTGGGCTCTGCGCTCAGCACTGAGTCGGCTTCAGATTCTCTCTCCCCCTGCCCCTCCTGCTATCTCTCTCTCAAATAAATCTTGGAAAAAAAATAAAACATACAGAATTATAACAAACTGACAGTTTCAAAAATATTTGCATTTTGGTGGTTCACATTTATTAAGTTATTCTAAGTACTAATAGCTGGATCTTGTATTTCTTTTTTTTTCTAATTCTTCATTTAAATTCAGTTTAGTTAATATATACTGTATTATTAGTTTCAGGGGAATCTTTTTTTTTTTTTAAAGATTTTATTTATTTATTTGATAGAGAGACAGAGCAGGAACACAAGCAGGGGGAGTGGGAGAGGGAGAAGCGGCTTCCCTTCGAGCAGGGAGCCTAATGCGGGGCTCGATCCCAGGACCCTGGGATCATGACCCAAGCCGAAGGCAGACGCTTAACAACTGAGCCACCCAGGCGCCCCCAGGGGAATCTTTGTAATTATTTCTTCATAGTAAGATGTTGGTGGTGAAGGAGTTTGCTGAGTGCCCCATCTACTGGTCTCAGTCTCTGATAGAACCTCACCTTCTCACAGGGAGAGAAAAGACTTTTGGCAGTTTTGATTATTTACTTATTTGCTTATTCATTTGTTTGTTTATATTTTGCCCCTTTGTTTTTGACCCGAATGACTCTTAGAGCAGGAGAATTTTATGGATACCCCGGTAGACAAGCCTTCTGGGAGCTAAGTTGATGAAATTACTTCCAAGACTGCAGGTTTTCTTTCATAATGACAAGAGGCATTTTGTAGAAAAACTGAGATCTTATTTTAAAATACACCAAAGACTGGCAGGGAGTGGTGGTGGAGGTGGGTGGAATGTATTTCAGTACCAGATACCTTTGAAATAATCAAGTTGCTGTATGTCGGGGCCTGGTCTCGAGTGTATTGTGTTCCTTGAGACCCTGACTCTGGCCAGCTCTGAGCCTGGTGAGTTGGGCTGAGTGAAACACAACCAGCCATATTGCCTCAGAGAGCACACATAAGGTTTTAGCAAGATGCTGTTGGTGTCCCCTTAGGAAATGACAGATAAACTGGTCAGGTAGTGAAAAAATATTATTATTATTTTTAAAAGATGTTATTTATTTATTAGAGAGAGAGCACAAGCCGGGGGGGATGGACAGAGGGAGAAGGAGAAGCAGTCTCCCCGCTGAGCAGGGAACCTGACATGGGGCTTGATCCCAGGACCCTGGCATCATGACCTGAGCTGAAGGCAGACACTTAACCAAAAGACAGGCACCCCAGACGCCCCATGAAAAATACTACTAAGCAGCATTTCAGAAAAAAATGTTTGGCTTTCATCTAGACAAGAAAAGATACCGAGATGAAGTAGATACCGAGATGAAGTATCAGCTGAGAGTGCAGTGTCTCCTTGCCCCTCAACTTTAAATTGGACCCTGAAGTGGGATTCTATTTCCAGTGGAGATCCCATTAGAGTCTCATCTCCTGGCTGCTCATAGAGTGACTTAGATCCTGTTTTGTGAAAAGTCAGTCTATGGCTCCTGGATAGCACAGTCAGTTAAGTGTCTGGCTCTTGGTTTCTGCTCAGGTTGTGATCTCAAGGTCTTGAGATTGAGCCCGTATCAGCTCCACACACAACTCGGAGTCTGCGGAAGACCTTCTCCCTCTACCTGCCTCCCCCCTGCCCAGTACATGCACCCTCTCTCTCTCAAATAAATAAATCTTAAAAAAAAAAAAAAAAGAAAGAAAAGAAAAGAGGGCGCCTGGGTGGCTCAGATGGTTAAGCGTCTGCCTTCGGCTCAGGTCATGATCCCAGGGTCCTGGGATCGAGTCCTGCATCGGGCTTCCTGCTCCTTGGGAGTCTGCTTCTCTTTCTGCCTCTCTCTCTCTGTCTTTCATGAATAAATAAATAAAAATCTTTAAAAAAAAATAAAAAGAAAAAAAAGAAAAGCCAGTCTAACAGAGGATATAGAGATCAATGGACAGAACTACTACAGAGTTATCACAGAGCTTTCTGTGTGCTTCCCTTAGGATTTCTTCCTCTACTCCCCTCCTTCCTCCCTCTCCTCCTTTCCTCTTTCTGTCTCATTTTAGTTTTGGCCTTTGGAAATCCCGAGTTTTATAAGATGTTTGAACTATAACATATCCTTGCACCAGAAAGAATGAGCCTGGCTGCTTTGCAAAAGATTTCTATAAAAACTACCCTTTTGTACTAAGAGGAACAACGTACATCTGTTTTAAACCTGTTATTTGGTTCCTCTTGCTTTACTTTTTCTGCAAGTCCATTTGATTGCTGGGTTGTTGAAACTGCTGGTAGCACCTGCTTACTAGCAGCTCTCTTTGTGTTAGGCACTGTGCCTTAAAGTAATTGTAGTGCTTTACAAACACAAAGACCACCTGAGCAGACCAGCTTGGGGGATTGGCAGTGCTATCAGGGAGCAGGGTCTTTATGACAGTCTCTCTAAAAAATCCCTGTGGGGCCATTGCCGGCGAATTTCTTTAGACTTTATGCATCTTTTTATCAGAAGCCACGTCTTTGGTGTGGCAACTGTTATGAGTTGGCTGACTCCCTGGATGTGTAAAACAAAGAAAAGCAATATGGCAAAAAGAAAACCTGACTTTTGGTCCTGTATGTATTGCTAAGTAGCTCTGTAATCTTGGGCAGGCTGTTCCATGTATCCCAGCCATACTTTCCCACGTGGAAGTAAGTTTTATATATGCCCTACTTGTGAGGATTGAGCTAGGTGACATTTGTGAAGAATGCCTTTGTAAACTGTAATTGCCTAGTGAATAAAGATTACTATCTCTGATAAACAGTACCAGTTCTCAGCCACCAGTAACCTGATTCTCCCATCCTGTGTTTGGAAGAAGCACAAATCTATGTGGAGGGATTGCTGATGTTTCAGTGTGAGTTGTGTTCACAAGGCTCACATACTTTCTCCCTGCCTTTTGATCCTGTCTGTCTCTCTCCATGCTTCAATGGGATGACCCGTTCAGTCGCACAGCAACCGTGCTCTCAGTACAAAATGTGATTGTGACTGTGCTTGTGTTGGGAGATGGTCAACAAACGTGCCGAGCTGCTGGCCAGAAATGTTCTTCCCTTCCCATTTGCTCTTGTACCTCCCTAGTACCTTAAGAAAGGATTCTGGGGGTTTGGTTATGAGCCAGCTGGACCATGTGGTAGAGCCATAATTCTCTGACCGAAGTCCTTTTCACAGGTTGACAGTCACAAAATGAAGTTACGAAGCTTCCAGGAACAGCAGCTGAAAAGGGAAATGGAAATGTGGATGTTGAGTTCAGCTGCCCTCAGACCCAGAGTGTGCTCCTCTCTAGTGTCCCTGAGGTGGAGAATATGGACTTGACTGGCTTTACTGTTCAGAAATGCAGTTATCTCTAGCTTTCTGCAGCTTTACATTAAGACCCCTGGGGATATACTTAGGAACACCTATATGTGACTTTGTCAAGTGAGGGCTTTGGGCTTGGGAGATAAATTTTTGCAGGTTTTGATCTAATTTAAGCCTAATCTAACACTAAGAAAGGAGGTGTCTCTGGTTTACTTTCTTTTTTTTTTTTTTTTTTTAAAGATTTTATTTATTTATTCATGAGAGACAGAGGGAGAGAGAGAGAGAGAAGCAGAGGGAGAAACAGGCTCCCAAGGAGCAGGGAGCCCGATGCGGGACTCGATCCCAGGACTCTGGGATCATGACCTGAGCCGAAGGCAGATGCTTAACCATCTGAGCCACCCAGGCGCCCTCTGGTTTACTTTCAAATGTATGATGCCTCTTTAGGAGCCAGACCTGGTTAATCAGACTCATGGTCTTCATGGTTCCTTTGCTTTAGTAGCTTAATAATCCAATAATTCAAATGATGACTAAAAATCCTAATGTGTGAAGATGTAGGTAATAGACAAAAGTGGACAACCAAAAATCATGAAATCATTCATTAATGACTTATTGGTTTATTACTTATTAATATTTATCCGACTCATTAATCCAACTCCCCACAGTTTGCTTCCCTAGGAGACACTGGCAGATCTTTACCCTATGAAATCTGAAGAAAGGGCCTGGCCAGGATAGGGAGGGTCATAGTGTATGTCACCCCATGCTTGGTATATCTGGGCAGCCTGTATGTGATAGCAGCTGGGGAATCAATAGATAAACCTGATTGTTCTCATTCAAGTGATTTCTCTGTTTATTCTTATTAAAACAATTGGCTGTTCTTCAACGGTGATGTTAAAAGCATTTCATATTCTTTAGCAGTGGTCTCCTGGCAGCCTTATGTCTAGCCACGTGCAGATTGAAAAGAAAGCCGTCCTAGCTGTAGGGGACTCTGAGGAATTGGAAATCATTGCCTTTGTGACACATGAGGGGAAGGCAATCTTCTCAAATGGGAAGATATGCTAATGAATGCTCCTGGCAGGAGTTTGCTACCCTGGACGAAAGTCATCCATGGTTCCTGGAGCGGTGTATTTGTCACACTAGAAGTATAAAGACTCCTTGCCTTAGAAATTTGAGTCTAGTGATACCTCCAAGTGGTGAAATCAAAATTTGCAGATGACTATATTCGCCGTAGTGCCTTGTGCCTGTGGCACTGTTCACTCTTTAAATGGCAACCCACACGTTTTGTGGCCAGGGTGTACAGATGCGCACTGTGACCGCAGTACCTCCCTCCAGAGCCACTGTGCGCTAAGCACTCCAGTCTTCCAGGGATAGTTGGATCCATTCAGTCTTTTGTTCCTTCCACAAGCCCTTATTAAGTTCCTTTTCTGTGCCAAGTACTGTACTTGGTACTGATAATAAAAGGCCAGCAAGATTTAGCCTGGACACTAAGATCTGGCCCAGCAATTGACAACTGACACTAAGTGCTAGCATAAAGATACAGGTTCTGACGAGCAGTGACCATTTCCTATGAAAGCTTAGTCTTTTAGTAGATTGAAATGGGTTGTGAAATATTACCTGACAAGCAAATGAGGTGAAGTGAGTGGCTTTTTGACCTGTCTAGTCTCACCTGCTGATGCTAGTCCTTTTTTAGCACTTAGGAGTCAAAATACATTTATTGAGCCCTCACTATATTTCATGCTAAGCTCTTTACATGTATTAATTTACTTAATCTTCATAACCATCTTATGAAACAGGTACTGTTATCCCTACTTTACAAATGAGGAAACTGAAGCACATAAAAGTTAATAAGGTCCTTGTTGGAGGTCATGAGGTGGTGGCAAGATTCAAATTTAGGGAACCTGACCCAGAGTTCATGTTCTTAAATGATGTGATATACTGCTTCTAGGTAGAAGGGTACCATCCTGACCAACCTCCTGTATGGTAGAGCATGGCAGAGTGATAGTCCCCTGACCTCCCTGCCTGCAGAGTTCTTCTCAATCTGAGATCAGATTGCTTGTCCTTAATACAGAGCAGGAGTTGATGAATGCAGTAGGAGGTCCCTTATCTACAGCCCACATGTGAATCTGGCTCTGCCTTTCACCATCTGGGTGACCTTGGCTCTGAGCATGTTTCCTCATCTGTAAAGTGGAGATAATGTTATTTTATGGGATCATTCAAGGGATTAAATAAGATCACATACTTAACAGTTTCTGGCTCTGAGTAAGCGCTTAATAAATGATAGCAAATTTTTATTATCATCATCTTCTAGCCTTGAGAACAAGCCACAAAACAATTTCTCAGAGACCAGACTCTAGGACCTAGGTAGGCGGGCAGATTTCCTTTGGTTTTGACAAGACAATAATTTTATTCTATGTATTTCTCTTGACTCTTTTGGTGTGAAAAGCAGAGAGGTAAAGCATTATTTGACAGATGTTTGGATTCAAGCAAGAAACTGAGGTCCAATTGCAAAGAAATGCCTTGTAGAACTCAGAGCCCTGTCTGAGGAGACACAGAGGACCCTAGAGGGCGGAGAATGAACACAGCGCAGGGGCTAGTTCCAGAGTCGCATCCTCGGTTAGTTCACTTACCAGTGTGGGTGAGGGTCTCTTGTCAGTAAGCAGAGATTTTTTTTTTTCTCTCTGCTCTAACACATATCTGCTGGCTAGTGTTTATTAAGCCTTACCTTTTCTTGATGGGAAATAGAATTGGTGACTTTTCCAAAATGCAGAGGCAAAGGAGCTCTGTAACTGCAAGCTTATTGAGCCCCTTTCCCCACCTGTTCCTGTGCCAGACTTCCCCCAGTGCTGATTTGCCAATGGTTGCTCCTCAGATCTCATGGCTGGCTCGCTCTGTAGGCTCCAAGCCAGAGTGATGCAGCTGCCACCACCACCGCCGCCGCTACCATCAGCCATTCAGGGTCCTGCCATAGGACGTGACCTGCCGTGAAGCTTTCACCTTTCTCCGTTCTGCCTGTCATCGGGGTTGTACCTTTTTTTCTGGGGGCTTTTGCCATGCAGCCAGTGTTCCAAAGAAAGTTTTCAGGCACCACAGTTAAGAGCCCTACCTGCCTTTCCAAGGAGATTTGAGTTAGCCATGGAAAAGAAGATAATTGAGAGGGCTCCTGTGCCTCTGAGCTGCAGAAGGAAGAGTTGGCTTCTGCTAGTGTGCTCGCTCCGAGTCAGGTGGGGGATTTGCTGGGACTCGTGAACGTGCACTACATACCTCTGGAGAAGTAGACTCGGCCTAACCTGCCCAAGGACAGCGCCCTGACCCACAAGAGCCAAGGCTGAAGACTGATTTTCCCACGTCCTTTCCCTAAGCTTAAGCTTGCTCTGCCACACTGCCCCAAGTCTGTGGCTTAAAACAGCCATTTCCTTTTGTCGATAAATAGGTTCAGTCTTTGTAAAATGTTTCAGCTTGGAGACTGGAAAGGCTCTCTGTGCCTTCCTGTCTCTCTGTTTCTCTGAGGGTTGATGTTGATGGCTTCTGTCTTTGTCTTCACAGGGAACTCTAATGATCCATGACAAAGAGGTCACCCTTGAGTATATACCAGGCCCAGATTTTTGGTACTGCAAACGGGTAAGTGCCAAGAATTCTGTTCCTTAGAAGTAAGGATCCAGCCTCACAGCTCCTCTGTGTCTCCAGGAGTGCTCCCTGGTAGTATGCATTGCCAAGGACAGAGCTCTTCTACCTTAGTTCACTTCACATGAACTGAGGGTCTGGGCAAGGCCAGCCACCACTCATACTTTCTGGCTGCTGCCTGTGGCCATAGAGGATTCTGGCTGGGCCTGTTGGAGGCACTTTGTCAAGGGACATATACCATGCTTTTCAGTTGATTATGAACTGCATTGACTTAAACTTCTCCCTGGTTACCACCTTCTTGGGGGTGGTTATAGGGGATTAGTATTTGGAGAGGTTGGTTCTGCCAGAGGTATACACTTTTTGGATATTACAGGGTTTCCAAGGATATAAAACTTTCAGGTACCATGACATTTTACCTCTCTTAAGGTCCAGTAGTCTTCTAGAATGGCATATTTAAAGATTTTAGGCTATACTCTTTTTTTTTTTTATTTAAGATTTTATTTATTTGAAAGAGAGAGCATGGGGTGGGGGGGTATGGGCAGAGGGAGAAGCAGACTCCCCACGGAGCAGGGAGCCCAATGCAGGACTCAATACCAGGACCCTGGGATCATGACCCGAGCTGAAGGCAGATGCTTAACCGACTGAGCCATCCAGGCGCCCCTGGACTATACTCTTACTGGAAGTCCAGCTAGCTTGCAAATGAGCATGAAAATAAGATTTGCCAGTTTTCATTGCTGCTACTTAGTTTCAAAAATAATTATGAAAAATGTATAGTTTCTGAACCATGATTCATTAAAAATTCATTATAAAACTTGATAAAATTCAGCAAAAACTTTAGCTTGATATTTTATTAGCTTCAATGAAATAGAATTTGTATAGCTGTGGTTGTCATTAACCAGAGCACTCATTTCATGGTGTCATTTTAGGAAAACATTTAACTTTTTAAAAAACTGTGATAAAATACATGTAACATTAAATTTATCATTTAAACCATTTTAAAACATATAATTCACTGGCATTCAGTATATGCATAGTGTTGTACAACCATCATCACCATCTAGTTCTAGAACTTCTCATCACTTCAAAAGGAGACCCTGTATCTATTGAGCAGTCACTCCTCAGTCTCCTTTCCCTCATTTCCTAATAAACCACTAATCTGCCTTCTCTCTCTATGGATTTGCCCATTCTAGACATTTCATGTAAGTGGAGTCATAGAACATTTGACCTTTTGTGTCTGCCTTTGTTCACTTAGCATGTTGTCAAGGTTTATCCATGTTGTATGTATCGGTATATCACTCATTTTTATGGCTGAATATTATATGGCTATGCCACATTTTCTTTATTCATTCATCAGTTTATGGACATTTGGGTTGTTTCCACCTCTTGTCTGTTGTGAATAAGACTGCTGTGACCATTCATGTACAAGTTTTTGCTTGAACACACATTTTCAGTTCCGTTGGGTATATACCCAGGAATTGTGAGGTCATACGGTACTTTTATGTTTTAACTCTTTGAGGAATCACCAGGCTATTTTCCATAGACAGCAGCTGCACCATTTTACATTCCCACCAGCAACGTATGAGAGTCCCAATTTCTGTACACCCTTGCCCACATTTGTAATTTTAACCCTTTTTTAAATTTTTTTTTATTTTTAAGTAATCTCTGCATCCAACGTGGGGCTCAAACTCACAGTCCCAAGATCAAGAGTCACACACTCTACCAACTGAGCCAGCCAGGCACCCCAACCCTTTTTTGATAATAGCCTTCCTAAGTGGGTGTAAAATAGTATCTAATGATTTTAATTTCCCTAGTGACTAATGACGTTGAGCATCTTTTTATGTGTTTGTTGCCACTTTTATATCTTCTTTGGAGAAATGTTTATCCAAATCCTTTGCCCATTTTTATTTTTTATTTTTATTTTTTTAAAGATTTTATTTATTTATTTGACAGAGAAAGACACAGCGAGAGCGGGAACACAAGCAGGGAGAGTGGGAGAGGGAGAAGCAGGCTTCCCGCCGAGCAGGGAGCCCCATGCGGGGCTCGATCCTAGGACCCTGGGATCGTGACCTGAGCCGAAGGCAGACGCTTAACGACTGAGCCACTCAGGCGCCCCTCTTTGCCCATTTTTAATTGGGTCATTTGTCTTTTTGTTGTTGTTATAAGAGTTCTTTATACTGGATTCTGGATATAAATCCCTTATCAGATATGTGATTTGCAATTATTTTCTCCCATTCTGTGTGTTGTTTTTTGCACAAAAATTAATTTTGATAAAATCTAATTCAGCTGTTTTTTTCTTTTGTTGCTTATCCTTTGGTGTCAGGAATCAATTGCCAGATCCACGGTGATGAAGATTTACCCCTTTGTTTTCTAAGAATTTTATAGTTTGGGCTTTTATATTTAAAGCTTTGATTTATTTTGAGTTAATTTTTGTTCATGCTGTGAGGTAAGGGTGCAGCTTCATTTTTGGCATGTGGGTATCCACTTGTCCCAGCATCATTTGTTGAATTAACTATTCTTTTCCTGTTGAATGGTCTTGCACCCTTGTTGGAAAGCAGTTGACCAGAGGTCTGTAGGTTTATTTCTACAGACTCTCAGTTTTATTCTGTTCTATATTTTTATCCTTACATTAGTACCATGCTGTTTTTTGATTATTGTAGCTCTGTAGTAAGTTTTGAAATTGGTATGTCTTTCAACTTTGTTCTTTTTTAAAGTTCTTTTGGCTATTGAGTGTCTTTTGCAATTCCATATAA
The DNA here is from genome assembly GCF_003265705.2 of Callorhinus ursinus. NCBI lineage: Eukaryota > Metazoa > Chordata > Mammalia > Carnivora > Otariidae > Callorhinus > Callorhinus ursinus. The sequence continues at coordinate 6,990,898 of NW_027397077.1, forward strand.
ATTTGAGAATCAGCTTTTCCATTTCTACAAAAAGACCTTTAGGATTTTTATAACATTTAACATTTTAATAGTGATTGCCTCTACATTTTCAGTTTATGGGTGATTTCTCCCCCTCTCTTACACTTTTCCTATCAGCTATAATACACATATATTGTTTCTTTTATAATCAGGGATGGAGGGAGCTAGCATTAAAGGGATAATTTTGAACTCTTTTTTTTTTTTAAGATTTATTTAGTTTTGAGAAAGAGAGCACGTGAGCAGGGGGAGGGGCAGAGGGAGAGGGACACCTCTGAGATCGTGACCTGAGCTGAAACCAAGAGTTGAATGCTCAACTGACTGAGCCACCCAGGCACCCCAAACTCTATTTTCTGTTAGCTGGCAGAAAGCAAATGTCGATATCTCATGTCAAAATTACATGGCTATTGCCAAAGCTGTTGCTTGAAAGAACAGAATGGCTTGGTTACATTGCCCCCTAAGATGACAAGCCACTTGCTTAGCTGTCTCAGGGGTTCTTGTAATTTCTGCACTTTATTGGAAGGATTGAGTACCAGCCCTGCATATGCAACCTTTGGCCTGATGTGGAATCTACCAACTTAAAAAAATATATTTATAGCAGTATTATTTGTAATGTCCCAGAAATCGAAACAACAAAATATCCATCAACTGCTGAATGGATAGACAGACAACACTCAGTGCAGCCCTACAGTGGAATGCTATTTGGCAATTAAAAGGAATGAAGTGGGTCTCCTGGGTGGCGCAGTCAGTTGAGCCTCCGATTCTTGTTTTGGCTCAGGTCATGATCTCTGTCTCATGAGATCGAGCCCTGCATCGGGCTCCATGCTCAGTGCAGAGTTTGCTGAGATTGTCTCTTCCTCTCGCCCTCCTGCTCGTGTGCCCACGCGCTCTCTCTCTCTCTCTCTCTCTCTCTCTCTCTCAAATAAATAAATCTTAAATAAATAAAAGGAATGAAATGCTGCAACACGCTAACATGGATAAACTTTGAAAACACTATGCCAGACATAAAATACCTTATATCGCACTGTTCCATGGGACTGGTGGTAAGAATGGGAAATGACTCCACTAGGTTTCTTTTTGGGCCAATGAAAATGTTCTAGGGGCACCTGGGTGGCTCAGTCAGTTGAGCATCTGCCTTCGGCTCAGATCATGATCCCAAGGTCCTGGGATTGAGCCCTGCATCGGGCTCCCTGCTCAGCGAGGAGCCTGCTTCTCCCTCTCCCTCTGCCTGCCGCTGTGCCTGCTTGTGCTCTCTCTCTCTCTCTCTCTCTCTCTCTCTCTCTCTGTCAAATAAATAAAAAAATCTTAAAAAAAAAAAGTCCTGAAGTTAGATTGTGGTGATGGTTGCACTCTACGTATACTGGAAGTCATTGGGGGTGCCTGGGTGGCTTAGTTGGGTAAGCATCCAACTCTTGGTTTCAGCTCAGGTCATGATCTTGGGGGTCATGAGATCGAGCCCCACATCAGGCTTCGCTTTCAGCGTAGGAGTCTGCTTGAGTTTCTTTCCCTCTCCCTCTGCCCCTCCCCCCTCAAATAAATAAATAAATCTTTAAAAAAAAATCATTGGACATTTGAAACAAGTGAACATTATGGTACTTAAACCAAGGTTAGGATCCTGACTCCACCATTTACAACTTTTCTGTAATAACAAGCAGCCTCAAAATCCCAGTGACTTAAATGCACAGACATATTCTTCATTTAAGTTACATGTTTGGAACTATGGGTCATTGCTTGTTCTACTCCATGACCTCTCAATTTGGGACCCAGCTGGAAGGAGCAGTCCCAATGTGGCACTGCTGTCCCCCTGGATAAGGGAGAGAATGAGAGGCTCATTCTCCCAACCAATGGCTCTCAGAGCTTCTGCCAGGCCCGTGCAGGTCATGTTCACTCACACTCTATTGGCCAAAGCCAGACACGTGGCCAAAGTTGCCAGTAGAGAGGGCAGTGCGCTCACCTGCAGGGAGACACCACAGTTGCTCGACAGAGGGCGGGGCTGTGTGTATGATCTGTCCACACACCGAGAAGGGAACAAGGAAAAAATCGACTGTAATGACTTTAATCGAGTTTGTCTGAATCACTTAAGTGACAGTTTGTGGAACAGGCTGGGTACCTGGTGTGTGCTGTTTACTCATTAGCTTCTGCTGTGGTGGTTATTCTCCTCCATCTGGCATGCCCTCCTTGCTCACCCTACAAGGCCCTACTCAAATAGCCTTTTCTTGACAGTTCCTGTTCTTTGGTTTCCTGCCAGTCAGCTCTCTGTCCTCATACTACTTGGAAGCTCATTGGCAAAAGTTCAGCCTCTTTGGGATTGGCAATGTGCTTACCTTTTTATTCATAGGTTCAGAAAGGAACTACATTCACATTGCAAAGTGTCTCTTCTCTTGTTTGGGCGCATGAATGTTCCTTTTCCTTTTAACATCCTCAGAAGAGCTGCCAGAGACACTACTTATGTATCTTCCTCTTCTTTCCTTGCCCCTTTTTTATTTATCATTTTTTTAAGATTTTATTTATTTGACAGCACAAGCGGGGGAAGTGGCAGGCAGAGGGAGAGGGAGAAGCCGGCTCCCCACCGAGCAAGGAACCCAACTCAGGGCTTGATTCCAGGACCCTGGGATCATGACCTGAGCCAAAGGCAGACGCTTAACCGATTGAACCACCCATGTGCCCCTCCTTGCCCCTTTTTTAAATCAAGGGAGTTGATCATCAAGAATTGTCAGTTCCAGCGCAGCCTGAATGGGGCTCTTGTAAGCAGTTTAGGACCAAATGTTGGATGTAGACTATGAGGGGCAATGGCTTTGGGGCAGTAGTATTGTATAAACCATTTAACAGTCCAGTTTTCTTAGTTAAGTTTATTTCCTGTAGAAATCCGTGTCCCTGGCAGAGGCATTTGGGGCTGCTCGGGGGTCCACGTGCCCTGTTAGAAGGCAGCTCTCAAACAGCAGCTCCCCATATTCTGTCTGCCAGCTCTGATGAGTGGGGGGCCATCAGATTTGTTAGGCTTTATGGTGATCTGGGATATGGCTTATTTCTTTCATGTTTGGCAGGTGCTATTGTGTTGGATATACATAAAGTTTTTTTTAAATGTCTTTGGTCAAATTGAAGTCTTTCCCTTTCCCATGCAGTGTAAGGTCAGCGTAGCTGGACACCGATCTTCATGTTCACTCTGCAAGTGCCCAAGGGAAGGTGAGTGGTGGTAGAGGTGGTGGTGGTAGTTTTTATTTTATGTACTGATCAAAACAAATTTCATGCTCTCTTTGGCTTTTAAGAGTGGTCATCCCTAAAGACAAGTTGATCTGTAAAGCTCTTAAAAGTGCAATGTGATCTCTAACTTCATGTGACCTGTTAGTGAATGATATTGGGTCTCAGTTCCACCAGGGGAAGGAGATGGGTTGCCAAATCCTCACATTGAGGGAACCAAGTGGGCAGCTGACCAGAGGTCAGTAGTAGTGTTATTTAGAATACATTTAAGGATGTTGGGTTGAGAAAGAGTCTCTGTGGCATTCGTCCATGTGACCCTTATCCCCCACTGCTTTGGCGTTACTGAGAATTATCTGTTATCGGGATTGTTTTCTTACTTACGCTCTGTATAAACATTTCAGAATCTTCAACAGAAAAATATTTGTAAAATAACAGTAAAAAATGAACAAGAGAAAATAATCAGGATTGAGGGTATATGTTGTTTTTATAAAGGAATAAACCTACCAGCTTCTCAGTCACTTAACTTTGAGTAAATTTCTCCAGAGAACCTTTAGGTAGGCAGCCTTGAAGAGACTGTCAAAGGCATCTGTAGCAATGACTGAGAACAAAAGAAAAACTTTTGTTTTTCTTTTTTAAAGATTATTTTTTTATTGACAGAGTGAGCGAGTGCACAAGCAGGGGGAGCAGCAGAGAGAGAGGGAGAAGCAGGCTCTCTGCTCAGCAGGGAGCCCGATCCCAGGACCCTGGGATCATGGCCTGAGCCAAAGGCACATGCTCAACCAACTGAGCCACCCAGGTGCCCCAGCAATGACTATTATATGCCTGTTTCTGATATGACCCCTTCAGGAGAGCTAGGGCATGACCATAAAATACAGTTCAGTTTAGGGATCCAGGTAGCCTTCTGAAGGACCTGTTTGTTCCAAGTGTAGGATTTAGTATGTCTACAAAGAGTTTCTTAGCTGGGGTTTTGGCCTATAGTGGTGATTCTACTCTCTAGTGAGGACTGTGAAGCAGGTGTTCTGAAAATCTTTAAGGAAGGCTCTAGATGCTGTAGAGACCAAACCAACCTGTGAGAAGGTGAGTAAATGAGATTTTTTAGCTTGTATTACAATTCAGATTATGCAAAATTGTGGGTTTTTTTCCCTGAAGAAAGGCTTCTTTCTCAGTATATTCTAACAAATGAATGGCTGGCTTATAAAAATCCTTGGGTACCATACCACTAAGAGGGCTGGGACAGCTTTAACCTGAAAACATGTAAAACAGGTGTTCACTAGTTGCCTATCACTGCTGTTAAGTTATCTCTACATTGGTCCTATAGAATGTATTTTTTTTAACTACATGGCTTCCTGTGAACCCTCCAAGAATTGAATTCATTGCAAAAATATGTTCCTAATTGATTGGACAAATTATCCTGCTATAGAAAGAGATTGAGAATGAATCATTTATATTTTGAAGGATATTTGCTCATTACAATTATTTGCAAGTGAATGAGCTATATGCAGGTAGGTCTCTTAGCTTCCCCGGAGAAGAGGGGACCTGTGGTCTTACAGAATTTGAGACAACTGTCTTAGCACCATAACACTGGAAGAAGAAAGACTCCTAGACACATATGTTTGGGATATATGCTTCTACCAAACTTCTGGCAAGGGTCATATCTTTGGTAATTTTGTTCTCAAATCTGTTCTTATCATTGGTTTTAATAGTCAGGCCCAGCGTCTCATGAAGTATTTCTTATATTTAAATGTTTGGGAAGTGATAGAAAACTCTTAAGATGAAATTTTTTAAATACTTGAGGGGTTTCTTTGAACTGTTTCATGTGCTATCTCATTGGCCTGGCTGAATATCTGTTAGAGGACTTTTTCGTAGGAATTTCTGAGACTGTTAAAACCATTCCAATATGAGTGTTTGTTAGCAGGTAAGGAGGAATCACAGCAGTAGTGTTTTTTGGATGAAACCTGCTGGAGATTCTCTTTCTGTTTCTGTTCCTGTAGTGACAGAGGCCAAGCAAGAATTAATAACCTATCCTCAGCCTCAGAAAACATCCATACCAGCACCATCAGAAAAACAACCCAACCAGTCCCCAAGGTCAGCTGATAAGGAACCTGAACCCAAGAAGCGGGAAGAAGGACAAGAACCACGCTTGGGACATCAAAAGAGAGAAGGAGAAAGGTATCTGCCTCCTCGAAGGGAAGGGCTCACCTTCCGAAGAGACCGAGAAAAGGAGCCGTGGTCTGGGGAGACACGCCAGGATGGGGAGAGCAAAAGTAAGTGATTTGTCAGGGCACAAACCAGACTGTGACCACTACAGTTCGAGTATAGATGGCCTGTTTTGTGGCTAGGGACCAGGTGTTTCCCACACCCTAGTAAAACTGCTCAGCCTGATTGTAGAGGTTATTGCTTTCTGCAGGCCTTGCTGTACCAGTTGGAGGAACCTACATCCTCCACATAGCAAATTGCTATTCAAATGCAGCAAGGTATCATTTTAGATTTCTGAGTATTGGTGAAGAAATGTTTGAAGTATATGACCCAGCATTGTTTTATAGAATCAGCCTTGCTGGAGCAGAATAGCATCTGCAGTAAAAAAAGACAATCAGGTTCTGAGGGCTTTGGAAATTAACCTTTCTCTCTTTCCTTGCTCCTCCCATTTGTATGTGGTTTGTTCAGCAATTATGCTAAAGCGCATCTATCGTTCCACTCCACCTGAGGTCATAGTGGAAGTGCTGGAACCCTACGTCCGCCTTACTACTGCCAATGTCCGTATCATCAAGAACAGAACTGGCCCCATGGGCCACACTTACGGCTTTATTGACCTGGACTCCCATGCAGTAAGTTTCCTCTGCCTTGGAATGGCCAAGGGACAGCTGGCTATAGAAACCTGAAGAAGGTTTGAAGGACTTCCTTACCATTGGAATTCTCATGTGCTACCCGATATCAAAACCCTCTTGTTCTTTCCTTTGGGTTTAATGCTTATTCAGAGGAAGGGACTGCCTTTGAAAGTTAGAATTCTGAGCATTTTTCTAGATTTGGTTTTGTCTTTTGGCAGTGACAATGTCCAATTAAAATAACATGAGAACTTAAGTTACTTGTGAAGAATCTGTGTACTGAACCTTGCAAGATTTAGTAAATTTTCTAGTTTCTTAAATTTGTTTTGCTCAGCTATAGATGGTTTTATATTTGATGGTAACAGGACATTTCCTCTTTTTCCTTAAAATGTTGTTTAAGAGATTCTTATGGCTTGAATTTTTAGTTGTGGGGCCCTTTTCTATGGAGGTAACAGGAAAGTAGTAATGAAAATCATTGGTATTTTTCTTTTTTAAGATTTTATTTATTTGGGAGAGAAAGAGCACGAGCTGGGAGAGGGGCAGAGGGAGAGGGAGAAGCAGACTCCCCACTGAGCTGATGCTGGGCTCGATCCCAGGACCCTGGGATCATAATCTGAGCTGAAAGCAGATGCTTAACCAGCTGAGCCACCCAGGCACCCCTTGTTGGTATTTTTTAGATTTCATGCTCAGAAGTCACAAGGGACTTTGTAAACTGGATCTGATGCAATGAGAGTTGCAGCCTAAAAGAAGAGAATTTGAATTTCTGATATTAATACCAGAAACTGATGTTTACTATGATCACTATTCTGATCAACCCTTCATCAAGAGTTGCCTGTTTTTGCCAGGGTGCTCTTACTATTATAATTACAACCAGAACATAATGTTCAGTAAATTTGTCTTTTGAGAAGAAAATCCATGTTCAGTTCTCTTTCAAAGGACATGGCCTTTTCTCTCTTTGTGCTGCAATGTGTCTTTGGTTTCCCAGGAAGCTCTTCGTGTAGTGAAGATCTTGCAGAACCTTGATCCACCATTTAGTATTGATGGGAAGATGGTAGCTGTAAACTTGGCCACTGGAAAACGAAGGTAAGGCAGAAGAGTGGGGCTCCTTTGTGATTCCCCTACTCAAGTTTTTGGGAGGCAACTCCTAAAAGGTAGAGATAGTAAGACATGGTACCTTCCGATGTGGATTTCTTCAGGTAGTGTGCATGTTTTCTTTTTATGAAGCTTGCCTTATTCTGACTTTAGTTGTCTTTTTTTATTGTTTTTGTTTGTTTTTTCCTTAAATAGCAGCACTAGGTACGTAAGTGCCTTCCCTCTTCACTGCCTGGTATCTTTGGGTTCCAAATGATGATACAGTCTTGGATATGCAGAAATCTCGATACATCCTTGCCCCTCAGAATCCTAAGAAAATGCTGTCCTGACTCCCCATTCCTCTGACCCTGGTCATGCCTCCATGGTACTGGGAAGTCTAATTCCTCTTTACTCCTATACTTACCTTGACCCAGGAGTGGTACCTGGGAAATGGCTGCATCACAGACGCAGGCTTGCAGGCATGGGGCAGATCTTGCTCTAGCACCCTCAACTTGTTTGCTCTTTTGCTTCAGCGTTAGCTTTGTAGAAATCTCTGTGCTGCCAGGCCTGCTTGCTCTGGGTGGTTTCTTTCCCTCCAAAATGGGGGAAACTTAGTTTCTTGGCAAATCTGTAGGGTTAGGCAATCCTCAAGTGGCTTTTTGTAGCAGACTCAAGATGTGTTGTATTATTTGTTGCAGAAATGATTCTGGGGACCATTCTGAGCACATGCACTACTATCAGGTAGGCTTCAGCAGTTGGGGAGTGCTCTGTCAAAATCCTCAAGTGACTGAAAGAGTGATCTTGAATTTTCTCCAGTGGGTGACTGTTAAGGTTAAGAGCTATCAGAAGTTCCATAATTTTAACTAGCCTTTCTGTGATAGGGTAAAAAGTATTTCCGAGATAGGAGAGGAGGAGGCAGAAATTCAGACTGGGCTTCAGATACAAATCGACAAGGACAACAGTGTAAGTCACTTGTTTTATTTCTATTGCTCTTTGTGGCTTGACTACTCATTAATTGAAATCTTTGTGGTCACAAAGTTAGCAAGAGATACTGTTGACTGGGGATGCACATTCAGAGAGAGCACCATCTACAGGTTCTGCATCTGTTTGGGTTGGCCAGCCCCATTTCTGGGTTGTTCTCAGTGAGTCCCCAGCCAGGGCTTCACTGGACAGGGACTAACATTGGCTCTGGTTTTATTCCCACTAGCATCATCTGACTGCTACATATATGATTCCGCTACTGGCTACTATTATGACCCTTTGGCAGGAACTTATTATGACCCCAACACCCAGGTGAGTTTTTGGTTTGTTTACTTTATCAATGATTCTTTTGAGAAAAGTACCTATAATTTGTTACTTTGAAGGTTTTATTCCCTGGATTTTTTTGGTTGCTCATTACAAGAAAAGTGGAAAAGTTTAAATCTTATGGAAATTTAAATATTTCTCCATTCCTGGCAGCTGCTGTTATACTGTCTAGATCTCATGTCTAGTCTGGTGTTTTTTAAAGTCCACATCTTATATTGAGTTGTATTTATTGAGTTGTGTTCATTCAGGATTTGTTAACTGTTACCTATATGGCATTATAGGTAAGAATAGTGCTGCTTTTGGAAAAATGGACAGTGAGTGGTTTGGATGTGTCCTGGCCCCTGGAGTGGGTTTCTTTTTTTTTTTTTTTTTAAAGATTTTATTTATTTATTTGAGAGAGAGAGAGAGAGAGAGAGAGAGAGAGCACATGAGAGGGGGGAGGGTCAGAGGGAGAAGCAGACTCCCTGCTGAGCAGGGAGCCCGATGCGGGACTCGATCCCGGGACTCCAGGATCATGACCTGAGCCGAAGGCAGTCGCTTAACCAACTAAGTCACCCAGGCGCCCTGGAGTGGGTTTCAAGATTGTTTGATGTGGTCTCTTCTTAGGCTTGTGAGGGAGAGAGCTGTTCTTTCTCCCAGAAGGGAACTTGTTCCTTAGACCTAGAATTAACTGGGAAAGTGAGATATTCTGTAGACTTAACAGTTTCTAACTGTATTGCAGCAAGAAGTCTATGTGCCCCAGGACCCTGGGTCACCTGAAGAAGAAGAGATCAAGGAAAAGAAGTCCACCAGTCAAGGAAAGTCAAGTAGCAAGAAGGAAGCATCTAAAAGAGATGGCAAGGAGAAAAAAGACAGAGGAGTAACAAGGGTAAGAGAACTTGTAAATCTGCTTTTTACGAGACAATTACAGATTCAAATAAAGGGGTCATAGAAGAGATCTAGAGTTGAGGTGTCAGGTTACGAAAAAGCAGGCAATCCCCTTGCCTCTTACAGCTGGTGGTAACTCTTTCACAAATGCAAAAACTGTGGATGGTAGAACAAAGTGACTCAGCTCAAACCCTAACACCTGGGCTCCACACAGTTTCACTTTCCTATGCCCCCTCTTCAGTGCTTGACTCTGTATACACATTTCTGTAGGTGTAATTGTAGCAGAGGTTACCATTCTGTATTCTCTGCTCTATTTATATTTGATCTTAAGTAGTTTTTCCATGGTTTTATAATACTCTTTATTTTAATGCCTGTATGGTAAAAACTCACAGTAAAACTGTACCCTTATTTTCATCAATCCTGCATTATTTGTCTTTTCTTTCTAGTCTTATTCTGTTGTAGTATGCATCGTTCAGCATTTTATTTCTCCTTCTAAATTACTTCCTTAGGCTGAACTTTCAAAATGGAAGATGTTGAATATTTTGGTATCTCCTGACATAAAGCCAAATTATTTTCCAAAGAATTACATTGATTTGCCCTGGCACCGATTATGCGTTAGTGAAAATGGATGAATTTGCTTGTGGCTCAATTTGTAACTTGTCTGTTTCCCCTTCTAATATTGCTAGTTGTTTATCTAGAGATTCAGAGAGAGAGAAAATATGTGTGTGTTTCTGAGAACTTAGACTTTAGAGTTCTGCTAGCTTAATATTTGGATTCAGCTTTTGCCACTTTTCTTTACAACCATATTCCCAGCCATTTGTAAAATGAGGGTATTAATGCCTATCTGGGAAGGTTGTAGTAAAGGCTGAGGACAGTAATGCATATAAATGTCTTATCTGTTGCTTGACATACAGTGATCACTCAGTATATACTGAATGTTATGTTTTCAAAGGCTTTTTATTTTGAAATCATTATGGCAGCATTACAGATATTTCACAGATTAGGAGTTTTGGAAAATCTGATTAATTTCAACAGGGTTCTTAACCCAGCTTTTATGAGTATCATATAAGAATTAACGGGTTTAATCAGTTTCAGGAAAATGCCAGTGAGGGGACAGCCCCCCCAGAAGACGTCTTTAAGAAGCCCCTGCCTCCCACTGTGAAGAAGGAAGAAAGTCCTCCACCAGTAAGGCTAAGCCAAGGCCGGAGGCTGGGGGCTGGGGGCTGGGGCTGGGGCTGGGACTAGGGCTGGGGCTGGGGCTGGGGCTGGTTCTGAATGGGAAGGGAAGTTCAAAGGCTTCACTTCGGTGTTGGTCCTTTAGTTCTCTCTACCTCCCAAACAAGGACTTTTGTTGAGTATGAGCATGAGTTAAATGTTCCTGCCTGCTAGTAGGGATATAATTGGAGAAACAAGGCAACTTTCTGTCTTCTTTCTTCGTACCCTGCACCATTCTCATCAGACAAGGGAATGTCTGGGCCTTTTTAAGTTATAATCTTGGTCTTGTTAATCCTTCTCTTCTAAGAGACCCATTTTCCTGGCTCTGATTTTTCCTGTCTTTTGGTGCTGTGTAAGAAGCTCAGATGTGGAGTGCATGCATGGTTGTTTTTACAGTTTACCTGTCTGGCCACAGTCAACAATGCTAAAATCGGTACCCATTTTTTAGATGCATTAAAGTGATGGTCTCCTGCAATCACAGGTGATTCTGATTAAATGTAAATATGTAGCTGTAGTGATCATGCTTTATTTTTTATTTCAATTCATCACAAGCCAGTGACCATGCATCATTATTTCACGGTTCCTATGAACTATTGATAAATGCTCTACCTGTGTCACATTACTAGTTCAGTTCATTGTAGCCTCAGTCCTAACCATGCCTTTGCCTTTGCCTCACTCAGGAGCTGAATGTCTACCTGAGAGCTTATTCTTCGTTTGCTTTTAATCCACCTCCTAAATCCATTTTGCTGTAGGGGTTACTGTAGCCTTAATAAAGTTTATCTTTCCTTTTCTCCATGGGTTACAGTAGCTTGAGGGGTTGCTGCTGTCACTTCCTCTTTGTAACTTGTAACTTCTTAACTCTCCCTACCTCTATTGTCAGTTCCCCTTTCCCTTCTTTATCTTCACTGTTCTGTTGCTAGAGTCACGTCTAAGGGAATCTTTCTGGTTTATCTCAACAATCCAGGAGAAAAGTCAAGCTTGAACCATGTTGCTTCCTTGTGGGAAATGAGCAGTGTGGTCAGCAGGCCTATTTTGAGCCCAGTTCATTATTCAAACTAAAAGAGAAGAAATGAGATACCATATTAGAATATCCAGAAAACAGTCCCCACAATATAGGTTGAGGTTAGTGTTAATCTTTGGCCTTCTCCTTCCAGCCTAAGGTGGTAAACCCACTCATCGGCCTCCTGGGCGAATATGGAGGAGACAGTGACTATGAGGAGGAAGAAGAGGAGGAACAGGCCCCTCCTCCACAGCCCCGAACAGCGCAGCCCTCACAGAGGGAGGAGCTGACCAAGAAGGAGAACGAAGAAGATAAACTCACTGACTGGAATAAACTGGCTTGTCTGCTCTGCAGAAGGCAGTTTCCCAACAAAGAAGTTCTGATCAAACACCAGCAGCTCTCAGACCTGCACAAGGTATGGGGAAGGGGCCCAGACCTTTCAAACTTTGGACTCTTACCGTCGTGCATTACAGTCCGATTTCAAAGTGAATTGTTCCTGCACCTTTTGTCATGAGTTGCTTTGCATTAGGGCTGTGCCCACCTTCAAAAACCTTGGTATGGGGATTTCTAGACCCTGGGCTGCTCTGCAAGTCACCATGCCGTGTGGAAGTCAGAGCCACACCTCCCGCATGGCCCCTCCGGCCAGCCGGGCACCTCAGATGAGAGCGGCACCTAGACCAGCGCCGGCAGCTCAGCCTCCAGCAGCGGCTCCACCAGCTGCTGTTGGCTCACCTGCTGCTGCGCCCAGGCAGCCAGGGCTCATGGCCCAGATGGCAACCACTGCAGCTCACGTGGCTGTGGGCTCTGCTGTCGGGCACACGATAGGTCATGCCATCACTGGGGGCTTCAGTGGAGGAGGCAGTGCTGAGCCTTCAAGGCCTGACATCACTTACGAGGAGCCTCAGGGAACCCAGCCAGCATACCAGGAGAAGCAGCAGTTTGGCCCATGCCACTGTGAGATGAAACAGTTTCTGGAGTGTGCCCAGAACCAGGGTGACCTGAAGCTTTGTGAAGGTTTCAGCGAGTTGCTGAAACAATGCAGATTTGCAAATGGATTAGCCTAATCAAGAAGTTCAAATTGAAGATGAGGAAAATCATCTCTCATAACCAAGTTAATTTAGCATAAAAATATAATTGATGGTGAATGGTGAATATATAAAGTGTAAAACCACCAGTTAAGCTTCTCCTTCATCATTAAATACAGCTTTCTTCAGAATTGGAATAAAAAAGGTTGTTCTTGCTGTATAGAAGTTCATTGAGATGGTTTGAATTTGGGGTTGGGCAGATATTTGTGTGCCTCCTTAAATCACCTTTTCTGATGTTCTCATTTGTGAATTAGAATAAAGTGATTTTCTCCCCAAAAAAAAAAAAAACCTTGGTATGTAGACCCAAGGCAGGCATCGTGGCTGGGGTTTGGGGCTCCAGACACGGTGGCCATGCTAAAGACTGGAGAGGAGGGCGTCACCAAGTAGGAAACTTATTTGCTGAGTTTCTCATCAGAGCTCTTCCATTAACCTAACAAGTGGACCTCAGATAAGCCTCTTCTCTTCTGTGATATTTGGTGGCTTCCTCTGGTTCTGTCTAGTTCTGATACTGTGCAGTTTTCCCAAAGGTGGGTCACATTCTGCCATCTCTTCATGTGGTGAGTCACCGCTATAAGCCACGGCACAACATCTATTGGAGTGTTAAACTGACATACACTGGTCCTCCCCTGCAGTCTTCCCGTTCAGATGTGCTGACCAAAGAGTGGAATTCTGGACAAATAAAACCCCTAGATAGACTCATGTTCTCAGTATAGGGTGATTTATTTCACACTCCTTCTCTAGCAGATGTTGCTAGAGCCGGTGAGGAGATCGGATTTAGACTTTCCTTCGATATAAAATCTAAAGTCTTAATGTAGCTAAAAGCTGAGAAGCTCTGCTTTTGGTAATAGGCACACCTCTTCTCCCTGCTGCCTCTGTGGAGGCTCTGCAAGGTTTTTAGGGGTCTGAGAAGTTCCTGACAATCCCTGCAACAGATTACCTCCCAAGTCCCTTTGACCTGGAATTCTGAGTCATGAGACTGACACATTGAAATATCAGCTCTTTGGGGGCACCTGGTTGGCCCAGTTGGTGGAGCATGTGACTCTTGATCTTGGGGTTGTGAGTTCAAGCTCCACATTGGGTATAGAGCTTAATTTTTTTTAAAAATTAAATAAAAGGATATATAAAATTAAAAAAATAATAATAGAGGGGTGCCCGGGTGGCTCAGTTGTTAAGCATCTGCCTTCAGCTCAGGTCATGATCCCAGCATCCTGGGATTGAGCCCTGCATCAGGCTCCCTGCTGCACAAGAAGCCTGCTTCTTTTCTCCCACTCCTTCTGCTATGTTCCCTCTTGTGCTGTCTCTCTCTCTGTCAAATAAATAAAATCTTTAAAAATAATAATAATAGATTTCAGCTGTCTGATGAAAATGCTAATAAATGGCTAATATCAGGAAAGAGGAACCAGAAATCTGGTGAATCCACAACTTGAACTGACCCTGGGACAGTGGAAAGTGGACTATGGTACTTCTTCCTTTCCTTGTAGTGATTCAGTGCAAAGAATCCCCTGTCCATACAAGAGCTGTTCTGGACCTCTTAAGTTTCTTATATATGCTCGAGGGTATTGTGTAGGAGAACCATGCTTGAGAATTGTGGGACCCTTAAGGAATACAGGACTCTCAGAGCAGTCGTTTTGTTCTTTTAGGACCTTGGGTTCTCCTTTTCATGTTTTTCTGGGGGCTTGAAAGAGTGAATAGTGTCTGAGGATGGTGGGTGGTAGTGGTGGTGGTAGGAAGAGCATGTGGGCATTAAGTTTTCTTCACTGGTGTGCTCAGATTCCCCTCTCTCATAATTTTTACTTTAGATAAAGACCTATAAACCAGTTTTGTGTTTTCTACATTTTTTTAAAAGTTTTATTTATTTGAGAGAATATGGGGTGGGGTATGGGGGCAGGAGGGGGGAAAGGGAGAGAATTTCAAGCAGACTCCCTGCTGACCCGACTCAGGTCTTGATCTCACGACCCTGAGATGACCTGAGCTGAAATCAAGAGTCAGACACTTAACTGACTGAGCTACCCAGGTGCCCCTGTTTTCTACATTCGGGAAGTAGAATGAAGGTCTCTCTTGTGCTACACCATGTAACTAATCTGTGTGACAAGCCAGCATAACAACTTGGGTTCCCATTGGTGAGCCTAAAGCCAGTCCAGTTAGGAACTGTTGAATGCAGGGTACAGTGATCACTCAGGAGAGGTGGTCAGTGAAAGAAGCCATAGTCCTAAAACAGCTGTTGGGAAAGGCCTAGAGGCATTTTCTAAGACCACTTTTTCTAGACCTCTACTCATAGAACTTTCTCTCTTCTCAGCAAAACCTGGAAATCCATCGGAAGATAAAACAGTCTGAGCAGGAGCTAGCCTATCTGGAAAGGAGAGAACAGGAGGTAAGTTTTGATGACCTGTTAAGTCCCTTGACCCCGGGCGCCTAGGTGGCTCAGATGGTTAAGCGTCTGCCTTCGGCTCAGGTCATGATCCCAGGGTCCTGGGATCGAGTCCCACATCAGGCTCCCTGCTCCTTGGGAGCCTGCTTCTCCCTCTGCTTCTCTCTCTCTCTCTCTCTCTGTCTCTCATGAATAAATAAATAAAAAAATCTTTAAAAAAAAAAAAAAAAAGTCCCTTGACCCCAACCCTTTTTACTTTCTGGTGTGGAATGTGTAGACTATGCTGAAGACAGAGAATGAAGAAGCCCTAAAAGATTTATCAAAACCCATCAAACTACATTATAATGGGTACACTTCATTATTTATAAATTATACCTTAATAAAATTGATACATATATATTTTTTTAAAGATTTTATTTATTTGACACAGAGAGCACAAGCAGGGGGAGTGGCAGGCAGAGGGAGAAGCAGGCTCCCCGCAGAGTAGGGGGAGCCTGATGTGGGACTCGATCTCAGGACCCTAGGATCATGACCTGAGCCAAAGGCAGTCGCTTAACCAACTGAGCCACCCAGGCACCCTGATACATATATATTTTTTTTTTCCTGATACATATATTTTAAAGGTGGTGGTAGTTCAGGGTCTCCAAACAGGTCAAACAAATAGCATTTTTCTTTCCTGCCCAGCTTTTGAAATCAATGAAGGAATGTCGGATAGGGCTGCTGAAATACCATGTTTTACTTTCAGCTAAGTTAGTAGAAGTAGTTTAGTGTTGGACTTGCTACCTAGATCACATAATTAGGCAGACTCACCTACATAGCCACAAGCTTCACTGCCCGGGCCAGGTCTTATGTGATGGGTAGGAATCTTCCCATGGAGGTCTACTGGAGAGCACCTCCTCCTCAGAAGACGTAAACACAGCTGTGAGACAAGCCCACCAGCTCATTCTTCTCAAATTAACCAGTCAGAGAAGCCACTGCTTTCTCAAGAAGAGTATGTGAAGGAGCAAAGGATTCCAGGAGTTAACAGTTGAACTCCCTTCACTTTAGAAGGAATGTAAGGAATAAAGCGAAGCTTCCCCACCACTCAACTCCCTTAAGTGGAAATCTTAGATCTGTTATTCTGCTTACCAACAGGGAAGGTTTAAAGAAAGAGGAAGTGATCGCAGGGAAAAGCTCCAATCTTTTGACTCTCCAGAAAGGAAACGAATTAAATACTCCAGGGAAACTGACAGGTAAGCCAGGAACTTTTCATTCAGCCTAGGCCTCAAGGCCGAATGGTGAAACATCTTCTTCTCCAGCTGTGCTGCTTTTTTCTCTCTCAGGGAAAACTGAAGTCAGCAGGAGCAGGTTCTTTCTGAACTCCTTGAACATGAGGTTCATTCCAACCTCTGACCACCCAGCTTTACTCAGGGAATATGGGTGTTTGCATGGAAGTTTGGCTGGCTGCTTAGCGGCTCAAAGCCAGGGCTGGAGTGGCCATGGTTGGGAACTCTTTCTCTCCTCATCAGTAATGCTGTACCTCCTGTGGACCTGATAAGAATGTCACACTCTCTCGGGCTTTTTCTCTAGGGAACCTCCATCCTCACACATAGGTGCTGAATGAGTGGTTGGCTGCTCATCGACCTGTATGATCTCTAGATTCCTGTGCTTATTTCCAGTCAGGTAGTTGAGAGTCATGAGCCCAGCAGAGTTAGATAGAATTTGTTGATAACCCATCGTGTCTAGGTACTCAGTGCGCTAAGTGCAAGGAATACTCAGGTTGACAAGACATATATTATCCTTGACTATCTGAACACAGATTAAGGAAGGTTTAGGTGATGCTGTGTCTCATAAGGCAGGCAGAATTCCAGTGGAGAAGGGGAGGGCATTTCATTTGGAGGAAATGGCATACGCTGTGGATGAGAGAGAGAGAAGTCATATGATGCATTTGAGAAATTGTAGGTAGCCTGATGGAGGCCACCTCAGGAAGTTCATACTCCTTGAACACCATGCTAAGACTTTGTCTTGGGGCAATGGGGCGTTATGAAATGATTCTAAGGAGGGTGTTGATCTGATGAGACTCGAACAGGTCTTTATGTTGGTGTAAGCAAAAGAGCAGCTAGTAGCCAGGGTAACTTATGCCTGTGGGGATGGGGGGATCATTGATGGAGAAAGGCCCCAAAGGAGGGTTGATGGGGTCTGGGATTGTGGCATTCTGACTTATTTGCTCACTGCCCACAGTAAGAGATTACTTTTTAATCATGACCCAGTAATCATATGTGTGTAAGTACCTGAAAAAGAAATCTTCATGAAAAATACTTCGCTACTGTGTGTGATAAACTCTGGTATTTTTATTCTAGCTTTTTCTGTTTGCTTTCCTTCTTTTTTTTTTAAGGATGAGTGACTTTTTAAAAAGATTTATTTATTTATTTTGAGAGAGAAAGAGAGTGAGAGTGCACACACACACATGAGCAGGGGGAGGGGCAGAGGGAGAGAGAATCTCAAGCAGACTCCCTACTGAGCGTGGAGCCTGACATGGGGCTTTATCCCAGGACCCTGAGATCATGACTTGAGCCAAACAAGAGCCGGACACTCAACTGACTGAGCCAGGTGCCCCTGTTTGCATTCTTAAGAAGTGCTAAGGAAGGACCACTTAATCAATGTAACATCCCACTAGGTCATTCTCTGCAATTTGAAATATACTAGGCTAAGCCAAAGGTGAAGGAGTCATTCAGGAGGAAGGACACCTAGCCCTGAGTGAGTTGGGCTAAGTGCAGAAAGACACCTTTCTGTATTCTTGGCACCCATCATACCACATTCTACTGGTTCCCTTCCTTCTTAGTCTTCTTCCCTGCTTTTCGTGGTTTTCTGGGCAGTTCCAGATAGTCTCCAGGACTCTGCCCTCAGTGCTGTTTAATTCTTGCTGCTCCACCCTCTTTACCTAGACTCAAGGCCACAACCATCACTAACAAGCTAATAGGTCCCTATGACTCCATTCTAAGGCAGTTTGGTTTTCTGAGCCCAAAAATCACTATTTCCACTTACTTCCTGGGAATGTCCTTTTGGAGACCTCTTAGGCTCCTCACTCTAAACAATTACTCAGTATTGTATTCCATATCATACTCCGGTCCAGTCCTGCTAAACCTGCTGTGTGTTCCTCTTTCAGAGTAGTGACATCACTGCATCGTGGCCTGGCCGGTCTCACCCAGTCTTCCTCCTTTAGGCCCTGTATCATTACTGGCCACATCCCTAATTGAGCTTTTTCCCCCTTTCTAGCTTACCTCCAAATTGGACTCCTTACTCTCAGTCTCTGTTCTTCAGTCTCTAGTGTACTCTCTACCCTGGCACCAAAATCATCTTTGTGAACAGAAATCTCCTAAAACTTGCCTTTTTGTGAAGGCATACCTTGCTAAGAGGGAGGCCTGGAGTCCAGGGTTTTTGTTTTTGTTTTTGCCTAAAGGATGAGGTCCAGGCATGGATGTTTCAAGGCTTTTCAGTCTGGCCCAGGAAGCGTTTTGTCAGTTCCTACCATTCCTCTCCTGGACAAATTGTATTCTTTCACTTCTTATTTGTGGCCTCCTTTCTTCTCATGCTTTTTGTCAGTTCAGATGTGCCCTCTTGTTGGAATTCATCATTTTTGGTGTGGCTCCTTCAGAGTTTGTCTTCTCTATTTCCATAGGAGATGTCTCCTGGTGCCACATCCATGGCTGAGCTCTTCACTGTGTTACAGGCATCTATGGACATATCCTTCTCATGTCCTTCCCCGTGAACAGGGTTGGGTCTTGGGCATTTCTGTATCCCCAGGACAAAAGCCTGTTGCATAGATAGCAGGCACTCAGAAATATTGCCTAATATACTTAAGAGGAAGCAAATGTGAATCAAGAGGACAGAAGTTTTTATTAGGCTTACAAATAGGTCCCTTTGAAAGTGATGGTATGTAAGTACATCTGCTCCTTTCGCAGTGATCGCAAACCTGTTGGTAAAGAAGGAATCGACAGTAGCAACAAAGGAGGCTGTGTCCAGCAGACCGCTGGCTGGAGGAAGGGGGCGGGCCTCGGGTATGGCCATCCCGGATTGGCTTCAGCAGAGGAGGTGAAATGGTTTCCATCTTTTGGGGGTGGCATGAACCTGGAATATACTTAACTTTCTCTCACTCTGTGGCTCAGAGCTGTGTCTTTGCCTTTTAGCTGGGCTTTCTCCACTGCCAATGAAGGACACAGGAGCTGAAGGAGCCCATCAGTCTTGATTACTGGATGATAGCTAGACATTCTGGGCCCTTTGTAATTTTGGTTGCCAGTGGGAAAGGGAGAAAGAAGTGGAAATGGGGCTCATCTGGGGCAGTATGGGAATCAGGCAGTTTGAGACTGAAGAATCATTTGGTGACAAGAACCAGGGAACCCGCAGTAAAAGGTACAAAAGCATCTCTGAGAGTCATCGTCATCAGAAGAGCTAAAATGGCTAAAATCTGAGGAGCGTGAGGTTAGTCCTGGTTCTCATGAAGGGCTCTGCCTCACTTATTTCGGGAAGAAAAGAGAGCAAAGGTTGTAAGAGGGAACAATGCCCATTTTGTGTTGGCTTGGTCCCCCTCTGAAAATGCCAACTAGAGGAGACCGGCTTCTCATATGTCTGGTATTATTAAATCCTGTATCCTGAAGTAATAGCGTCACTACCCTCCTTATTCATCTTGGGTTTTGTTTATTAATTAAACATTCTAAAAAATTCCCCCAAATCCTGATCCTTACTGGTCCAGAAATGCTTGTAATCAAAGGCCAGCCCTGAGGCTTATTAATTGATAGAGCCCACTTCATTGTTTGTCTTTGTGTTACAGACTGAAGGCCGGATGAGGGGGCCCAGTGTGGGGGCTCCGGGAAGAACCAGCAAGAGACAGTCCAACGAGACTTACCGAGATGCTGTGCGAAGAGTCATGTTTGCTCGGTATAAAGAACTAGATTAAAGAATGGAGACAAGTCCCATAGGACACAACCTCCTTCTTGTTTTGTTTGTCCGTCTCTCCTTTTGTTTTGTTACTGTTCTTGCTGCTAGAACTTTTTTAAATAAACTTTTTTTCAATGTGATTTTTTTTTTTTTTTGGTGGTTATATTTTTCTCCCATAGATGGGTGGGGGTGGGGCTTATGGTAGGAGGGAGAGAGTGCCTTGGTGCAGCCCATTTGAGGTGCACTGAAGTGGCAGCAAGTGCTACCATGAGCCCTGAGACACCACCTGCTCTCAGTGTGAGTGGATGTGTTGCGGTGACCTTTGAACTCTAGTTTGTGTGAGTACTGTCAGATTTTTAAAATTATTTTCCTAATCTAATTAATGAAAACCGCATCTCGTTATTGCTTGCTTCTATTTCTTTGGTAACTACTGAGACTGAACATATTTCCATATGTTGGTTTACTGCTGATTAGACCTTTGAAAGTCATCTGACTTCCCCATTGTTGGCAGGGGTTCGGGGGAGAAGCAGTGTGGTAGCTCTTTTTCTGGGTGCCTGCTGGGCGCTCAATGCGTCACATGTTATGATCACCACAGTGAGTTGGCATAGTAAGAATTATCACTCCCCTCCAGCTGCTACCCCAGGTTTTCCTTCCCTCCTTGGCCAAAAATCTCCGAAGAGGTGTCTTTGGACACCCTCTTTCAAATCTTTATTAATTTTCTACCATATCACTCATACCATTTCACAGGATTTGCTTCAAAAGAGAGGGTTGTTTTAAATTTTTTTTAAATTCTTTACAGTTAATGGGGCGCCTGGGTGGCTCAGTCATTAAGCGTCTGCCTTCGGCTCAGGTCATGATCCCAGGGTCCTGGGGTCAAGCCCCGCATCAGGCTCCCTGCTCAGCAGGAAGCCTGCCTCTCCCTCTCCCACTCCCCCTGCTTGTATTCCCTCTCTCACTGTCTCTCTCTGTCAAATAAATAAATAAATATTATTTTAAAAATAAATAAAATTCTTTGCAGTTAAAAGGACTATATCCTATGAACTATTAAAACTTTAAAAAATGGGGCATCTGGGTGGCTCAGTCAGTTAAGCGGCCAGCTCTTGGTTTCGGCTCAGGTCATGATCTGTGTCCTAGGGTCAAGCCTCGTGTTGGGCTCCTCGCTTAGTGGAGAGTCTGCTTGTGGATTCTCTCTCTCCCTCTCCCCAGCTTGCACTCGCTCACTCACTCTCAAATAAATAAATCTTTAAAACTTCAAAAACTAATTCCTCCAGATAACATATTAGAGTACTAAGAATTGCACTTTTCAGATGTCTCCGGAGGAATGTTTTTTAGGCAGAGAACTGCAGGTTTAGAAGAGTTTGTTGATGGTGTAAGGTGGGAGTTTGTAAACTTACCTATCAAGGTGGAGCACCTGGGTGGCTCAGTCGGTTAAGTGTCTGCCTTCGGCTCAGGTCATGATCCCGGGGTCCTGGGATCAAACCCCACATCAGGCTCCCTGCTCAGCAGGAAGCCTGCCTCTCCCTCTCCCACTGCTTGTATTCCCTCTCTCACTGTCTCTCTCTGTCAAATAAATAAATAAATATTATTTAAAAAATAAATAAAACTTGGGGCGCCTGGGTGGCTCAGTCGTTAAGCGTCTGCCTTCGGCTCAGGTCATGATCCCAGGGTCCTGGGATCGAGCCCCGCATCGGGCTCCCCGCTCCGCGGGAAGCCTGCTTCTCCCTCTCCCACTCCCCCTGCTTGTATTCCCTCTCTCGCTGTGTCTCTCTCTGTCAAATAAATAAAATCTTTAATAAATAAATAAATAAATAAAACTTTGCAGTTAAAAGGACTATATCCTATGAACTATTAAAACTTTAAAAAATGGGGCGCCTGGGTGGCTCAGTCAATTAAGCGGCCAACTCTTGGTTTCAGCTCAGGTCATGATCTGTGTCCTGGGTCAAGCCTCGTGTCAGGCTCCTCGCTCAGTGGAGAGTCTGCTTGTGGATTCTCTCTCTCCCTCTCCCCAGCTTGCATTCGCTCACTCACTCTCAAATAAATAAATCTTTAAATCTTCAAAAAATAATTCCTCCAGATAACATATTAGAGTACTAAGAATTGCACTTTTCAGATGTCTCCGGAGGAATGTTTTTTAGGAAGAGAACTGCAGGTTTAGAAGAGTTTGTTGATGGTGTAAGGTGGGAGTTTGTAAACTTACCTATCAAGGTGGGGCGCCTGGGTGGCTCAGTCAGTTAAGTGTCTGCCTTTCGGCCCATGTCATGATCCCGGGGTCCTGGGATAGAGCCCCGCGTTGGGCTCCCTGCTCAGTGGGGAGCTTGCTTCTCCCCCTTTCCCTCTGCCCCTCCCCATGCTTGTGCTTGCTCGCTCTATCAAATAAATAAATAAAATCTTAAAAAAAACAAAGGGCACCTGGGTGGCTCAGTCGGTTAAGCATCTGCCTATTTGGCTCAGGTCATGATCCCAGGGTCTTGGGATCGAGCCCCACATCAGGCTCCCTGCTCAGTGGGGAGCCTGCTTCTCCCTCTCCCACTCCCCCTGCTTGTGTTCTCTCTCTCTGTCAAATAAATAAAATAAAAATCTTAAAAAAAAAAAACTTACCCATCAAGGGCCAGAGTCAATATTTTAGACTTTACAGGTCAGATGATCTGTGTTGAAACTATTCAGCCCTGTTATTGTAGTGAGAGCACAGCCATTGGCAATACATAGACAAGTGACTATGGCTGAGTTCCAATAAAACTTTCTTTACAAAAACAGTTTGCAGGCCTGAATTGGCCCACAGGTCTAAGGGGGTAATCTGGTTGCATAAGGCAGAACCAAGGACAGCTCTGTAAAAATAGCATGGAGGTATTAGCATTTTGGAGGGGATGGGCAGTGAGGGGTAGGAGGTGTAAGGGGAGGTAGGTATATACCAAGGAGAAAACATTTCTAGCAACAGGAATGATAAATGTGAAGTTAAATTGTTTGCCATGCTGTGTCCAAATATAATCCCTTTTTCTTAATTTTTAGTAAAGTCTTTTTACCCCTCCCAAAGGGAAAACAAAATCAGGAGCACACTGGCTTAGGGATCAAGAGCCCCAGGATCTGGGTCTTGCTACCACTAGTGCAGCATTACAGAGGATGGGCCATTGGACTCTCAGCTGCAGACAGATGCAGTCCAAGAGCCCTTCTGGTCTGATGGCGTGCAGGTACCTCTATGGTACATCTCTTTTTCTTTCTTTTTTTTTGAGTACATCAATGAGTACGTCAGAATACTTTTTGAAAGCTGGTCCAAGTTTGTCCTAAACTGGCCAGACCAGGTTTTCCTTCTAACTTTGTGTTATCTGTTTGGGCCTAAACTGTGGCCCAAACTCAAATGCTCCACTATTGAAGATTCCTTTATGGGCTACTTAGTTAACACCAGTTATTGGCTGCCCAGCAGAAGCACCATTGAGTTGTTTTTTTTTTCACCATTGAGTTATTAAGTGGTCATTCTATGAATGTTTTGAGAGCCTACTCTACTTGTCACTGGGGCTTATAGCAAGATCAGTGTTGGTCTCTGTGCCCATGGGACTTAGTCTACTGAGGAAGATGGACATTGAGCAATTACTGATGTGATGAGAGACAGTACAGCAAGCTATTGGCAGCATCTTCCCTGAAGAAAGTATTAAAGCTCAGACCTCAGAGTAGTTTGCCTAGTTTTGTTTTCCAGCTTTATTTTGCCACTTAAATAGAAATTTTGCTGTTGGAAATAAGGTCTAAAGTACTCCATACATTTTTAAGGCAGTACTTTGGGTATTGAAAGTTGGAGGGGCGCCTGGGTGGCTCAGTTGGTTGGGCGACTGCCTTCGGCTCAGGTCATGATCCTGGAGTTCTGGGATCGAGTCCCGCATCGGGCTCCCTGCTCGGCAAGGAGCCTGCTTCTCCCTCTAACCCTCCCCCTTCTCATGTACTCTCTCTCTCTCTCTCTCATTCTCTCTCTCTCGGATCTTAAAAAAAAAAGTTGGAATGGAAATGAAAAGTGTGTCACCCTAGCATGTCCCTGGGCAGTTCGCTGAGGTTTTGATCAGAATGCCAGCTACCTAAGGGCAGAGATCTTGGGTAATTTTCTTTACTACTATATCCCTAGGGCCTAACACAGTAGGCAGCCAATAAATGAGTGAATAATGCCTTGTTCATAGATCTATAGAAAATGCATGTTGAATTAAATTTTTATTGTGTATCTCTGTCAGTTTATCAAAGCCCATCTTTGACAAAAGAAATTAGTTTCTTGGTAGAGGCAAGAGTTCTCGCACGTAAGTCTCTTATTCTGGATCAGTATTTCCCCGCCTGAGATCAAAACGTGAACTAGTTTTTTTCTTTTGCCAAGTGGTGGAAAATTAAGGGAAAAAAGATAAGATCATCATTTCGTTAAGAGGACTTTTTTTAAACCTCAGAACGTTAGGAAAAGCAGTCTTAAAAAAACTTTGCTCGATATTGAACATACATGGCTTTATTTAAAACAAAAAACAGGGGCGCCTGGGTAGCTCAGTTGGTTAAGCGACTGCCTTCGGCTCAGGTCATGATCCTGGAGTCCCGGGATCGAGTCCCACATCGGGCTCCCTGCTCAGCGGGGAGTCTGTTTCTCCCTCTGACCCTCTGACCCTCTTCCTTCTCGTGCTATCTCTCATTCTCTGTCTCTCAAATAAATAAATAAAATCTTTAAAAAAACAAAAAGCAGGGGCACCTCGGTGGCTCAGTCATTAAGCACCTCCCTTCAGCTCAGGTAATGATCCCAGGGTCCTGGGATCATGCTCCCTGCTCAGCGCGAAGCCTGCTTCTCCCTCTCCCACTCCCCCTGCTTGTGTTCCCTCTCTCTCCGTCTTTCTGTCAAAATAAATAGATAAAATCTTTTAAAAAAAATAAACAAAAAACAGGGGTGCCTGGCTGGTTCAGTTGGTGGAGCACATGACTCTTGATCTCGGGGTTGTGGGTTTGAGCCCCATGTCAGGTATGGAGATTACTTAAGAATAAAATCTTTTTTTTAAGATTGTATTTATTTATTTGAGAGAGAGAGTGAAAGCAAGCAGGGGGAAGGAGAAGGACAAGCAGACTCTGCACTGAGTGCGGAGCCTGCCATGGGCCTCAGTCCCATGACCCCGAGATCATGACCTGAGCCAAAATTGATAGTTGGACACTTAACCAACTGAGCCACCCAGGCGCCCCAAGAAAATAACTGACTGTTGTCTTTGTTTTCTTTCTTTATTAGCTTGGGACTTGTTAAACTATTCCAGACCCACATCAGCTGCCAGACAGGCTTTTAGGGGCACTGTTTGGAGCTCAACCCAGCAAGCACCTCATGGATACTCAGAAGTGCTTGTTGCAAAGCAGTCACTGCTAGTGGCCATTAAGTCTAGCAGGTTCTGAATTCTTGGCATCTGCATCATCCATTGCAGGGTTTACAATGACTCTACTGATGTTTAACTTTTAAATTTCATTAAACATATTTGGGTGCCTTCTGTCGGTCGCATACTTCTACTTTTTTCTGATGATGGAAGTTTTACATACATCTACTTCTCCCCATAAGTTGGACACTATATGTGAATACACACACACACATGAAAAAGTAGAAGTGTGTGTGTGTGTGTGTGTGTAGATAGTGCTATGATCTGAATGTGTTCCCTCCCCGCTAAGTTCATACATTGAAATCCTAACTCTCAAAGGTGATGGTATTAGTAGGTGAGGACTTTGGGAAATTATTAAGCTCATGAAGATGGAATCATCATAAATGAGATTAGTGCTCTTGTAAAAGAGATCCTACAGAGCTCCCTAGACTCTTCTACCATGTGAGGATAAAATAAGAAGTCTGCGGCCCAGAAGAGGGCCTTCACCTGACCATGCTGGTACCTTGTTCTTGGACTTACCAGCCTCCAGAACTGTGAGAAATAATTTTTTGTTGTTTATAAGCTACGCAGTCTGTGGTATTTCTTTATAGCAGCCTGAACGGAGATGGATGGATGGATAGATAGGAAGAGGGAAAGGAAGTTAAGTTACCCATTGTTCCAAAATCAGAAATTTCTACCTTTCCTTCTGTTGTTAGGTTTTTTAATTACCCAAAGAGTTTCCAGTGTCCATCACTTAATGCCCTTACTGTAGAATGCCCATAGTAAGAACATGTTTAAAGAACATTTTTCCTGGATGCTTTTCCAAGAAAAAGGTTTTCCAGTATATTTGAAGCTTCTGGTTTGGAATCTACTCACTGACATCCTTCCATTATTCTTGAAAGATCTCTTAATCAGAAAGAGAAGAGTATAGTGCAGTGTTCTATAACTGATACCTTCCTCTGCCTTATCATGGTCTAATTTTTCATGTCTGTATATGTGACCTGAAAAACCAGTTCCACTAAAAGTATCTTTATAAATAATGCCGAAGGGCAAATTATCCTAACTAGAGGCACTGCAATACCACCATCTCACTGACCAGTCCCAGTCCAGAATACCTCTTTCAATTACCCAAGAATCCTTGCCTTTTTCAGCCCCAAATGTTACACGTTTAGCTTTCTTTGTTAGTGGATTCATTTGTTTACTCAGAAAATATCTATTGTGTACATACCATGTGCCAGGCATACAGTAGTGAACGAAAGAAACACAAGTCCCTGCCCTTCTGGAGTTTACAGCCTAGTAGTTGAGGGCATGGACTCTGAAATCAAATTTATTAATTCAAATCCCAGTTCCCTGTGTGACCTACTCTGTCTCAAACAAGGACAGTGATGATGGCTTTGACTAGGTGAACAGCAATTGAGGCAGCTAGAAGTGGTCAGATCCTAGATATATTTCAAAGATAGAGTCAACAGGATTTACTGACAGATTGGGTGCAAGGAAAAAAGTCCTGGATGACTCCAGGGTTTTTGTCCTGAGTAACTGGAAATAGGGAGTCACCATTTATGAGCTGAGGAAGGCCGTGAAGGAGTTAAGGTTGAGTTTTGGCTGCAACTTTTGAGATGCTATTAGGCGTCCCAAATACTGTTAAATTAACCCTGGAAAATGACTTTCCTGAGCCTTTGCCTTAGACTAGAGAATATCAATCAAATGACACTCTGAAGACCTTTCTTAAAAAAAAAAAAAAAAAAAAAAGCTCTTAATTTGGAGGTGCCTGGCTGGCTCAGTAGAGCATACCACTCTTTATCTTGGGGTTGTGAGTTCCAGCCCCATGTTGAGTATAGAGGTTACTTAAAAAATTTAAAAAAAAAACTTAATTTCCATAAGCCTCATTTTCCTCACCTGCAAAATGGGTTTAATAGCCATTTCATAGATTACGAAAATGGAAGTAGATATTTGTAAAGCATCTAGCCCAACAATCTAGAGTCCAATAATACAATAATCAACTAACGTGACTTCTCTTAAAACCAGATTAAACGTGATGTTCTATATTGTGTTAGTGAAAGCAAACTGTGCTCTCTAAAGCCTTAGTAGCAAAGACAAAGAATTACCAATAAAAATAAGAGCTCTAAATCAGGGTCTGCAAATGGCAGACTGGCAACTTCGCCCTTGGTTTGGAAAAAAAAAAAAGAAAGAAATACGCAGGAAATTAACACGGGACGTAGTGAGTGACAGGATGCCTTAGCGACCACACTTCCCAGCAGTCCTCGCGCAGCCAGACACCGTCGCGGATTGGATGCCTCCTCGGGAGGCGGGTGGCGTGGGGGAGGGGACAGGCGCGAGGTGCTGTGGGTAGGAGACGGCCGTCGACCGAGGCGCCATTTTGTGAGGCGGCCGTACCCTGTCGGATAATCTGGGGCACAAAACCGCTACTTCTGACACTTTGGTCTCTTCTGGGGGTAAGTGCGGCAGCCGTCTGTAAACGACCCGCGGTTCTTGCTTTTGAGGCAGGCCTTGTGCAGCCTCCCTGACAGCCGCGGGTGGCGGCCGATCAGCCCCAGCCACATCTCTCGAGTAGCTAGCTACCCAAGGCATTGGCGGGCCGCGCCCCTTCTCGCCGTCTGCGCTGTCAGCTTTCAGAGGGCGTCCTCCCGCCCCACCTGAGGCCCGCTTCTTTCGGGCTTTTGACTGTGCCTCTGCCGGGACGCGTCTCCGACTCCCCAGCCCAACTGAACGTGGAGCCGTCGCCTGTCCCTCGGGTACGCCTCAGGGGCGACCGGCAGTTTCTAGCCGCCATCGCCCCGCGGCTGCATCTGAATCCGCCCTCTCCGGGAGGTTGTTCGGTGAAGGCTGATCTGCAGGCTGGGGGAGCGTTTTGGGGGTTGGGAGGGGCGTGTGCAGGCAGAAAGGGAAAGCCGGACGCCCGAGTCGGTCGGCGCAGGCTGTGGCGCCGCCATCTCGGCCGCAACACCCCACGGAGATGGGTCCAGGCACGGCCTCGGCGACGAGGGGCGGCCTTAAGAGATTTTGCCCAGGGCCTTATTTCTCCCAGGTGGTTCTCTTCCATTTATTAATTCAGCAAATGTTTGTTGAGCGCCTACTCTGGAACAGGCGCCAGGGACGGCTGAAACTAGTTTCTCAGACCTCCACGAATTGAACGCGGTCTAGCTCTGTGTTTTATCACCGCCGGGGCGCTGCAGGGCCCAGCTGGCAGCCTCAAGGGTTAGTGGTGGTTATTGTTACTGAGGAATTAAGTCGTGTCGAGGTTTGCTCTTGTCTCATTGAAATAGCTTAGGATCAGCCGTTGCGTTATAAATAAGAGATTTCAATTAGCGCAGCATCCCGGCTTCTAAAAGATTTAAACTTTGCATTAGAAGATTTTGAGATTTATGTTGCTCCTTGTATTAGTAAAGACGCTTTGATTATGTTTTAACGGCCACCTACCCCACCGGAGTTGCTTTGATTAGAACACAGGGAGCTGATTGCATCTCTGTCCTTTTTTGCTTCGTAATCCTAAAGTAGGAGAAGGGCAGGACTCTTCTGCTTGCGTCCTTTTATGAGTTTGTTATTGACTAGGGAATCTCATGTTTTAAGATATGCTTCATCTTCCTGCTATGCTCATTTCAACAAATGATTTTCATGTTGACAGTTGATCCCCAACTTCCTGCCCCCACCTTGGATAATCACTGTTAATAGTCTGATGAAATTACAACATCAGTAGTGTCCTAGCCTACAGAAAGATTGACTTAAGTGATCTCTCAAATTTTCAGCAGCCAATCTCTTTTGTTTCCTAGAAAAAAACAAAATTTGAACCTTTTGGAACAGAGTGCTACATCTTCAGTAGGACAATGGGTTCAGACAAACGGTAAGTTACTACTATACATGTCTTTGATTTCAGCATTTCATTGGGGACTGAATTTTCTTTTAATTGTTTATCAAATATTTGAGTGTCTATTTTGTGCCAGACGTTGTTAGTGCCTTCATGAGCCTTGCTCTTACAAGCATGCAGTTTAGTGAGAGAAGTGAAGTACTGTGTGAACTGTGCTATGTAAGAGAAGTCGAGGGTGCTGTTAGAACACATAGGAAGCATGTGTTTTCTTGGAAACATCTAGGAAAGCTTCCTGGAGAAAATGTTCACTAAGGTAAGTAAGAACTAGGCAAAGGAGGGAGTGGGTCACTGAGGGTTCCCAGTGTGGAAAACAGCCTATGCAGAAGCCAGGAGATATACAAGTCTGCCACTTTACACAGTAGCTGGCTTTAGCAAGCAATCAGTGAATGCTAGTTCTTGTCATTGTTCCCTCTGTGGCAAGATGATCCAGATTTATAGAAGCTTTAGATGGACCGTGGGTTACATGAAAAATAAATGAAAAGTTACTAAAGAATTGGTGGAGAATTAAGATGAGAGCATTTGGCTGCCATGTGATCTATGGATTCTTCCACTCAGACTATTTGATTTACATACACGACCTTTTTCAGCCACCTTCCTACTTAGTATTGAGTCTCGTCCCAGAAATTGAAGGCCCAGAGAGACTCAGAGGAGATGTTCATGTCACGTGATGTGATTGTTTTAGTGCTGTGTTAGCAGTCTGTGGTTCCAAAAACTTACTAAATTAACATTTACCCTTTTAGGGTTTCTTCCTCATTCTTCGCATTATGAAGTAGTCCTAGACTACTTGTGTCATTGGTGTCTTTTTGTTAAATTTGTGTACTGTAAATGAGGCCCTTCTAAGCCTTTCCTTTGTCTTGTCCTTACACAGTAGTTTTATGAACCTGGTAAACAATTTATGAAAGAACTGTATCTGTAGTTAAGTGGGTTAAAGCCTCTTGTTACTAGATTTTCCTGTGAGGCCCAGTGCTATCCAGTAACCAAAAATAAACCAGATGTTATGGGAAATAATATTCTCTGCTGGTGCTGGTTATGTCTAACAAATGAACTTGGTTAACTGCCTGATGAAGAAAAAAAATGAATTTAACTCATCCAGGTTGTTGGTCCATTTCCCAGTAGTGTGATACCCTTGAGAGTAGATGAGTCAGAACACACTCTCCTTTGAAATTGGGTGAAATGCTAAAAATTGCTTTCTTCCTATTTTTGATCACTAAGATCTGAATCAGGGATAAAAAGGGTGATATGTGTAGACTACAGGCTTTGGAATATACAGGATGAACTTGGACAACCTGACCTTTTTTTGAAAAAAAAGTATTAAACCCAAACATGTGATAACCATATTATCAAATTTAGCATGATTTCCTGAAAATTTTCTTTGCCTTAAGGGATGTGGATGTTTTCCTAGTGTGTGTTTTTATAAACTGGAGTTTGGGGATAAATTTTAAGGGATATGGTAAACTATTTGGATATCTTATACACTGAGCTGTGGGGGAGGAGGGGGTATTTTCAACCGTGTTTTCTAAAGGTATAAAATGTGATGTCCTTGAGAGTAACTGAAAATTATTTTCCCTGGCAGAGTGAGTAGAACAGAGCGTAGTGGAAGGTACGGTTCCATCATAGACAGGGATGATCGGGATGAGCGTGAATCCAGAAGCAGGCGGAGGGACTCAGATTACAAAAGATCTAGTGATGACCGGAGGGGCGACAGATATGACGACTACCGAGATTATGACAGCCCAGAGGTGAGTGGTCAGCGACCGGCGTGGTGTGCTCGGAGTTAGGAATTGCATGCACAAAGCCTCTAAGAGTCTGGAAATGTAGTAAGTGTATCTGGTGTGGAACTCTCCTCCTGAGTATTATGTTCAAACCCTCTATTCTGAATTTGTTGAGGTGACTAATCCTCAAAGACAAACTGAGCCTGTGGTAATAGAAATACTGGCCAGGGTTTACATAGGGCTCACCATACACCAGGCACTCCTTTGAACACCTGACTTACATGAACTTAGTTAATCCCTTATGGTAGGTGTCTTCCCATTTTAAAGATGAGGCCATTGGAGCATAATAATATACCAGCCCTATGCCTCGGCTGCTGCTTCTCAAAGTTGTAGTTTCAGTCAGCATAGCTTTTTCTCGTTCCTTTCTGTATGTAAACGTAGCTTTGTTTAGAAGTAATTGCGCTGCCCATGTAATTTTGCAGGGTTTTTTTTTTTTTTCATTTTCTGTGCATGTAATCTTCATATTGTAACAGGTAGTGGTATTTCATTGTGTGACAGTGTATACTGTGCCGTGAGTTGTGAAACCATTCTTCCTGAACTAAATGGCCCTTCTTTCTCCCCCCACCCCAGTTTAGAAACAGTACAGTGAACATCATCATGGAGTTCTCATACCCTCTCTGTTCCTAAAGATAAATGCCTAGGAGTAGAGGGCCTGGATCAGAATATATAAACCCAGCGTTGTTTTAATTGTAATTTTGTTTATTATAAATCAGAGAGAACGTGAAAGAAGGAACAGTGACCGATCCGAAGACGGCTACCATTCAGATGGTGACTATGGCGAGCATGACTACAGACATGACATCAGTGATGAGAGGGAGAGTAAGACCATCATGCTGCGCGGCCTTCCCATCACCATCACGGAGAGCGATGTAAGGGGAAACAGCAGTTCTAACAAGCAGATTTGGGGCTTCTCCTGTTTTCTCGTGCTGTTGTTTTATCTCAAGTTAACATCTCAGCCAGTGAAATGTATTTCTGTCTTTAGGGGGCAGTTCTTTTCAGCTTGGTTCAGAGGTAAATTACCATTTATATTTAGGCTTTGAAGTTCAACACAGAGCTGAGTTTTCAGAAATTCCTTAACTACAGGGAGCAGGTCTTATTCCTTCAGTAGCCCATAGAAGGTAATCAGTACATTTTTAATGAACTGGTTACTTATTTGGTGAGGATGTATCAGTAAAAACACTTTCTTCATGATCTGGCTACCCTTTGATTTGATGAAATGTATGCTATCCATTTGAAACCTGAGAAGCCTGTCAAAAAGGAAGGCCATTCCCTGGCTCCCCACTCCTCAGACTGGCCAGCTAGGGGCACTCCCTAATTTCCAGTGGCAATCTCTTCTCTGGCCCTCACCCATTTCTTCCAGCCACATCCACCACCTGCCTCCCTTATAGCCGCTTTGGACATGTTTTTCATTCTACCAGTGTGCCTTTTTCTGCTTAAAGTCTCCATCATGTGAGGCCTTTCCTGATCTACAAGGCAGATTGATGTTGAAAGAGGTTCTGCAGAATGTCTCTGGGAAAGGGGCGGGGGTGCTGGCTGGCCCAGTTGGTAGAGCATGTGACTTTTGATCTTAGGGTTTTAAGTTCAAACCCCATGTTGGGATAAATTACTTCAAAAAAAAAAAAAAAGGCATGGGGTCTCTGGAAGCTTCTTTAAGGGAGGTTTTTACTAGTGTAGGGTAAAGAAGGGTTCCAGGGAGATCTTAGTTGAACTGATTCTTAAGGGATCTAAAAGTTTGGGTCTGGTGGAGAACTAGGGGAAAGGTGTGGTAGACTGGCCCTCCAGGCAGTAGGATCACACAAGCAAACTTGGGAATAGAAAGATTCTGAATGTAGACAAGGCCTTTAAACCAGGTTCATTCGGTTGAATTTAAAGGCTTTTGACAGGAGAGAAGCGGGTGGGAAGGTGCTTTTGAGGCCAGGTGCTAGAATCATTGAAAGCCCAGATAAGTATAAAAGAAGTTACTTAGGGCTTTGATAGCAAGAGTTGTGCAAGTTAGAATGTTGGAGGGAAAGAATGGTAGTGGGAGGACAGGGAAGGCAGAGCTGAGCTCAGGCAGGAGCGGCAGTGGACATGTGGAGTAGGAGATGCAGGAATTCCTACAGGAGGAGTCAATTCAGGAAAGTTTTCTTGTTAAGAAGGTTGCTCCCTTGAGTAGTCTGCTGGCCTATGGCCCTGGGAGTCTGCCGAGGAAGTGAGTGGCATGGGGAAGCAGTGCCCTCACTGACTTTGGGGGGGGCCTCCCTGCTGGCTATGAAACAAGATTTAATGTTTTTGTATTTCAGGCTTCTTCAGGGAAATAGAAGTGCCTACCATAAGAAGGCTGGTTTTTCAAAGCAGAATTTCTGAGGTTGCCAAAATTGTGCAGTATTCTTAGCAGATTCACATGTTGAAGTGTTTAAAACATTTTAAAATTATAGTATTTAATCTCCTGAACTTCAGTTTATCATACTCATTGCGTTTTTTAGTTTAGCCCTCCCACTGATATGTGAACTCTTAGAATATCTTTAGTTACTATGTTACCATATGTGTTACTGTTACTACTACTTTTATAATAACAGTCTTTAGTTACTCTGATGACTAACTTTTCAGTTACTATGTTACTAAGCATGGACCTGAGTCACATGATGGGGTCTGGCTCAGTGTAGAACTTCTACTCTGTGGAAAAAATAGACATAGTCAGTTCTTTTTATTGGTGGTGGTTATGGTCTGTAAAGTGACTACAGATAGAATACTGAATACTGAACCATCACTCCTTGGGAAAATACAAAGTTAGGTTCCTGTGAGCCTCTGGTCACAACCATTTTCATCAACAGATCAACACATAACCTTGTTTTAGGTGCATTGTGGTTTAGAGATGCCTTATTTAATATATATTGTTGATTCATTAACCTTGAACTCACGTGCAACAACACTGTAACTCATGCCTGAATGAAGCTTATCCAACAATATGTATTTTCTGTCTGAGGGACATCATAGCCTCCCTGTGCTACACTTGGAGAGCCGCACTAAAGAGAGAAGTCACTGGGGCGCTCGGCCGGCTCAGTCAGTAGAGCATGCAACTCTTGATCTCGGGGCCAGGAGTCCAAACCCCATGTTGGATGTAGAACTTACTTAAAAAAAATAGTAATAATAGTGAAATCACTAACAAAAAGTATGAAAATGTGAAAAACTTGGCACTAAATAGACTGTGAAAAGGACACTTCTTTACATTATGGAAGCTGAAACAAGACACAGCATCACCTCGGCCTGGGATATGTGCATCAAGCGACTCACATCTCTCCCTCCTCTGCACATGTCTGCAGATGACTTGGAAGCACCACAAGTATTGATTGGGAGTTAGAAATTTTAGTGAGTGGACAAATTTGCAAATATGGAATCCACAAATAATGAGGATCAACAATATATAATCCTGTAGCCTTTGCACGTAATTATAGAAAGTTGGGGACCACTAAGAATTTATTTCACAAATTTGGCCCTGTTTTTCCTTTTTTCTGGGGGTATTTCTGCCTGGCATGATTAAAGAGACTAGTGTATTTCATTGCTTTTTGCAGTAAGGGCTTGGTCTAACATCAGTAACCTACCAGGGGTGCCTGGGTGGCTCAGTCAGTTTAGCGTCTACCTTTGGCTCAGGTCATGATCCCAGAGTCCTGGGATCAAGCCCCGCATTGGGCGCTCTGCTTAGCAGGGAGTCTGCTTCTCCCTCTCTCTCTTTCAAATAAATAAATAAAAACTTTAAAAAAAAAAATGACAACCTACCAGCCCAAATTCATTCTTCTAGGCTCAATTGATGTTTACTTTGACTTATTAGGAGCCTAGGAATGTTATGAGCTTTATTAATTTTCAGCACTAGTGTAAATGTAAGAAAATTACTATTTTCTTAAGATAATTGTGCAAAAAATGTTTGAGAGAGTTCCTTGTTTTTTGGCTATTGATTCTTTTTTTTTTTTTTTAAAGATTTTATTTATTTATTTGAGAGAGAGAGAGAGAGAGAGAATGAGAGAGAGCACGAGAGGGAAGAGGGTCAGAGGGAGAAGCAGACTCCCCGCTGAGCAGGGAGCCCGATGCGGGACTCGATCCCGGGACCCCAGGATCATGACCTGAGCCGAAGGCAGTCGCTCAACCAACTGAGCCACCCAGGCGCCCTTGGCTATTGATTCTTGATCATATACTTCAGAGGACAGTGCCATATCCTCTGCCTCTTCTAAATCTCATTTTCTTTCTGGTCCTTTAGAACAAAGGTGAGGCTAAGAGAGGCTTATAGGACAGTGTGCCATGGGCAAGACTTTTTTTTTTTTAACGATTTATTTATTTTTAAAGATTTTATTTATTTGAGAGAGAGCACACATGAGCTGGGGGTGGGGGCAGAGGGAGAAGGAGAAGTAGACTCCCCACTGAGCGGGGAGCCCATTGCAGGACTCCATCCCAGGACCCCAAGATCATAACGTGAGCCAAAGGCAGATGCTTAACCAACTAAACCACACAGGTGCCCCGAGATTTATTTTAGAAAGGAAGAGAGTGCACCCAGCAGGGAGGGGCAGAAGGAGACAGAATCCCAAGCAGACTCCCCGCCAAGTGCAGAGCCCGACACAGGGCTTGATCTCACAACCCTGAGATCATGACCTGAGCTGAAATCGAGTCAGATGCTTAACCGACTGAGCCACCAGGCACCCCAGCAAGATTGTTCATTATAACATAAATACTTGAAAGAAATTCCCAGGCAGCATATAAAGAATGCTTTCAAGGCTGTTACAATACATTCATTTCTATGAGGTTTTTTTTTTTATTGTTTTTACTTTTATTTTTTTTAAGATTTTATTTCTATTTATTTGACAAAAAGAGCACAAGCAGGGGGAGCAGCAGGCAGAGGGAGAGGGAGAAGCAGGCTTCCCGCTGAGCAGGGAGCCCGTTGCGGGGCTCGATCCCAGCACCCTGGGATCGTGACCTGAGCCAAAGGCAGCCACTTAACCAACTGAGACACCCAGGCACCCCTTATTCTGTTTTTAGAATGATTAAATGTTGGTGGTAGAAGTTAAAAACTTAGCTGATTAAGCAGTTGATGCAGTTCCTGGTCCTTGAACTTTCCTTGATGTGGAATAGTTTATGGCTGAAGCTTTAACTATAAACGTGTAAAACTCTGCAGATTCGAGAAATGATGGAGTCCTTTGAAGGTCCTCAGCCTGCGGACGTGAGGTTGATGAAGAGGAAAACAGGTGAGAGCTTGCTTAGTTCCGGCTGTTCTGGCTCTCTTCCCCATTCCCACCTCAGCCCCTAAAGACCATCCTGATTCCCCCAATCTTCAAGCACATGAATTCAGAATGAAAGGTTTGCCATGGCTAAGGAATGTGATTCTTTGAAAACGATATTAGAGAGCACCTGAGGACCTTTTTAAAAACTTTGTTTTTAGGGACTTTTTTTTCCTTCGGTAAGTAGTGATTTATAAACTCCTTGTTTGACTGTTTGTAGTCGGTTGCATGGTTACTTTTTAAGCGTGGAATCAAATCGAGTGGCACTTAGTTCAGGCGGCTTGGTTCCTTGCCATGGCAAAGTATCAAGAAGATCCCCAAGTCAAGTCACATTTGTAAAGCTGCTTCCCAATTGGCTTTGTCACGCAGTGTTGAAGCAGTGGGAGAGAGATTCACCTGTTATAAAGGAACTGACTAACACGAGTATCCCGTCTATATCTGAATGCTGTCTCTAGGTGTAAGCCGTGGTTTCGCCTTCGTGGAGTTTTATCACTTGCAAGATGCTACCAGCTGGATGGAAGCCAATCAGGTTGCTTCACTCACCAAGTCTAGATATTCATGAAAATGGAACAAGTCTGTACAATTTAAAAACAAAAAACAAACAAAAAGGTTGAAGGAGTGGTTTGTTCCAAAGGAGTGATTTTTTTTTTAAAAGAAAAGCTTTGTATATATTAAAATTGATAGTATTAGGATAAATACAGCAGCAAGGATTACATTGTAGAATTTGCTCTGCCTTTAAACATGGCTGCTTGGCAGAGCTTTGTTAATCACTGAATACCTGTCTGGTGATTATCAGAACATCTTGATGTTCCCTTTTTCACTACCGATTATGTTCTATTCATTATGTCCATTGAGAGTAATCTTAAAATATCCAACTCTCGATTTGACAGTGAAGAGAACACAGTAGAAGTTTGCTATAGGCATTTTGAAGTTATTCCTTATTTCTGCTTGGAGACCACAAGCCTCCAGGAGGCATAACTGCTCATGTGGGTCTTCAAGGACTATTTAAGGACCTCATGGAATTTATGAACAATAAGTCTGATGAGATTAGCCTGGGAGCTGGTGTCCTGCTGCTGTCTGATCTAGTTAAAGTGGCATTAACATTCTAATCTCCCTGAGAATGCCTTTTATATTCCGTTCAAAGCAAATCATTGATGGCTCTTTGATGTAGCATTAACTGAAGTGTTCTACAGTTTGTCAAGATGACGTTCAGTACTTGGCACTTAAATAACATTTTTTGCCAGAACTCCAAAGCATGGTATTGAATGCCTTAACCAAGTGCGTTCTGGGAGGTTTGCTTAACTCATGTTGCTTTTCTGCAACATTTTATGATTTATCACCCATAAATAAGTTATATTCTTCGGTAATATATTGCTATTTATAACAAAGACTCACTAATGAGGGTATCATTTTGATTGATTTGTTAGATTTTTAAGCCTCTCATTTTCTTAAACCAGAGGTGACGGCCTGAACTTACAGAAGTAGAACTTCATTCATTTCATACCATGGACACCATCCTAGTAAATTCAGAACTTAGACACAGGCTTCATGTGAGTCTGCTTTCTTGACGTGACAGCATCTTTTGATGCAGTGGCTGTATCAGAATGGCTTGCCTGGGAGTTTAAAACTCCAAGGAAATTAAAACCCACAAGACATTTAAAAATCTCCACAATTTTAATGTATACAAAGCTAAGTTCACATGTAATATTTCATTACAGTTCAAATTCACTCCAGAAATAAAAGGCCAGTAGGATTAGGGACTCAGTGATAGTTTGGAGTCTCCCCCAGCACACACCCCTCCTACTGGGATGATCTTTTGACATATCTCCCAGCTTCATTTTTGTTTCTGTACAACACAGTGAGTGGCTGGCCCTTCAGCTCTTTTCCTCTTGGCCAGACATGCAGTCTTGCCTTTAGATATTGCAGAGACAACATTCACAGCATGTCTTAACTCTTCCAGGATTTTCAAGAACCAAATTGCTCAACAGTATGTATATTTAGAGGGGTTAGACTCCTTTTAAAAATCTGGATATCTAACCTCCTCCTTAAATCTGTTCTGATAGTGTCAGAACACCCGCTCCCTCCCCCTTTGCCGCCCCATAAAAAGCAAAAGAAAAGGTGCTCCTGTTAAATGAAGGCTCTTTGGGGGCAGGTGCTGGGTATACTCTTGGCTAGACTGATTGAGCTCGGAGTTTTGACCTTTTAGAGTTGCATCCCTTCTAGTCACATGCTTGACTTGAAGGGTAAGGTGGTGTATACATTTACGAACTCTTCTGACCCCCCTGAAGAAACTTCATTGGCCTCCTGGTTACTCATCTTGAAGAGAGTACCATGTATTTCAGGGAAAAACACATCTGTCACCTAGGACATAACATGGTTTCAGTTGGCAGGAAGAATCATTTAGCTGCTTTAGAGTCGATGGCATTCAGAATAGGCCCTCCAAAGAAAGAATTGTAACCAGATTCCCTTTAAAACTGAGCTCCCCTCCCCTTGTCCCCCAGAGGACACATCCTGAAGCAGGAGTTTGGGGAAAGGGGAAATAGAAAAGCTTTTACTTTGCATAAGGACAGGGGACTGGGGGAAAAGTGAAGCGAAGCCCAAGGACACCATACTGAGGCTAAAGTAGGCAATCTCAGAACTGGGAGAGTTGTGTCTTCTGCTTTTTTGAAATAGACTATCACTCTCAGGCAGCCTGGCAATGCTGAATGTTAGGACTTCTGTCTCTGCTGGAGACACGGCCTGGTGCATGTCAGCGGTTAGAGTTTGGCAGCTTTCTCAGCACTCCCTGACTCCGTTTACCTTTACTCCGCATCCCATTCTCTTACTGCCTATCTGAAGGATTGGATGGGCAGAGTATAGGTGGCGGTGGTTGGTCCTCCCCGTATGTTGTCCATTTAATTCCAGAGCACTGATTTTTCCGAAGTGTGCTCTGCCCTGGGAAAATGGACACATGTTCCTCACAATGGGAATAACTAATTACTTCTTTTTTTACAGAAAAAGTTGGTGATTCAAGGAAAGCATATTGCGATGCATTATAGCAATCCCAGACCTAAGTTTGAAGATTGGCTTTGTAACAAGGTAAGCATGTACTCTTACCAAAAAGGCAAAACTTCAGGTTTTGTTGTTTTTTGCTTTGTCTGTCTGAACAAGGAAACTAAAAAGTATACAGTCACCAGCTTTTTAATCATAGGGGGATTTTCATGCTTTGTGACTTTCTTTGGGTCTTCCTGTGTAGATACTAGAGTCCCTAGAACACTAGCGATTTTATTTATTAAGATCCAGGTTCTAAGCTCATTGTTTCAATTAGGATTTTAGGTTTGTTCCACTTTACTGTTTTTTGATTTCTGGAGGTCTCTGTCAACTTATGGCATAGTCTCTTAATTAAATTAACTAAATCCTTCTGACACTGTTCAGGTTATGAAAGATCTGTTATAGTCCTGTCGGGGCACCTGGCTGGCTGAGTTGATAAAGCATGCAACTCCTGATCTCAGGGTCATGAGTTCAAGCCCCATGTTGAGCATAGCGCTTACTTTAAAAAATAATAAAAATTAAAAGAAATAACATTATGGTCCTGTCACCAGTGCACCTTTTTTTTTTTTAAGATTGATCGATTGATTTATTTGAGAGCACGCGTGCAAGTGGTGGGTGGGCGCATGGGGCAGAATCTCAAGCAGACTCCCCGCTGAGTGGGGAGTCTGATGCAGGGCTTGATCCCACAATCCTGAGATCATGACCTGAGCTTCGGAAACTGAGAGAAACTTAACCAGCTGAACCACCCAGGTGCCCCACCAGTGCACCATTTTGAGCTTGGGTGTTGCCATTGACATTCTGAAAGTACTTGGATTCTTCGTTTGCATGTGGCCCGTGTCTAGTAGGAGACTAGACAGTATTCCATTTACATTGTGTTTGTGTATATAGAGTGGTCCATATAGTGAGTGCTCTTCTGATAAAAGAAAAAGAACTTCGCCACTGTAGGGTTTGCTCTAGGGTTTTTGGGTGAACTGAAGCTTTCCCCCAACTTGATAAAAATGGAATTCTACTTCAGAATCTGTCAAGATTTGTTTTTCTTGGAATATTTCACAGTGAAACATTTTAAATT
Source organism: Callorhinus ursinus (assembly GCF_003265705.2). Lineage (NCBI taxonomy): Eukaryota > Metazoa > Chordata > Mammalia > Carnivora > Otariidae > Callorhinus > Callorhinus ursinus. The sequence continues at coordinate 7,031,094 of NW_027397077.1, forward strand.
TTTAGGTGAATGTCCCTTTGTCTTGGTTACATGATGTCACTCTCTGCTTTTTTATTTGCTTACTGGGACTTGTCCATGGCCCTATTGCTCTAACCCACTTCCTTACTAGTAAGCCTGGCCTACTGTGAGAAATAATTACAGAGAAAACTTTTTTTCTTCCAGTGCTGCCTTAACAATTTCAGGAAAAGACTAAAATGCTTCCGATGTGGAGCGGACAAGTTTGGTAAGCCCAAACTCAGCTGTTTGGAATAAGCATTAAAAACCTGACTGATTGAAATGTCTGCGAACCTGAGGAGAAAAGTATAGATTGTAGGGCATTTCAACAAGTAATTCATATATTCTCCTTAAATTTTCTTACCTTACGTTGGGTAGATGCTTCTGATGATGGTGGGTGCAGAGAGTTCTTTTATTTTCCAAAATAAAGCCAGCTCACCTGGTTTGCGTTCTGCATCTGCTTTTCTTTAGTACCGAGGCACTGTCAGTCCACCGGCCCAGTTTTTGCATTCCACGTTTATCATGTCAAAACTAATCATGTTTTATTATAGCCACAGATGGTTTAAAAAGAAAAAAATGACTGCTACGTTTACTTATAATTAAAACTTTGGGGTTTGAGTGTATTTCTTTACTAAAAATACACTGGTTTATTTTTTGTTTGTCTTCAGTTACTGAGTCTCCCTGTCTCCTTCCCTTATAGACTCTGAACAGGAAGTGCCCCCTGGAACCACAGAATCTGTTCAGTCTGTGGATTACTACTGTGATAGTAAGTCCCACTATGTTCTTTTGGCCTTTGTGGTAGAAGTTGACCTTAATTGGAAGTTTTTGTTCTCTTACCCTTTTTTTAATGAACAGTGATGGCTTCAAGTTTGTCCCATAAAAGATTGGTTTTAGAGTCTTCTCCATGTCAAAGTACAAAATATACTAGGAATCTCCCAAAATGGATTTATGTATTTGTCCTTGAGCCTGCCTTGGAAAGCACTGGTGGTGGGAATGCACATGTATGTCATTTGTCTCTTTCACCCCCAGCAATCATACTTCGAAACATAGCCCCGCACACTGTGGTGGATTCCATCATGACAGCGCTGTCTCCCTACGCGTCCTTAGCTGTCAATAACATTCGCCTCATAAAAGACAAACAGACCCAGCAGAACAGAGGCTTCGCGTTTGTGCAGCTGTCTTCTGCAATGGTGAGGTGCTCGCTGAATCTTTCCTTTTAAAAGAAACTGGGCAGTGAGAGGCAAATGTGGTTCATCTAATTGTAATACTATGTGTAAGGCTCCTGGAGCCCAAAGTTCAAGGCTGCATGTGATAAGTGGTAAAAATAATGTGTATACCTATAGATAATTGGCAGAAGTGAAGTTTGAGCCACAGCTTAATTTTTCTTTTTTGCTTTGTTTTAGATTGGTTTAGCATTTACTCCTTTAATAATATGGGATACCTTCGTGTGCTAGAGGAAAGAGGGCTATTTTTTTATTTCTTCAAGGTTTCATATGCACAGACAATAATTACTGTGTGTGTTTTTTTGTTTTTGCTTTTTTTAATAGAAAGCTGTAGCCCTTTGGGGTAGGTGGGCGGAGGGATTTAATTACATGACAGAATTGTCTTTCTTGACATTCTCCTTCAGGATGCCTCTCAGCTGCTTCAGATATTACAGAGTCTCCATCCACCTTTGAAAATTGACGGCAAAACTATTGGGGTTGATTTTGCAAAAAGTGCCAGAAAGTGAGTGGCTTTATTGTCCTTATTTCAAACTGCTGTACTTGCACAGGGATGCTTTGCTGACTGTACCCTAAGCCCATGTTCTCGACACTAAGACACAATCCTCCCTGGTTGCCAAGGTCAGGAGGAAGACCGTTGTCTTTCTTCTCTTACAGTGTGTTCCCTCCTGTCCTGAAAAAACAGTTGCCAGAAAACTTCAGAGCAGGACAGAGGCACACGTGGCAGATGGGTTGAGAATATGTGCTGTGCAAACCGCTTCAGGATAGTGCAAACCCATCTGGAAATATTCCTTTCCAGAACAGCACACTAATAGCTTCATATAGAGTGAGCTTCGGTCTAGAGATGTAAATTTCCTGTTTGTAGTATCATTACTCATCCAACAGACACCTTACTAGATGGCAGAATACAGAGTAAAACAGTGATACTACAGAGACATTTGCCCACTAAGGAATTTGCCCGTGGAGACCCCTTCCTGCTCTGAAATGAGGCCTTGCTAGCATTGGAGGGCTCCCAACAAAGGCTAGAGTGAATTGCTCTTCCTTGGCAGTGTGGGGGGACAGATGGGGGACATACTGAGAGAGAGCCACATGATTAGATTTTTGTGGTTTCAGAGACTTGGTCCTGCCAGATGGTAACCGGGTCAGCGCCTTCTCTGTGGCTAGCACGGCCATTGCCGCTGCTCAGTGGTCATCCACGCAGGTAAGGTGGAGGGGTTGTTTTTTTTTCAGAGTAGTGTGGTGGTGCCCAAAGTCACAGAAGTGATCTTTCCCCTGTGTCTTAGGAGCTCTCCAGGGGCAGTTTTAGGGAGTTCTTCCTGCCTTCTTTCCTTGATGTCCACTAACCTCGCCTGTGTGTCCTCTTTGGACATTTTGTAGGCTCAGAGTGGTGAAGGAGGCGGTGTTGACTACAGTTACCTGCAGCCGGGCCAAGATGGCTATGCCCAGTATGCTCAGGTAGGTGGACTTAACCAGCATCCAACTACTCTCCAGAGCATGTCTGAGAATAGCAGCTTTAACAGTGGACTTTTCTTCAGTACTCACAGGATTACCAACAGTTTTATCAGCAACAAGCTGGAGGATTGGAATCTGATGCATCATCTGCATCAGGTAGTAAACTTCATCTCTGTTTTAGCTTTTTTTTAAGCAGCTGTGGTTAAGGAGATAGGACGTGTCCGTTTCCCTGCAGGGCGGGGGCAGAGGGTGCACATTCAGGGTTGTCACCGTGTGCCTAAGGTTCTGGGCAAGATCAGGAATGGATAACAGCTTCTTAGAGACTGTTGTGATGAGTGTTCATTCTTAGAATTCAACTTTGTTATCTCCCCTGGCTATGTTGTTTGGAATCCTGGGAGCCCACATAGGTTCATGGGGGCAGAGGGTGTGGCCCTAGAGTCTGGTGCCCAGACATCAATCACAAGGGTCATTGTAAGAAACCTTTGCTTTAGTTTTTGTTCTAGAATTATAAAAGCCTTATAGTTAAATCTTTTCTGAACCCCAGACCAGTTCTTGATTCTTCTGTTCCTCCTTCTTACAGTCATGCGGAATATTTAACTTTGTGTGTAGCATTCTAGTAGGATTATAAAAATGATAATGTTACAGGTTCCAGGATGTTTAGTAGGAATTACGTTATTAGGAACTGACCCATCCATGGGGCGCCTGGGTGGCGCAGTCAGTTTAGTGACTGACTCTTCGTTTTGGCTCAGGTTATGATCTTGGTCTCATGAAATCGAGCCCTGCTTCGGGCTCCATGCTCAGCACGGAATCTGCTTGATACTCTCTCTCCCTTTTCCTCCGCCCCTCCCCACTGCTCTCTCCCTCTTCCTCCGCCCCTCCCCACTGCTCTCTCCCTCTAAAAGTAAATCTTTAAAAAAAAAAAAAAGACCTGACATATACAAAGAAGGCTAGTTTGGGCATTACAGATAAAGATGTTTGGCTTGGAGTTCAGCGCCCTGGCCCTTGCTAACCCCCTGTGTTTATCATCAGGCACAGCAGTGACCACCACCTCAGCGGCCGTAGTGTCCCAGAGTCCCCAGCTGTATAATCAGACCTCCAATCCACCCAGCTCTCCGGTAATCCTGTCGTCCTAAATACAGAACTGGTGACTGTGGGGGAAACTTTGTTTTGCTGTCCCAAGTATTATCCTTTCCTGCTGTGTGAGCCAGGATTGAATAATACACAGACATTCCAACTTTACTTCTCTGTGTCTGGTAATATTAGATAATAATTTGGGGTATGTATTTAAAACATAAGATTCCAAACAGGGTGTATGCTTTCTGCATGCCTCGACTTGACCTTTAGGAAGAAAGTTGTCAGCATGTGTTTTGTTCAAGGATTGCCTTAGATCATTGCTTACAGTGTGTCTGTCAGGGGAGCCCTTCCACCTGGATGTTTGCAGTGATTTAGTTCTCTTTAGAGGCTTTACAGTTGAAATTATATTGAAGCTGCTGTTCTTTCCAGACTGAGGAAGCACAGCCTAGCACTAGCACAAGTACACAGGCCCCAGCCGCTTCCCCCACTGGTGTAGTTCCTGGTACCAAATATGGTAAGCCAAACCTCATGGGGCTGTTGACAGTTGGAAGGTCCTAGTTGTTGTCTGTGTTTAGTAAGAGTTCCTCTCCCTTTGTGGGTGTCAGAGGGACACTTGGGGTTATGAGAGAAGACAACCATTAAGGCCTGCCGCATCTCAGTGGCTTAGAGGTTGAAGGAAAGCTCATTTCTTACCGGGAATGACTGTGTGCTGGTTTTTGTTTTTGCAGCAGTGCCTGACACATCCACTTACCAGTATGATGAATCTTCAGGATATTACTATGATCCGACAACAGGGCTGTACTATGACCCCAACTCACAGGTAAATACACTGTTTTCCTCCCCAGTTTCACTAGTAATATCTTCGTTTCACTTAATCCCATTTATGAGGCATGACTTGAAGTATCTCCTGCAGAGGAGCGAGTGGCCCAGATTAGTTTTAAGTTCTTCAGACTCACCAAGATGTAATTTCTACTTTAGGATTTTAATTTTAAATTTAAAGGTTAAAAATGTTTTGAGGTACAACATACATACAGAAAAATACACAAAGTTGAAGTGTACATTTCTTTGAATGTTTACGTGTATACACGTGTATATCAGCACTGAGATGAGAGAACATTCCTGGCATGCTGAAAGTTCCTTCATGCCCCTTGCTGGTCTCTACCCGCCCTCTTCAGTAACCTCTAGTCTGACTTAAAGTACCATGGGTTATTTTGTCAAGTTAAAATTTATAGGTGGCCGTTAGTGTTTATGTAAAGATAGAAGTTTGAAAATGTGGTTTCTCTTCCTGTGTATTTTTTTTGAGATGAAATTCACTGTTTCCTTGCTTGTTTGTTTTTAGGTATGTGGGGGGTTTTTTGTTTTTTAAGTAGGCTCCACACCCAAAGTGGAGCCCAACACAGGGCTTAAACTCATGACCCTGGGATCGAGACCTGAGCTGAGATCAAGAGTCAGATGCTTAACCGACTGAGCCACCCAGGTGCCCCCTTAAGAATTTTTTTTTAAAAGATTTATTTATTTTGGGGGAGCCTGGGTGGCTTAGTCAGTTGAGCGTCTGCCTTTGGCTCAGGCCATGCTCCTGGGGTCCTGGGATCGAGCCCCATGTCGGGCTCCCGCCTGCTTCTCCCTCTCCTTCTGCCCTCCACCCCCCCACTTGTGCTCTCTCTCTCTCTATTTCAAATAAATAAATAAAATCTTAAAAAAAAAAGACTTCAGTGAGAGAGAGGACACGCTTGAGCATGCACACACACTGGGTAGGGGCAAAGGGAGAGGGAGAGAGAAACCCAAGCAGACTCTCCCCACTGAGCGTGGAGTCGGACATGGGGCTCAATCCCACGACCCCAAAATCAGACCTGAGCAGAAACCAGCAGTTGGACACTTAACTGACTATGCCACCCAGGTACCCCTAGGTTTTATTTTTAAGTAATTTCTACATCCAACCTGGGGCTTGAACTTAACAACCCTGAGATCAAGATCATGCTCTATCAACTGAGCCAGCCAGATACCCTTTGCTGTTTGTTTGTAATCCAGAACATTTTCATCACCCCAAGAAGAAACCCTGTACCCATTAGCAGTCACTCCTTAGTCCCTCTTTACCCCAGCAACCACTGTTTGCTTTTTGTCTCAACAAATTTGCCTCTTCTAAAAGCATTTCATGTAAATGGAATCAGATAACATGTGACCTCTTGTGTCCAGCCTCTTTTACTTAGCATCCTAATGTATTCTTGAGGGTAGAAATTAGCAGATCTCCAGGTGATGTTTTATTTTGGGTAGTGGTATATTATTTTAAAGAGGAAAGGCAGCTTTAACACTCCATAAATAAACAGTTACTTATGACTAGGATCTGTATATATAGAATAGTAAAATAAGTGCTTTTAACAGGAACTTGGCATTGAGAGCTTGTGGTTTCTGAGAGTGAGGTGTGAAGCAGTGAGGGACCCACCTGAGCAAGCTAAGCCTTGCATGGTTCTACTTCTCTTGCTTGTGAAGTCTGACCACCATTACCCAAGCAGTTCTTAGTGGCCATAGCAATATGACTCCTCTGTCTGATACATGCCACCTTCCCCAGAAGAGACATAACAGACCATCTCTCCAGGGTCCCTGCTGAGCAGGTAGAGCGAATGACTAGGGAGTAAAGAAGAGGAGAGATGGGTGCTACCTATCTACCATTGCAGTTCTTCCTATATACGTCAGATCTGGTTCCTTCACTTACCCTTTCAGGCTCCTGAGCTGGCTCTTTACAACCCTATGTTTGCTTACCTGGGTGTCCAAAGGGTTCCGGATGGTTGAACCCGATGATGAACTATTAACTGGTTGTCATGGAGGATGTGTAATTAAAAGCTCCTCCTGAACAGGGGGTGCCTAGGTGGCCCAGTTGATGGGGCTTGGACTCTTGATCTCAGGGTTGTGAGTTCAAGCCCCATGCTGGGTATAGCGATTACTAAAAATAATAAATAAATAAAAATCTTTAGGGGAAAAAAAATGAAACCACCTCTTCTGGCCACTTGGTTTGTATAAAATGGTCTGTCTGTGGAGAGGAGTCAGACACATAGCTCTTTGGGTGCCCTCCAGGCCCAGGGTTTAGATTAATGGAACTACACTCTTTAGAAACCATATTCGACCTTTGCCCAAGAAGTTTCACACCTCTTCACTGGCTGGTTCTTCATCCTTACCATACCAACACATACAGTAGTTTCTCTCTGGGCGTGAAATACTATTGCTCTGCAACATGTTTTGTTTGTGTTTAATTTTTTTGACAAAACAATCTTGACATACCTTTTTAACAAAATATTCCTGTAATGGTTTGACAAAGCAGAAAGTCTGCATTAATTGTGCTTTGTTCCTAGTACTACTACAATTCCTTGACCCAGCAGTACCTTTACTGGGATGGAGAGAAGGAGACGTACGTGCCAGCCGCAGAGTCCAGCTCCCACCAGCAGACGGGCCTACCTCCTGCAAAAGAGGGGAAGGAAAAGAAGGAGAAACCCAAGAGCAAAACAGCTCAGCAGGTGAGACCATGAGCCCATGACCCAGCCAGGGGACTCGGTTCTCTCTGGGGGATTGGCCTTTTGTTGGTGGTGGTGGGACATCTGTGTCAGCTTCATTTGGATTTTTTTAAAAACTGGGCCACACATTTACATTAAGTTCGCAGAGCATTTTGTAATTTTTTAATGTTACCATACATTGTTTGTCGGCTGCCTATATTCATACTTCGAGGGAAGAATATCCTAGAATATTCACAGGCTTTCGAGCAATATTCGTTAATGACTTTGATCCTATGCAGTAACATCTCATGAAGATATTTGTAGGTAGAAATAAGGGTGAAGGGGGTTTTGTTGCAGAGCGTGTGATTGAGGTGAGACTCTTAATGGCTGCTTACTGTGGCACAGGAGACTGTTCTCTAAAGTCATGTATCTAAATGGTTTTTTCATGGTTGTTTGGCATTAGATCGCCAAAGACATGGAACGCTGGGCTAAGAGTTTAAACAAGCAGAAAGAAAATTTTAAGAACAGCTTTCAACCTGTTAATTCCTTGAGGGAAGAAGAAAGGAGAGAGTCCGCTGCAGCAGACGCTGGCTTTGCTCTCTTTGAGAAAAAGGTAACAGTAGCAGGAATGGCCGCACTTCGTGATGGGAACTTAAGTAAAACTTGAGGGTTATGAGTTACTCTCTCTTTCTCAGGGAGCCTTAGCTGAAAGGCAGCAGCTCATCCCAGAACTGGTGCGGAATGGAGACGAGGAGAATCCTCTCAAGGTAAGGCAGGACCACCGGTGTCGTAAGGCCGTATGTGTGCTTTGTGTCTCACTGGGGATCTAAGCTTCATCTTGGCTGTGATTCCTCGTTAAAACTGGGTGTGGCCGCTGTCAGTGGGTATTTAGAGCAGTTCCTGCACATGGAATCCATGTCCAGGGCTTTGTTTTCTGGGTGAGAGCCGGAGAGCTGGAGCAGTGAATGAAACCTGAATTCCTGAGCTCAGTTGAGTTTTGTTGCATTTGTAAATAGAGTGTTTTAACGGTCTGGAAAGAGAAAATTGGAGACAGTAAAACATGTTTTACTGGACAGATACTGGTCTAGGTGGGCCATTGCTCTGATCTGTTCTATTTGGGGTTTTCATCCATGGTGAATAGTTTGAAAACAGCCATCCAGGAACTTTTCCTGGGCCCCAGGAGGGTTGGTACCAGGAGGCTGGCAGGCCCTGTGCTTGAGGACCTGACTGTTGCGCACAGTTGAACGAAACGCAGTTCACTGTCCAAGTATGGCACAGGGCAGTGGGGGTTCTTGCACGTCTGGAATTACGCGTTACTTTATCCAGATACGTAGTCATGGCTCCTTCCCGCTGTATGTGTCCAGTGACCCACCCTCTTGTCCCCAGAGGGGTCTGGTTGCTGCTTACAGTGGTGACAGTGACAATGAAGAGGAGCTGGTGGAGAGACTTGAGAGTGAAGAAGAGAAGCTGGCCGACTGGAAGAAGATGGCCTGCCTGCTGTGCCGGCGCCAGTTCCCCAACAGAGACGCCCTGGTCCGGCACCAGCAGCTCTCAGACCTTCACAAGGTGGCGGTGCTTCTCTGAGCTGATCTGAGGCAGGGAGGGGAGGGAGCAAGGCGACATGGGTGCCCTGACAGTGGTGAAGGTTCAGCAGATCCCTGCCTGGAGTGATCGCCTTTCAGAAGGCTGTTCTTACTATGGTCTATTCCAGATCAAAGAGTGGCAAGGAGCATGGTGGCTCCGTATACAGCAGGCTCTGGCTTTCGTGCCGTGCCTATTGAATTGGGCTTTGACTCTTAGAGTAAATAGATACTGATAGAACTAGACATTTCAAATCAGGATGGTCTGCATTCTTACTGTGTCTATCAAATCTCTTGTACAGCAAAACATGGATATCTACCGACGGTCCCGGCTGAGTGAGCAGGAGTTGGAAGCCTTGGAGCTGAGGGAGAGAGAGGTGACTGAGGGTCACTCTGCCACTGGAAGGAGTGTCTTGTATCTGCCTTTAGCTTTTATTTGTAGCACTTAGTTCTGGGTCCCAGGGGCAAGGTAGGATTTGTCACATACTTGTCACCCGGCCATTTTGGCTCATGTAGCCTGGACCTGGGGGCTCTGTGCGTTGTGAGCTCTGCCCTGAGTCTGTGAGGACGCACAGAAGCACATCCTGAAGACTGCTCACAGGTCCTGCAAGCCAGGTACTTGCTGTTGAGGACATTGGATTTTAGTAAGGAGAACGTGATCTCGTTCGGCCTGTGATGAGGGAGGCTTCCCATTGGGCCCAGAAGACATCAGGTTATAAGACAACTGCAGGTGATAGGGAAGGAAGCAGCAGACAGGGCAGGGTTTGGGGTGAAGGCAACAAAAGTGAGGCCAATAATGGACAAGCATTTGATAGTTCATGAGGCAGGTTGAGTGCCAGCTGCATTTAAAATGCAGAGGGAGGCCCATGGGTTAGAAATGAACCAGTGGGCAGAGTTACTTGAAATTTCTCACCCCATGACAGTTTTATAGTTCAGGCTGTCTGTAGTCAGGGCTTCTGCTTTCCTGTTCTTTTCCGCTGTTTATGGTGCCAGCTCCCCAGGGACTGATGAGCAAGTCTCTGGAAGCCTCCTTGGTGCCGTCTGTCCCCAGTGGTGAGAGGAGCGGCAGCTCTGCCCTCCTCTGGGCTGCACCGACGGCCCAGCAGGCCTGTCGAAGTGCTTGACCAGCAACGGCTAATTAAATAAAACTCCTTGTTTCAGATGTAGCTCTGCACCAGGTTCCACACGCAGTCGATCGGACTAAGTGCAGTGAGGGAAACAAGGGTGTTTGGTGTTTCAGACCACTCTGAGAGGCCAAGCTGCAGATGGGGAAAGTCCTTGAGGGTGGTGATCATGAAGTCTGAGTACGTCAGGCTGTGGCAGATTCAAGTCTGAATGTCTCTAGCATTGTTTGTTCTCCGATGTAGATGAAATACCGAGATCGAGCTGCAGAAAGACGGGAGAAGTACGGCATTCCAGAACCTCCGGAGCCCAAGCGCAAGAAGCAGTTTGATGCCGGCACTGTGTATGTGTTGCGCACCTTTTCCACTCCGTTAGCGGGGGCTCTGGCTGTTTTTAGTAACTGTGTGTTTGCCACTGGCAGGAATTACGAGCAGCCCACCAAAGATGGCATTGACCACAGTAACATTGGCAACAAGATGCTGCAGGCCATGGGTTGGCGGGAAGGCTCGGGTTTGGGAAGAAAGTGTCAAGGCATCACAGCCCCCATTGAGGTAAGCAGTAAGATTGGGCTTCAGTGGTTTGCAGGCTTATTTTAGTGAGGAGACGAGATAGAAGCAGCCAGACGGCCTGGGGTCCAGGGGAGAGTTTATGTCACGACACAGGGCCATCTCCTCTGGGCTGCGCCCCCACCCAGTGGGAGTCTCCCTCCCTGCAGCCTCTGCTTATGTCACTCCCCCTTTAAGATGTCAGTTGGGAGGATTGGGGGTGATACCCTACTTGATTTTTCTGGTCTTCTGGTATCTTTGGGTAAAAGCCGTCTTCTGAGAACTGTGTATGTCTATGTCCTTTGTTAGAAACAGTCCCTTACTTAACACCGACTCAAATCCATGTAGCTTAGATTGGATTTTTTAAAAGGTGTACGGTGCTTTAATTTCTAAGTGATCTTGGTTATGTATAAAATAAATTATGATTTAGTAGGATTTTTATGCATGATAAGAAATCGTTTAGTTGATCAGAGTTCACTCAGATTCAGATATAATCTCAGGATCCGAGGATCCCCACCCACTGGCCTTCTAGACCAGAGCACCACCAGAGCACCACTCCCTCTCTGACCTGGCAACACAGCTTAGGTCAGACTATTACAGACAGAACATGTTTGTCTTGTGCAAGCGAGTTCTGCTGACATGGGGCTGTCCTGCTAGGATCTCTGCCCATAATTACCAGACCTTCCTAGGCTTCAGTGGAGTGCTTTGGGGCCCTTACTCGGCACAGAAGCTTGCTGAGCAGGCCCTGGGGGGCAGGGTTGGGGGATGTGTCTCTCTCTGCATATCTTCCTTAACCCATTTTATTCCTTTGGTCCTTAAATCTACTCCAGGTCTCCCAAGCTTCCTCCCTCCTGTCCTTGGTGGGTGGTCCTGTTTGGGAGTCGCCTGGACGAGCAGGAGTTGGAGCGGTCCACACCCTACCTGTCAGCTGCTGACAGAAATTTTGTTCCCCTAGGCTCAAGTCCGGCTAAAAGGAGCTGGCCTGGGAGCCAAAGGCAGTGCATACGGACTGTCGGGCGCGGATTCCTACAAAGATGCTGTCCGGAAGGCCATGTTTGCTCGGTTCACTGAGATGGAGTGAGGCTCAGAGAAGGAGGGAGGGAGGGAAAGACGACGAGCAGCTCCTCAGCGCACAGGGAGGGGTCCGTCTCCTGAATTCACTCTTAGCACCTGTCTCTTTAAGGGCATGCCTTGTGCTGTTAATAGTTTCAAGGGGAACCACTCCATTCTACAAGGTTCTCCCACTTAAAGGAGTTCTCCTTATATGGGCTGTCTGGCGAATGGCCTTCCTTCCTGCCAGAGGGCTTGTGAGCTGGCCAGGGGGACAGTGGGTCTTTTATACTTCAGTGTACATAGTGTAATGTAGTGTGTTTTACGTGTGTAGCCCATGTCATGGTCTGTCAGCCCCTCACACTCCTGGGGGGTGATGAGATGCCCTGGGTGGTATGTGACACCAAAGCCGCCTCTGTCATTTGTTGTGCTGTCTTTTCTTGGCAAGAGCCTTGTGTATATTTGTATATTACACATTTGTACAGAATTTTGGAAGATTTTCAGTCTAGTCGCCAAATCTGGCTCCTTTACAAAAGAAATACCTTGAAAAATGAGTGACTGTGTCTCTTTATTCTCAGGTGACCAGGTGTGCCGAGCATGTCTGAGCTAGTCAAGCCTGGTGGTGAGATAAGTGTGTTAAAAGTCATTTATAAATAGTATTTTATGCTATTTTCCTTACCCCAAGCATGTTCAGATTCTTAAGTTCAAGAGTGTTTTAAAATTCTTCATGGAAACTCAGTCATAACTGAGTCAGCTTTTCCACTTCCATTTTCTAAAGAGCAAAGTGTGAGCACTTGTGTGTCTCCAGTTTCCAGACTATTCCAGCATGCAGCGTCAGGCTGTTACTGCTCTGCTGAGGGGCAGGGACTGAGGCGGCCGCCGTCCCCCTCCATGGCACTCCACTCGCTTTCTGCCCCTCACTTCAGCTGCTGAGCAGCTGCTGAGGGGTGTTGCAGAGTTTACCATTCTAATGGGGTCATCCCATCTTTGTCGTCATCTTCATGAGGACAGGAAGTGTGTCTGAGGCTGGATGTGGTGATGGGGGATCCATGTTGCCAGTCTGAGCTGAGTGCTTGGGCTCCGTGTTTGGCATATAGTCAGGAAGGGAGCTTATTCTCAAAGCTAGAACATCACAGATTTTGTGGGTGGTCCCGTTTTCTTACTTTGAGATAGGCCTGGCCCTTGTAAAAGGATGAAAAGTACTCAGGAGGCACTTGCAAGGGGAGTGCTCATGGGGCCCTCACCCCAGTCTGCCGGGGTGCCTTGGAAGGTGAGGAGGCAAATGCAGAAGCCCCACACGTGGGCTTCTGTGAGGTAACACAGGTAAGGGTCCCAGAGCCCTGCCTTCCAGGGTCAGTGCTGGAGCAAGGAGACCAGCCTGGCTTCCAGAGCTTTCATGCATCTCGCACGTGGGGCTGCTCTTTGAGCTTGGGGACAGTCACAAGCAACCTTGTTAAGTGCAGCTGACCAAGCCAGCCTGGAAAGGTCTTCCAGGTAAAGACATACATCCTGAGACCTGGGAAGCTCTTAATTACATGCACCCAGTTAATCAAAGCCTGACTGGAAGCCTGGCGGGGAGGCACAGCTGAGCACTGGCAGGGGAGCCAGGCCCCCATGAGCCATGTTGAGCCCCACATGGGCTGCCCCACACTAGGAAGGGCACTTGGATCTGTCCTGTGCCGCTTGGTGTGGACACTCACCATTTTCAGGGGCTCAGGGCTCCCACAAAGACTGCCCTGGACCATAGCATCTTTGAGCCTGACATGGGCTTCCCTATAAACATGAAGTCGGCGTGCCTCCTTAGCGGTCTGAGCTAGCCATTCAGAGATGCTGGAGGCCCCCTCCCCCACTTCCCGCCACTGGCCACACCTGTCGCCAGCATACCAAACCAGGTGACTGCAGCCTTCGCCTTCCATCTGAACCCATGAGCCCATTCTTTTTTTTTTTTTTTTTTTAAAGATTTTATTTATTTGAGAGAGAGAGAGAATGAGAGATAGAAAGCACGAGAGGGAAGAGGGTCAGAGGGTCAGAGGGAGAAGCAGACTCCCTGCCAAGCAGGAAGCCCGATGTGGGACTCGATCCCGGGACTCCAGGATCATGACCTGAGCCGAAGGCAGTCGCTTAACCAACTGAGCCACCCAGGCGCCCCCCCATGAGCCCATTCTTGAAGTTCAATGGTACCTGTGGCTCCGGTCTCTCATGCAAGGCCAAATTTGGGAGTCCTGGGTACTGAACGGCTGTCACCCTGAGGACCTGAGGCTGAAGCCCCAAGGGCCCAGGCATCCCCCCTACCAGCCCATCATGGTCTACTCCAACCCCAGGCCCAGCGATGAGTGTGCTGTGTCCTGCCTTGCCCCGTCATGCCCAGGCCACAGAGCTGCCATCCTCCCCATGCCTGACAGGGAGCTGTGAGGGCAGCGCAGATGTCCTCATCGGAAACCCAAATGCCAACATTTGGAAGTGTCTCTTGCTGAACTGAAGGGATCCTCCAGGGATCCCAAGTCCAGCCTGCCCTTGGCTGGGACAACTGCTGCAATATTCAGGCTTTGAGGGCCATCCAGGAGCAGCTGTTGTGGCCATGCATCAAACAAGTTTCAAAGCCCAGAGGACCAGCCAGGCCTGAGCTAAGCTCCCCAGGCATGCAGTCTGGCTGGGGGGGTCTCAAGGGCACCTGGGGCCCAGCCACTGGTCAACCCGATTCCCGAGGGATGTGTGTCCTCAGGGACAAGGTGGGGTGTGAGGGGGAGGATTGCCCTGGAGAAGGATATTGTGCTGCTGGTGGCCACCAGGTGGCAGCACTCCATCGTCTATGGGACCAGGCTGGTTTAGGGGGTGGGGGTGGGGGTTCTTGGCAAGTTCTGAGGTGCTGGAGGGGCCCAGGGCCTCTTCCAGGTCTCTGAGATTTCAGGAAGACCTGACTGGAACTCTAGCCTTGCTCTGTGAGGAGACAGGCAAGCAACAAGTTGTCAGACCCCGCAGGTTCCTGACAGGTCCCCTACCAACCGCCCGCCCCCCCCTGCCGGAATTCCCTCCACTAGAAGTGAAATTGTTGCCCAGCTGTGGGGCACAGGCCAGGCTGGCCCCATGCACAATGAGTGCTTCAGTCTCCTAGCATTTCTTTCCAAAGCAGGTAAATTATTTCTGTGGTCGATAAAATGCATTTCTGCCTCTCACACACCCTTCACCCACCGGTCTGATTATTGACTCACAGAAATACTCTCTCGGCAGAGCCCACAACCAGTCTCTACAGTCAGGGGGAGTTGGGGCAATCTCGCCCAGGGCTCTCAGCTGGAGGCAGGGGATACCCACGTACCCTCACCCAGCTTCCCAAAGATAGAAGGAAGGTGGGGGAGCTTTCCACCCGGAGACACAAACCAGAGGCAGGGCCCTCCTATCCAGTTTCGGCCCTGCACTGCTTTCTTCTGGTTTAAAGAGGAAACTGAGGCTCAAAGCAGAACAGTTGCTGGAGGTAACCAAGCTGGCAAGTGCTGAGTGTGGGTTCCAACCTAGGGGCTCCTGCCTAGCTGGCCCCTGGGCAGAAGGAATTTTGTGGAGAAGGGAGCCCTTAGCTGCAGGCCCAAGGTCAGGCTCAGGTTTGGGTAGGACTGGCTCCAGCTCCAGCTGAGGAGCTGGGGATGGAGTGAGCTGGGCTTTGGGACGCACCCTCCCTTCCCCACTACCACCACCATAATGCTCTGGGGAGAGAGAGAAGACAGACTGGGAGAGGCAGAGAAAAAAGACAACTGCAGACAAAGCAAGGCCTAGAGGATGCTGGGAAGAGGAGCAGGAAAGGTCTGCGGTGCTGCAAGGGGCGGGAGGAGGCTGCAGGGGCAAGATAACGTGGGGCAGGGGCGGCTGGGTCTGGGGGAGTCTGTCCCGCTCCACCCCCTGGCCTCAGCCGCCCAGATAAGACAGCTGAGCAGCAGTGGTGAATTCTGCACACTGATGGGGGAGGTGAGGCCACAGCAGGCGGGGGAGGAGGAGGGGCCAGGAGGCCTGGCCCAGACCCCCACTCGCCTGCCAGACTAAAGGCCCCGAAGAGCCTGGTGCACCCAGGCCA
The DNA here is from genome assembly GCF_003265705.2 of Callorhinus ursinus. Lineage (NCBI taxonomy): Eukaryota > Metazoa > Chordata > Mammalia > Carnivora > Otariidae > Callorhinus > Callorhinus ursinus. The sequence goes on from NW_027397077.1 coordinate 7,046,673, forward strand.
GCTCTGGGCTCCCAGCTCCTAGCAGGCACCGCCACCCCTGAGTCTGGCTGGACAGGAGCTATTTGAGAGATTCATGGGTGTAATTAAGTGTCCCCCCACTATCTTCTTGCTCGGGCCCTGATGGGGGTGGTGCAGCTGTGGGAGCCCCGCCTGCTGTGCAAGTGTTGGGTTCAGTGCGGAGCGCCCCAGCATGCCCATCTGTGGAGCCTGGAGGAAGGCAGGGCTGGACCCAAATCCCGGTGGCACCGGGCTGGGGGACTTCCTCCCCTTCTGCTTTCTGCCCAGCTCCCTGGGCTGGGGGTCAGCCCTCTGTGCTCACAAGCAGGAGTATGAGCGCACATGCACGCACAGGCCCGGATCGTCATCCAGCAGTAGGCCGACTTCCCCGGCACCCACCCTCGCCAATGCGCGTGCGTGTGTGTGTGTGTGTGTGTGTGTATGTGTGTGTGTGTGTAAGGACATGCAGATGCCTGCAGACCCCAACACCCCCACACACACGCATGAAGCATGCCAGCTCGCACGTACCTCTCCCTGACCACCTGGACATGGGCCGGCCAGGTCCAGTCAGGAAAGCTCACCTCTGCACACACATGCAGGCTGCTCTGGCCCAAGGGGACAGAAATCAGACTCTTGCAGCCCCCCAAGGAAGGAAAGCTGGTCTGGCAGCCAGCTGGGAGCTGGGAAGGGGGAGGCCAGACACACCCTTGTGCACGCATGCACTCACTCTTTGGCTCCCTCTTCCCCAGGTAGGAGGATTTGGGGGGTTTCCACCCTGACCAGGCTCTTGAACTCACTTAACAGAGTCCACTACTCAGCTCTAGGGTGGCACGATACTCCTGAAATAGATTGGCTCAAACCTCAGAACCTTCCCTTCTAATACCTGCAGCCACACCTAGTGGGGAGGGGAGGAAGCAGCCTTCTCAAACAAACTGGTAAACTGAGGCTCAGAGATGGGTAGCAGCAAACCCTGGCTAATAAAGTTCGTTAACAGCTCTTGGAAACCAGCTCCTGCCCTTGCCCCTAATTATTCCCCTGGGTTGGTGCCCCATCCCACCCAAGGCTGGGCTCTGCCGTCCCCTCAGACTGGGAGACCCTCGGGCCAGGATGGCTCTGCTACCACCCCCACAAGCCTTGGGGTCCCCAGAATCTGCTGGGCTCTGCCTCCTCCCTCAGACAGGGATCTCCCAGGGCTGGATGGACTTTGCTTACTCCCCTTGGACTAGGCACCCCAGTACTAGCTTGGCGGGGCCTCTTTTCTAAAACTACGAGCCCCAGCCTGAGCCCCTCAGGCTCTACCAAACTCAGATGCAAAACGTGAGCAGCTACCACATGCCCGCTGTTGCCCCCCCCACCCAGATTTTTCTGGTTCTTATTAATGTAAATGAAATCTGCTCCGAGCAAGCGTCCTTAATGGAAAGCGTTCCTGGAATTTGTGCACACGTGGTGGGGGGGGGGGCCACCCTGAGATTAACTCTTGTGTGGCCAGACCAGGACTCATCAGGCTGCAGTGACCCTGTGGCTTCAGGCTGGGGTGGGGCTTGGGGGAACCGGGACAGTCACTCAGCTCTCCCAGAACCGTGTCCCCACAAGAGCAGGGGTAGCAGAGCCCTCCTCCTCCCCGGGACCAGCTGGGCAGGTCCAGAGGTTTCTCAGAGCCTGAGGAAGGTGGCCTTGACAGGAAATGGGGAGCCCTAGCAGGCCTTTGATCAGGGAGGGGCCCAGCCAAAAAGCCTGGAGGGGCAAGGAGGCTGAGGAGGCGGGCAGCTGACATTTCCACCGTCCATCCTGCCCTCATCGGGCTCTCTCCTGAGTTGGGAGGGTGGACCCTGGCAGCAGACACCTTCTCTTGGAACCGCCCCACCCTGAGGGAGAAGACTCCCCCTCTGTGATGCCCCCCATCACTTCTTTGCCTCTTACTGCTGAGATAGATATGCCAAGACCATGATCTTCCCGACTGGGGGTTGGGGGGCACAAGGGAGCTGGACGGCTCAGAGTGGGCCCCCAGGGACAGCCGTCTGGGAGGTTGGGGACACAGAGGAACCCTGGCCTGGAGCCCACAGCGTGCCCCGCCTGACTCCTGCCCCCAAATCTGGATGCTTGTTCTGGCCCAGCCTTCGGCCGCCGGCCCCAGTGGAGCTGTGCTTTACTGCCTTTCGTGGCCAGGACAGGGCTGTCTGCTTCAGTGGCGGGGGTAGGGGAAGAGTCTAAGATTTCAATTTCTCCCAGGTGTGGCTCAGTCTGGAGGATGCCTTGGGGAGGCTGGCTGAGGGGCCAGCACCTGGGGGAGGGGCTCAGGAGGGGTCTCAGGAAGGGGAGGAAGCCACAGAGAGGGTCTCAGAGAGGGAAAGGGGGTTCCAAGGGAGAGTGGGCTGGAGGGGTGGGGCTTCAGGGAGGGTGGGAATTCAGAGGGGGACCGACTTTAACAGGGGACAATAGGCTGGCAAGCCTCCCTCCCACCCACACCTGTCAGGCAGGCTCGGGGAGGGAGACTGACCCACTTAGCTGCCTCCCCTCCCAGGCTTCCACTAATGAGCGCTCTGGGCTTTGGGAGGCAGCCTCCGCCCCCCCCCCAGGCTGTGCCTGAGGCTGTCCCTTCCCCCACAGCCCCTCATTATCTACTGGGGGTGCTCACTGGCTCAGGCTGCCCCCTTGTCTGCAGCTGTGCCTGCCCACAGCAGTGAGGAGAAGGCTCTGGGCCCCAAAACATGCCCTCTCTGCCCCGGGCTCCCTGTACCCCCAGGGCTGGGGAGACAAAAGCTCCCAGCTCCCCGCTGTGCAGCTCGGCTCGGGCTCAGAGCAGAGGGCTTTGATTCCACCTGTGGGTCCCACTAGCATGCCAATGAGGGAGGCGGGGGTCGGCTGCTCGGCGCACAGGCAAGCTGGGACTGAGCGGAGGCTGGACCCCCGGGATGGGGAGTCTGCTCCACTTGCCAGAGCCCCTGGGGTCAGACTCCCACCGGGCCGGGAGAGGGGCTTATGACCTGGGCGGGGCCGGGAGAGGAGAGGGGGAGGGCGCCGGGGGGGGGGGGGGGGGGGGGGGGGGGCGGGGGAGGGGGGGCCGGGGGGGGGGGGGCTCCTGAATGTGTGGAGAGCCCAGCTCTGGACGATGGAGAGTGCGGAGTAGCCCCTTTTGGGGTCACAGTCCTGGGAAGACTCAGTTCCAGGAGGCAGGCGTGGGGTCAAGCGGAGATGGTGGGGAGAGGTTCAGGGAGCACGGCTCTGCAGGTAGAAGAATCTGTAGGAGCCCAAGTCTGGGAGGACGACGGTGGGAGCACAGCTTCAAAGGATGTGATGCGGGAAGCACAGCTCTGGGAGGGGTGTGGGGAGAACCATGAGAGCAAGAGCACAGTCTGGGGGCTGATGTGTGGGGAGCACAGTTCCCAGCAATGCTTTGTGAAAGGACAGTCCGGGGAGGAGCTTGCCCTGTCTTCCCTAGCCTTGGCCTCTTCTGACTCTTCCTCCCCCACATTCCTGGGGTGCATGGGGAGGTCTGGTTGCTGGAGCATGCCAAAGTCCCCCCGGGGCTCCCCTGACTCTGTCCCGCTGTCCATCTGTCCTCCCCCTCCCCAAGGATTCCAAGGCCCAGGTGGCACACTCCCCTCGTGGCACACTCATTAGGGAAGGGCTTTGAGATCCTTCTGAAGCATCTGCCCCCCCCCTCCCCCCCCCCCCCCCCCCCCGCTTCCAAGCCAGCTGCAGGCTCTGGCCCCTAGAGCCTGATAAATATTTATGACAAGATAAGCAGGATCTGCCAGGTCCCAGCCCAAACCATTGTCCCGAGAACCAGAGGGGGAGGCAGGGTCAAAACTTGAGTTTCTGGGGGCAGAGGCTGGGTCTCCAGGTTCAGGGTAGGGGCAAGCCTGAAGGGTAGGCCTCCCAGGCCAGGGAGAAGGCTGGGATGGGACCTCGCCCAGGATTCGGAGCTGAGTGAGGAAGCTTCCTCCGAGGTGCCCCACTGGCCAAGGGTGATCCCCCCCAACCCTGGCAGGTCTCGCGTCGGGGCATGGGTACATACTGCACTTGAGACACATTGAATTCTTGCTCTAGCGTGGACAGGATGGTACCCTGCCTCCACCCTACCCAGGGTTAGGTTGAAGCCACATTTAGGGGTCAGTCCTTAGTTCAGGTATTCAAAGCAGCCCTGAAATTAAAAAGAGAACGCCAATAATGGTGAGGCCAGGGAGACCCTGAGCATTCCTGGACCAAGGGGTGGGGCCCAGGTGATCCATGGGGTCACCCGTGGATTCTAAACCTGCCCACAGAGTGCAATCCCACAGGGCAGCCCACTGGGTTCTACCAAGCTGGGCTAAGCCCTGGTGATGAAGGGGGGGGCGGGCAGCCTCAGGAGTCCCCACCTGTCTCAGACTCTGGGTCCTGCCTAACGGGGCCCCAGATCTTTGTCCTGCTTATTGGTGCTGGGAGCCTGGGTGTCACGTGGCGAGCCTTCTGCGAGAAAGGCCAGACTCCTCTGGCTGGGAGGCAGAGGCCGGCCGAGGTAGACTAGCCCAGGCTGGGGTCCTCAGCACCTGGTTTGGTCTCTTACACGTGCCCCCAGGGACTCCAAGCATCAGATACCAGCCTGGGGCAGTGGCGGCTGTGCCCTCCTTGGCTTGGCCTAGGGTGAGGGGGAGAAGGAGACTAATGCAGGCTCGGCCTGGGGGTGAGGGTCCCTGCTCTGAAGAGGGCTCAGCCACGTTGGAGCCAGTGTCAGGAGGCTGGAGGTCCTGAGTATTCACGGGCTGGCTCCACTGTGCCATCAGTCCCTGTGGGCACCCAGGGGTGTGAGTGAGAGGCATGGCCTGGGTGCACCCCCACCCTGCCAGCCATAACTCCAGCCACGCTTCGGAGCTACATTTGCCCCCGTGATAAATGCCCCATCTGAGCCAACTCAGGCACTTTGTCCCTACAGCCGAGCCAAGCTGGGGTGCACGGGGCCTCCACCAGGATGTTTTTTGTGCTTAGCGGAATTGCTATTGCTGTACAAGCAAAATTTGTTAACCTAGAGCAACTTGGGCCAGTGGGAAGGCAGGACTCTGGGGGGGGCCACCCTGGGCTGGATCTCCGCTCTCAGAGCTCTGTGGAAGAGCTTCTGCAGACGGAGACCCCTCTAGGTGCCCCTCTCACCATTGCTAACCAGCCTCCCAGAAGAGCAGGCCAAGGCAATTGACGGGGGCAGGAGGCCTCAGAGTGCCTGGGGTTCTTTCCTACTTATCCAGAGTCAGGAGGCATCTCTTATCTGCGCAAGGGCTGCTTTTCCCCTCCATTCTCCACCCACCCCAGGTACTCCTGGGGGGGGGGATGCCTAGCCTCCCTGATGCTCCAGTGTCTCCCCAGCACTCTTGTGCCCAGGCCACGCTCTCCGCAGAAGGGTCTGGGAATCTAGATTGGAAGAAGCCTGGAAAGGTAAACTCTCCCCACCGCCTTTGCCGATGGGCCGGCGCGCACACGGCCATGCCTGCACACAGAGCCACATCTCCAAGGCCACGGGCAGCCCACAGCATCTCTGAACCTTGGCTACACTAATGCATTAGTGGAAAAGCCTGAGACGCCAGGAGCTCCCAGGTGTGCCTAACAAGCATCTTATGGAGTCACTGGGATCCCCAGAGACAGCCTCTGATGGTAGGATGTCAGGCCATGGGGCCAGTGAGCCCCTCGTGTGGAGCCTGTGGGTGTGAGAGGGTCAGCCCCCCGGGGGGGTTGTCAGTCCTGAGTCTTCACCAGGACCTGTTGAATGTGACCTGTGCCTCTGGCTGCCAGGCTGTCCGGGCTTCCTGAGAGTGTCCCCGGTAGCGTCGGAACAAGAGCCTTTCTGCCCCTCCCTGCACCTTCGCACTCAACCAGGGTCCCAGTGATAGGGCTAGAGTCCCAGGGGCTGTGGCTCTTTGGAGGACAGGACAGCCACCTTGAGGAGCCATCCTCCAGGTGTGTGTGATCATACTCCAGGAGTGCGCAGTAACTACCACTCAGGTGGGTGTAACTGTCCTCAGGTGTTACATGGTATCCTTCAGGCCTGGCAGAGCGGATTCCTGGCTGTGCGCTTCTTTCTCGGGACCAGTGACTATAATGGTGACTTCCAGACTGCCCCTCCCTGAGGTCAGGAACCGACTTGGATGGTCTCCAAACCCCAGGCTCTGCCCGGTTTGGAGCGCAGCTTAGCGGGCTCAGGGTCCCACTTGGGGTTCCTGGGGTGGAGACCTGTGAGATAGGGGTGGGTGGTGGGAGCTAGGGGATTTCTCCCAATGATGGGCTCTCCTCTGACCCCATGCCTGGCCTTCTGGCCCCTGGAATGGTGGGGCTGTGTGGTCCCAGGCTGGATAGCGCCCCCATCTGCTCTAGCTCAGACCCAGCCTCCTCCGCCAACCCCCTCCGGCCACATCCCAAATCCCCAATCCCAGCAGCAGACCTCGGTGTTTGCCTGTTGCCATGGCAATGGGATGCACCTTTCTGTTACCATGGCAACCAGCCAGGGGTTTTTAAAATTCAGTTGAGGTAATTTCCACCCCTCAATCCTCATCCTCAGACACCTCATTCTTCTTTTTTCTTCTCTGAATCTTAGAAGGTTGGGTTGGGGGGGCTGGTTTGCTACAACCACCAGCCGGAGGTAGAAGGTCAGAGGGGTTGGTGGAAATACTCAGGCCTCATTCCTCCCCGACTACTCCGCCCAGACTGGACCCTGGAGAATAGGGCAGTCTCTGCCCCATTCCCTCTCCAGGCCCAGGTCTGTGGTGAGAAGAAGAGGGCCTTGCATGGCTGGGCAGGCCTGGGTGAGGGGGCAGACCCTGTGGCCATGTGCCTATGCAGGAGCATTGAGAGTCAGCAGAGACCCCCCCACCCGACCTGTGTCTCTGAGGATCTCAAGGCCCCAGGGCTCAGACCCCAGGACAATAGGGGACAGATATTGTTTATGCTGTATCCTGGTGCTAAGGAGCTTAGTCTAGTGGAACCCTGGGCCAGATTTGAGCAGAGAGGGCATCCGAGAAGGATGCAGATACTGTCCAGTACCTGTCCGCCCCCCTCCCTACTAGGGAACTCTCTCCCTAGGCACCTGCCTCATTAGTCTGGTCATTGTAAATTCATGAGGACTAACATCTCCTCCCTGCCCCCGCCTGCCTCCTGGCTAGGAGAAAAGGAGCTGCCAGTCTAGGATGGACAGGTGGATGCCCCCTGAGCAGAGTAGACTGGATCTAGGAGATAATGGGGCTCCAAGAGCCATGCACCGCCTGATTTCGCCTCATCTGCAGGTAGCTCTTTCATACTTTGACTTCTGTCTGTAGCAGATTTGTGCCCCCCAAAAGAAGAGTTTTCAAAGAGGAAGAAGCTGGGGAGAGCCCTGCAGCAGGGGTACCCCCCACCTCCCCTGTTCCATCCCTAAGCCTATTCTCCCATGCCATCGGTCAGTTTCGGGGGACCTTCCCCCCAGGATGGATGCGAAGTGTTTGCATAACCCCAGCAGCCGCAGGCTTGGTTCTCAAAGCCAGGGACCGCAGGGCCATCAGGGGGGTGCCAAAGCAAGAAGGGAAGTCACTTCCAGCTTCCCTGTCCCTTGGGACAGCAACCTCTCCTGGGGGCACAAATGAGCAGCCTGACCTTGGGGGACTACAAAGAACCCCCAGATTGAGGCCCGGGCTGTCGGAGGCCCTGCCCACTCCCGCTCCTCCCTCACCCAAGACAGGAAACTCCCAGAGACAAGGTTTGTTTGGGTAAGCATTGCCCATCCCAATCTCCTTTATTATTTTTTTAAAGATTTATTTATTATTTATTTTAGAGAGAGAGAGAGTGCAGGAGGAAGGGGCAGAGGGAGCAGGAGATTCCAAAGCAGACTGTGCACTGAGCAGGGAGCCCAGAGCCTGGAGCCCCATGCGGGGCTCGATCTCAGGACCCTGAGATCACGACCTGAGCCAAAACCAATAGTCGGACACTTAACCGACTATGTCACCCAGGCACCCCTCCCCAATTTCCTTTATTTATTTTTTAAAGATTTTATTTATTTATTTGAGAGAGAGAGAGTTAGAGCAGGAACACAAGCAGGGGGAGTGGGAGAGGGAGAAGCAGGCTTCCCGCTGAGCAGGGAGCCCGATGCGGGGCTCGATCCCACGATGCTTAATGACTGAGCCCCCCAGGCGTCCCCCCAGTCTCCCTTATTAAACAGCAATCCCTGGAGCACCTGGCTGGCTCAGTCTGTAGAACACGCGACTCTTGATCTCAGGGTTGTGGGCTTGAGCCCCATGCTGGGTGTAGAGATCACTTAAAAATAAAATTTAAAGACCTTAAAAAAAAAGTCCCAGCTTGAGTCCGCTCCACTTGAGGGAGGGGTTCTTGCTGCCCTTCCCACCAAGGACCCAAAAGACCCTCACAGGGTCCACGAGTGCCCGAGCACCTGGGTCCGTGGCCCCCCCCACGTACAGGATAATGAAGTCTGTATTTGACACTTTCCATGAGTTATTATCCCCACCAGCCCTGGAGGCTCCACTGGCCCAGACAAAGCCACAGGGTTCTCCGTGGCAGGCATAGTTACCTCTTTTCTGTTCTCCTGCCAGTTGGGGGGAGGGCTGGGGGAGGAGAGGTTAAACAAGAGACCTCTGGGAAGGAGGTGATGGGGCCCAGGGTTGGGGAGGACAGGATGCAGGAGGGTTGTGGCCCCTGGCCCCCCCCCCACCTGTCCAAAGTTTCTTTAACCCCTGCTCCTCCAAGGCTCCCAGACCCAGGAGGCCCCAGGCTAGGCTGGGGAGGAAGGAGCCCAGACCAAGCCCTAGATGAGCGTGGGGATGTCGTAGGTGGGAACACCCTGGTTTCTGAGCCTTCCTCCAGGCTCAGCTGGTGGGTACCCACGAGTCTCCCTGCAGATCTCCACTCACGTCTTCTTGATAGCCGCAACACTTCCCAGGGTTATGGAACCCAGGGAAGGACAGACCCCTTCTCTCCCCGCAGAAATCTGTGGCTCTGGACCATACTCCGGCTCCACCAGGATCTCCACACTTGAGACCTGAGGCTGAAGTACTAGGGAGTAGGGCCACTCATGTGAGCAGCAGGTGGCTGGCGGGTGGCCCTCACTGATAGGCGCTTGGCATTGGTTAGAGCACTGCCCAGCTGGGCAGACCCTCCAGGGAGGTCTGCTGGCCCTGGCAGGCTCATGCCAAACTGGAGGCCCACCCAGAGTCGGAGGAGGGTGCAGGAGAGAGGGGGACCAGCAGGGCAAGACAAGGCTGACGCAAGCCTTCTGTGGGGGCAGGACAAGTGTCAGCCGGATGGGAACAGAGACCACCTCATCCTGGGATGCCTGATGGCCTAGATTCTGGGTGCCATGGAGACTCTTGGCACCTTCTCTCCTCTGGGGTCAGAGCCAGCACCCCGTCTCCCACACCCCATGTGCACACATCCTGCAGGGAGCAGGCCTCATATTGCTGAGATCCCTGGACTAGCCTGATCCCTGAACATCAAGAAACCCCAAATTGCTCTGCCTCAGTGGAGAGGGGTCTTTAGGCTCCAGGACCAGGTATCAGGGCCCAGAAGCCTGCCTCCCCAGAGGGCATTTAAAAGACAAGCTGGGGAAATGCCAGCAAGTGTTTATAGCCTGTGGGCTATGCCAGCCCTAACCCAGAACGCATGCCCCCGTTCTCCTGCCGGCCACTTGCCAGACAAAGGGGAGGCATCCTGCTCCAGAGCTCGGAGACCCCAAAGGCCCAGAGAGAGCAGGAGGCTTGTCTGGAATCCCACAGCTCCTGAGCCGCACAGCCCTGGGAGCCAGATGATGGGGAAAGGGACAATGGCTCCTAACCCAGGGCACAGCATGGTGGAGGGACGGGGCACTGGGACACTCAGATTGCCAGACAGGGTGGGCAGGCCTGGTCGGTGGGACAGTGTGGTAGGGCAGGGAAGAGTCCAGTTTCCGGGAAGCGGAGGCTGGCTGGCTGGCTGGCTGTCTGTAGGAGGGGATGTAAGGCTGGGTGCTAAGGAATGGAGGGAACAAATCGTCTCACCAGAGGCTTAGGTGACCCAGCCGTGGGGCACGGAGCAGACCAGAGCCGGCAGTACCAGGGGCACTGGGTATCATCGAGGCTCGTCCCCACAGCTGGCCAAGCAGACTGGAAGCCTAAGAAGCCCTCTGCACTCAACTAGCTGATGACAGTGCCCTCCCTGAAGTCCCTACGGGAAGCACCCTTGACTCCTGTGGCCAGCAGCCCACCCTCTCCTGATGCAGCTCGTTCTTGGCTTCTCTGGGGTCCGAGGGCATGGCGCTTACTTCCTTCGTCCCAGGCCTGTCCTCCAGGAAGAATCTGAGCCCTGGGCAGGCAGAAAACATGTCTGGCTAATGTCCATACCTCTCCCCACCCACCACCCACCACCCACCACCCACCCCAGGGGCTGAGAAAGAGAGGGGCACGCAGGCTGTTCCGTATTCAAGGCAATGAATGATTTTTGCCTTAAAGTCTTAGAAATACACTTAGAAATATACCATGGTCAGTCCGTCAGCTGACTGAGCTGTTACCCAGCACTGCCAGGAGCCGGGGACCATGCGTGACTAAGACAGATGTGGTCTTCATCCTCCCAGAGCTCCAAGTCCCGCCGGCAAGGTGGACAAAGCAGATACAGAGTGGTTTGGCCTGTGACGAGGACCACGGGAGCCATGGGATGCCAAGGCCGGGGGACTAGGGTATCTTCTTTGAGGAGAGGTACCTGAGCTGAGCTGGCTGGGCCGAAGGTCTCCAGTCTGCAGCCCAGAGGGGGAGGCGTGTCAGATCTCGGGCGTAAACCTTCAGGGCTGGAGCTGCCTTGATAGGCCTTCCCTGAGATAGATCTCAGGGGAGGGGGATGGGATGGGAGGGCAGAGGGGAGGGCAGGGGGCACCGCGTGTCCACAACGGATAGCCTGGGGACAGGGAGCCAGGACAAGGCAGTGGCAGGGCCTTGGGTCACTGCCTGTCAGTTACCTGAAGGACAGGACCCCTCAGATCTCACTGGCGCCCGGCTTCACTGACCTGACTGGAGACTGGAAGTGGCCAGGGAACATTCAGGCGGGGGGACACTGGGGAGAAGACTGTGGGAGGTTCTTGCCACCCTGGCTTTCTCTGGACTCAGCCATGTCCCTTCCCAGCAGGCCCAGCATGGGGCCTGCCAGGGTGACCCCTGATGCACTCGCCAGGCATACACCTGCCCCCCTCCCGTGGACACAGGGGTGGGTTGTACCACATCTGGACAGGTGAAGCCTATTTTCACCAGCCGCCAGAACAGAGCCAGCCTCCTTCCTGGGAAGCCATCTGTCCAGCTCAGGTTGCCTGAAATGGGCACCAACATCTGAACAAACAGCCCTGGGAGCGGAGCGGGGGGAGTGGGGATGGTGGGGGTGGTAGGAGGGATGCTGCCCGCCCAGCCCAGCTCCGGAGCGCAGATGAGTTCCTACAGCTGTCCATGGCCCCAGGCTTGCCCGATGCCCGCATGGACCTCCAACCCCTCAGTCCCATGGCTGACCCGCTGCGTGCCCGTGTTCAGCCAAGCCGAGCTCTCTCAGGCCCTCCCCAGATGACCTGTCTTTTCCTGGCATAGGAGCCGCCTCTGCCTCCCTTCTGGAAGACTCTTCCCAGAGCCCTCCATGCCGGGCCACCCTGCCAGTAGAGCTCCCCAGTGCCTGCCACGGCCCCAGGGCAAAGGACCATTGGCACACAGCGGATGCTTGGTAAGCACGGCTGCCTGTAGTCCTGCCTCTGGGCTGGGTGCTCCCAGGGACGATACCTGGCCTGTTTGGACCCCCTGTTCTTCCTGCTCCTTCAGCCCATGTGGGTTTGCCGGGCTTTGAAGGGTTGACCCAGACTCAGAGCTGGGCTGGGCCCCTGGGCAGGAACTGCCTATCTGAGGTCCACACTTAGCCCAGCTGTCCCTGTCCCTGCCCACCTGGGAAAAGGAGGGACTGGCATGACCCCCTCCCCCATCCCCCTTACATCTGGCCCTGGCCTGCGCGCAGCCCTCTGACCTGGGGAGGGGGAGCAGTCTCTATGGGCCTCAGAGCTTGGCAGAGGATAACTCCCCAACTACGGGCTGGGTTGCTGCAGGGGCCTGCTGTGGATCTAGGATCTGGGCACACCTCAGAAGCCTTCAGCTTCCGCTTTGCCTGCTGCCTGGGGCTGGGGGTGGGGGTGTATCGGCCTTTAAAGCATCTTTGCCCAGGAGGGACTGTCCTGCTCTCTGTCTCCTGATGGGGTCTTCGGGATAGTGCAGGGGTGGGGGCTGTGGGTCCAGGGCCGGGCAAGGACCTAGGGGCACACGGGGATTCCGACCCCCTGACCGTACCCTTGCCAGGAGGCTTTGGGACAGTGGGGAGTGTGAGGTGTGCCGGCCCCTTCCTCTGGGGACTCCAAAAAAGCAGTACGTGCATCCCCCAAAGTTCATTTCCCATTTCCTGTAGGTCGGCTCTCAACCTGACAGGCGTCCCCTCTCACCTCCCAATCACCGTTCCTCCCGCCCCTTCCCCTCCCCTCTCCCCACTTTCCATTCCCCACCCCTCCCCCCTACCTAATCAGAATGCCCCACCCCCACAGGGTGGCTTCCTCTCACTGTGTCTCATTCCCTCCGTGGGAGAGGGGGAGGCCGTCCCTCCTGCCCCCTGCCTCCCCACAGTCACCGTCCTTTCCCCTCTGCCCTTCAGGAAGCCCCCACCCCATCCTGAAATACCCCACCCTTCTGGATCCCCCCTCCCCAACCTGGGATTCGGTGTCCCAGGCCCCCACCCTCAGCGAACTTGGCTCCTTTCAGCTCCCCTCCCTCGCGGGCAGAGGCAGGGCGTTCAAGTCCATTTAATCTTGGCAGAATGCAATTTCCTGCTTCAGGGAGCTGGCGGGTTTAGGAGGCTTAATGAGGGGGGAGGGGGGGAAAGACGGGGAAGAAGGAGGCTGAACCGGGCTAGGAGATGGAGACCGAGTCCCAGAGAGGGGTGGTCCAGGAAGCTCGGGGAGGTGTGTGTCTGGGGGTTGCCTGGGGGTGGGGGGCGGGCGGTGTTTGGGATCACACAGGGGTCAGCTCTTCAGCTTTGGGCTCCCACTGATAGGGCCTGGGCTGCTGCACAAACCTCCCCACCCCCAGCTAGGTGGGGTGGAAACGCGGGGAGGGGAGGGGCCTCAAAGTGGCCCACTGTCAACAAAATGGGGAGGGTCAGTGTGTGTGTGTGTGTGTGTGTGTGTGTGTGTGTGTGTGTGGTGTGTGTGTGTGCACGCGCGCGCGCGCGCGCTCTGTTCGTGAGACACGTGTCTGCTTGGCCAACAGGGTGGTGGGTGTGCAGGTCCAAGTGTGCAGATGAGAGAGGGAACCCGGGGGAAAATGTGCAGCTGGGGGGCATTCTAAGTGGGCTGGACACTCTGGGTGGGTCCCTGGGAAGGTGCAGCTGGGAGGTCCCAGACCCCCAGGTTGGGGGCTGGGCAGCCAGGCTGGAATTTCAGTCCCGAATAGGATGCTTATCAGGATCCAGCCACCAAGGCAGAGAAGATAAGGGACAAAGGGGCCTCTCAGCTGCCGGAAGCCCCACACCTGGTGGGGGCAGGGCAGCCAAGAGCCCCGCCTGGCACCCAGAACCCAGACCACCCCTGGGGAGACTGAAGCGGAGCACCTTCTGAGGGCCCCTGCCCTGCAACCCCATTTGGTCCCCTCTTCCCTCCCCTCCCCCTCTCGCCCTGACCTGGTTCAGCAGATCTTTCTGGAGAAGCCCTTGCAGGAGCCACAACCTGGGAGACAGGGAGTCCCCAGACAGGGCAGGTGGAAAGGAGTGGTCAGGGACTGGTATCGGGCCCTTCCTCAGCCCATGGGAAGCAGGCAAGGGGACGGGGGGGGGGAGGGTCTTCACAGGGAAAAGCAGGCAGCCTGGCATCCTCCAGGAGCAGTGCCCCGCATGAAGAAGCTCCGCTAAGCCAAAGCCCCAGGCCCTTGGGGAGGGTCCGAGCAATGAAGCCGGAGCGGGTTTCAGGACTCTGGAAGGCAGGGCCAAGACTGCCAGAGGCACCTCCAAGCCACCGTGCGGTCTGAGCCCACTCTTTGTACTGGGATTTCTCATTTCTGGGGGCTCCAGGAGGAAGGCCAAGGGAGACGACGCTGGGCTGAAGCTGGGCCAGGCCCTCTTCTTCTGGGCCTCGGTTTTACCATTTGTGAACGACGGGGCTGGGATAGGGTCTCTGAGGAGTAACCCAGAGTGCCTTGGAAGCAGGAGGGCCCCACCCCAGCCCAAGGGTCATCGTGGGTGTGCTTGAATGGCAGCCCGGTGCGTAGAGCAGGACACTCGGAAGCTGGGGAGGGGATAGGTACGTGAGGGACACATGGCCTCCTGCCCTCCTAGATGCCTCAAGGCCCTCCCAACCCCCCACCCCCATGAAAGCAGCATGTCCTCCAGAGGTGACCTATCCCTTTGGGCAAGATGACACAGTCTGCCAGGAGAATGTGCTCAGAGGCAAAGCAAAGGCCCCATAAGCTGGGGGTCTCCAGGAGCCCCCTACCCCAGCCCCTTGCGTTAGGATGGCTTTGGCTCCTTGCCCCTCTGCTTCCCCTTCTGACTAGTTTGCCAGTTCCCTGGGGCCAGCTGTCCCCTCACTTGGCCTCTTCATCTGGCTGGGGCCTCCCCAAGGACTGTTCCAGGGCCCACACCTCCCCTCGCTCTGCATACTCAGCCCCAGCCCCTCCTGGCTCTTGTAAGGGTTGGTCAAAAGGGAGCTCATGGGCCACTGCTGCACCCCCTGGCGCCCACCCCTGCCCCACGCCCATCTCTAGTTGATTCTGACCTGTGGGTCCCCTTCAACGTGCTACCTGACCTCTCGGACACGCCTTGGTGGGTCACACCTCCAGGGTCTTGCCCTTGTTGTTCCTTCGTCCTTCAAGCTGTGAGATTTCTTTTTTTTTTTTTTTTAAGATTTTATTTATTTATTTGACAGAGAGAGACAGAGCGAGGGAGGGAACACAAGCAGGGGGAGTGGGAGAGGGGGAAGCAGGCTTCCTGCTGAGCGGGGAGCCCGACGCGGGGCTCGATCCCAGGACCCCGGGATCATGACCTGAGCCGAAGGCAGCCGCTTAACCGACTGAGCCACCCAGGCGCCCAAGCTGTGAGATTTTTAATTTTTTTTTAAAGATTTTATTTACTTATTTGAGAGAGAGAGCATGAGCACGGGGAGGGGCAGAGCGAGAGGGAGAAGCAGACTCCCCGCTGAGCCTGGAACCCAACGCAGGGCTCCATCCCAGGACACCTCCCCCCCCCCCCATCACGACCGGAGCTGAAGGCAGACACTTAACCGGCTGAGCCACCCAGGCGCCCTTGTAAGTGGTTCTTTGAAGGCCAGTGGCTGTCACCTCCTCCACACAGCCTTCCCTGAGTCACCCTCCTAGCCCTCTGGATACCTTCCACACACCCACCAGGAGACCCCTGCTGACCTTGCCAACTCCCACAGCTCCTGGTTCGTAAATCTGTGGAGGAGTTGCGGGCTGGACGCTGGGGTGGTGGTAAAGCCGGTGTAGGCCTGTTTGAGGAGGGAGGCAGGGTTGTGGCCCAGGAGATCCAGGTGGCTGCTGGGCCAGCACCGCATTCCCATGACAACCTGCATGCAGGTCCTCTCCCAGGGGAGACAGTGAGGTCACCTCTGTGGTGAAGGCTCCAGTATGGGTGAGTGTGGGGAGCCACCAGGTGGGGGCCCAGATGCCTGACAAGCAGGGGCAGGGGCAGGATATGGGGTCAAGGCGCCCCCTCCCCAGCAGACCCTTATGCTGGATGAAAAAGCAAACACCTACCCACTCTCCCAGACAGAGTGATTCGGTGCCCCCAGTGATGGCGCCTGGCTCTCTCTGTCATCCACTGGGGAGAGACAATGAGTCATAACAAAGTGTGTCCTACATATTAGATGCTGCTCCCAGCAATCTGCTCTTGGGTGCTGCTTTCACCCTCCCAGCACCTGGGTGGCGTGGACGGGGTGGCAGGGGGAGGGACTTGCTCTCCTGTCCCAGAGAATGGGGAAGTGCACGGGGGCCAGTGGGAGCCACAAGCATGCAGCCGGGCTCGGAGTTGAGGGTTCCTTGTGGGGGGTGGCACACGTATCGCATCCCAGACTTGTTGGCCCTGATATTTGGATGAGGAGGATGAGGTACAGTGAAACCAGACCTCAGTGGCCCCACATCCACAGAAGCTCTAGGGGCCGCACACACAGCAAGGCCAGAGCCCCGGCAGGACAGTGGTCTCCACACTTCCAGGGACCCAGGCTTCCCTCGATGTCCGGCCCTGTCCCTCCCGGAGTCCATCTCCCCGCCCTCGTGGGGCCTTTCCAAGTTGTCGGGTCTGGGTGGGCCCGGGCCTTGCAGGAACTTGAATCCCCAACACAGTGCTGTCAAGGTCTCCTGGGGTAGCCCCCACCCCTCAGCCCCAGGCCTAGAAGCCTAGCCTACCAGCCCTTGGAGACAATTTTGTTGAAAATTCAGGCCAAATTAGAGTAGAGAATCAGCAGCAGGGGATGGGGACTTGGTGGGGCTTCCTCACCCGATGAGCAGGAGGTCAGTGGCAGTCTGGCCCATTTTCCCCAGGACCAGCTCTGCACCCTTTGCCCCGGGAAGGCTCCACTGGACCCTCCGGAGCTCATGGCCCAGAACACAGGTGAGATGTGTGGAGCTGTCAGCCCCTGTGGCCTAGTACTTGGCACAGGCTTGGACACACATGATGTCTGCAGAATGAATGAATATGTCACGTTGGACCAAGACACAGGCAGAGCAAGAGACTCTCCCCTAGAAGCTCAGAAGACAGACCAGCTGGGCAAACAGGGGAGGCTTTTTTGGGGAAATAGCATTTGAACCAGGCGGGAAGGATCAGGACATCTCCGGCAAGACGGAAAAGACATCCCTAGTGGAAGAGTAGGCTGGGCAAGGGCTTGAGAGTAACATGGTATGAGGTGTGATGAGGGGACAGCCCGCCAGGAGCCCTGCAGTGACCCAAGGAACCGCCCGGCCAGGCCGTGGGGACCTGCCTTCCGGGTACCAAGAGACCCCTCTGGTCCCCTGGCAGACAAACCAGGCTTTGTTGGTTCTGCCTCAGACTTTCCATGCGACACTTTCAGGGCCCTGTTCTCCCCATTTGCCAAGTGGTGCCTTTGCCTCAGGTCTGGCCTGGTCAAGAGTGAGGGGTCCCTGGCATGGGAAGATAGGAAAGCATCACCCTGGAGTCCTGTAGGGAGAACATAGGGGTACAGGTGAGTTCTCTAGAACCCAGGACCCACAGGGTATGCAGTCCCATCTGGCAGGGTGGAGAGGGGTGCCCTTGATCAACA
Organism: Callorhinus ursinus; assembly: GCF_003265705.2. Lineage (NCBI taxonomy): Eukaryota > Metazoa > Chordata > Mammalia > Carnivora > Otariidae > Callorhinus > Callorhinus ursinus. The sequence continues at coordinate 7,063,939 of NW_027397077.1, forward strand.
AGAGATAGAGGGACTAGGCAGCTGGGAGCCCCCCCCCGCCCCGGTATTCCCCACAACAAGCCCTACTGTGAGAAAGCACTAGGCGCAGGGGAGGAGATGAGGAAGGGGGTGGTGCTCAGGAGCATTCAGCAATCAGAATTTCTTATTTATGAAAAAAAAAAAAAAGAATGTCTTATTTATTTATTTTTAAGTAAACTGTACCCCCAACGTGGGGCTTGAACTCATGAACCCGAGTTGTGCATGCTACTGACTGAGCCAGCCAGGCACCCCAGCAATCAGAATTTCTTCCAACTCTGGCTGGGGGGGCTCTCATGCCTTGTGCCCCCACCAGCTCAGCCCTTATCTCCTCCTCCAGGGCCCCTTCCCCAACTGAAGGCCCCAGGAGGAGAATGGGGTGCCCAGCCTGGACCATCTTGTGTCCACAAGGCTGCAGAGCCTAAGACCTGAGCCAAGCCAACAAACAGTCCAGGACCGGGTCCCCTCTCTGTGTGCCTAAAATTGCAGCAAGAAACACCAGTGTTAGCCAGAGAATGGGCCCCAGCCGGACCTGCTTAACCCTGCCCAGGGTATAGGGCCCCTCCCGCCCCCGTCATAGCCTAGCCTGGGCCCAACCAGACCCCTGGACGGGAAATGGGGGCTTTCTGAGGCTCTGTGTTGACCCAGGGCATTGTCTTGTTGCCCAAGATCCCATCTTTAAGCCACCCCAAGTGGCGAGACCCCTCTCAGGCGAGGGTATAGATGTCTTTGGCTGGGAGGCACTGATTTTGGGGAGTACTCAGAGAGGCAGCTGCAGAGGGGCTGGGGGGATACTTGAAATAGTCCAGTCTCAGGGAGGGAAGTGGAGATGGATGGTCTGTGGGACATGGCCCCCAGGGAAATCAGATGCAGACTGGGTCTGGGAGCTATAGCCCAGCCCTTCCTACAAACCGGCCTCTGCACCCAGAATGGGTGCCCGAGGCAGGGGGAGCTAGCAAGGAGGACTTGGAGTTTCCTCCTGGTTCCAACCACCCAGCTCTCCTGTGCACCCCTCTCCTCTAGGCAGGAGTGGGGTGCACAGAGGGAAGAGTGGAGAAAGGCCTCCTGTGGTTAAGGGTGGTGCGGGAAGAACGCAGTGAAGAGCGGTGGAAGAAGTTGGGGGACAAGGGCATGGGCATGCTGTGGGCCTCGGTTTCCCCTCAGGGATTGTGAGGAGCCTAGCAATCTGTGGGTAGGGGGAGGGCACTTGCCCTCTGGGCCCCTGACCAACATCCTCAGGAATCAGGAATTGGAACCTGTCCGGGACTGGGCCGACTGGGGGTGTGACTTCAGTCCCAGAGACGCTTCCCTGTGAGCCCTGCGGCCATGAGGCCATGACCGAGACAGAGGCGGTACGCAGCGGGGGCTCCAGCAGGCTGTGGACACACGAACGCATCCTTCCGGGTGGCAAGAACGAGGTCCCTGAAGTCAGTCTGGAGGTGCCAGTGACAGGCAGGGCAGAGGGTAGAGTGTGGAGCTCTGATCTCACTCTACACAGGCCCCGCCCCCTTCCTTCTTCCCTATACCGTTCTCTTCATCCCTCCATCTCGGCTGGTGCCTGCTCCTTCCGGCAGCAAACAGGAGCTTTGCAGTAACTTGTCCTCGGATTAAAGCTTCAACCACGGTCTCAGGAGAGGGGGGCAGGGAGGCTGGCCAGCCAGGCCCCATGTGGAGAGTGCATGGGTCAGGGAAGGAGGCCTCTCTTCCCACCCCAAAATCCCAGGTCATGCCCTATGGATGAGCTCCAAGGGAAAGATGAGGGGAGCCTGGCTGAGTTCGAGGATAGCCAGCCCCACCCCAGTGATCCAGCCAGGCCCCTGTCCTCCCTCTCCTGGGGTCCCGCAGCTTGATTTTTAGCCCCCCAGGAGCCAAAGGAATCCTTTAAAGATTTAAATCAGACTATGCCATGCCCCATAACCGTCAGGCCAGTCCTACCCTTTTCTCAGTCTGTGGCTGCACCTCAAAATTCAAGGGGGCTGTAGCCTGGAATCCACAGACAAGTTTGCCCAGGCCCCTGCTCCTCAAAGTCTCAGTACTCCCTTCTATTAAATGGGTCCACAGTGCTGTTCTGGCCACCGTGAGTCAGGGGCCTATTCCTTCCTAGGACTCCACAGGTGGAGCCCCCAGTTCCTTTCTTTTCCTTTGTCTTTTTTTGTCTAACTAAGTGGCTTTCTTGGGGAGAGCCAGGATTACAACGGACTCAAGAGTTGGCATTGGGGCCCCCGTTCTTGCCAAAGGTGGGTACAGCATTGACAAAGCATCGGTTGTCCTGCCTCTGCCGCCTGGCTAGGCCTGTCTTCTTTTTCTCCTGTTTGGCCATCTTGGGAGTCCGCCCTCTTGCTTTCCCAGCACGGGCCAGGGGACCATGGACTTTACCTCCAAGCGTGTGGCCGGCTACTTCCAGGGGTCAGAGCCTCCACTCCACACTGACCCAGGGTAGCCTCAGCCCCGAGGGGCAGGCCTGCCGGGAGCACCACCTGATCTCCTGGAGCGATGGTCATGAGCCTTGATCTGGGCAACCATCTCCTGCTGGTCACCTGGAGGGTGTGTAGCTCCTGGGCATAGACAAAGAGCTGCCTGTTGGTGACTAAACCATGGCCTACCACCAAGAGGGAGTGAAAAAAGAGTGCAGCCCCAAGTTTCTAGGTGCAGGTCCAGAGGCCAGGTCTGGCCTAGGTGTCCACTCTGTCCAGTTATGTTTAGAAATCGAACCCTCCCAAGACAGGAAGGTGCCCTATCCTGGGGTAGGGAGCAGGGGTTCAGCTTTGCCGCCCCGCCAAGCACACCCGGGAGCCAAGAAGCTCATCATTGCGGATGGAGTGCTTAGCCAGCAGCCGGTGGACCGGGGAAGACCCAGCTCCCCACCACATACATTTGCCCTGCTGCCCAGCGCTCATCCAACGCACCAAGGCCATGTGCTGGGAAGGGAGATTGTCTGCAAGGAGTATTTCTTCTTGGCCAGTCCTAATGCTGCTGTACCACAGAGGCCTTGCCACGCAGAATAGGGGACCGTGCTGGTCAAGGTCCTCCATTTCCTGGCTCACGGGGGATGGAGCCCAAGATGGGGTGTTCTGGCCTGAGATCTCTGGTCTGAAGGTTACGGACAGTGACCTCATGTTGCAGCACTTCCTCAGGGAAAACCTGGAGCCAGGCTTAGGGAAGAGGGCCAGGATGGCAGGGTGCCTGGTGCCTGACCACCAGTCCCTTCCCCCTTCCAGGAGGGCTGCCTTCATCTGGGCCCCACTTCCCTGCAGGGAGTGAGGGGCCAGGGGAGGCCACACGGCGACTGTCACGGAAGGGACATTCCCCAGTCATTTGGAACTAAGTAAGTCCAGATCTCAGCTTGCAGGCCTGGCTGCAGGACCCTCCTTGGGCCCCCCTCCCCCAGGACTGTGGCCACACAGACACATGGATGGGGTGTGTGCAGCAGATGTGAGCCTGAGAGACAGCCAGAAACCCCACGGATCAGAGCTCGTCACCATCAGCTTTGTTGGGGGCTGCCCAGGTCTCCCCCAACCCCGAGGCACAGCTCTGCCTAAGGGACTACACCTGCTCCCCGGGGGGCTCACAGCTGCAGTGTCACTGTTTAAGTCAAGACAGAGTCTACCCTGAGTCCCTGCTGCTGCAGCCTGGGCCACTCTCTCCTCAGCTCAGCTCTTAAGTAGAGGAGGAAACAGCAAATGGGCACCTCTGCCCCATCCTCAGCTCCAGGTGAGTGTGAGCAGAGGGCCCAAGATGAAGGTAGAAGACAGCTTCCAGTCTCTGATCAGAGGGCCCTGGGCTCAGCCCCCTCCCATTCTGGGAGGGCGGTGGTCAGATATTATCTGAGCAGAGACCTAAAAGAGGCCATGGAAGTGTCTACTGGAAGGGCACCCAGGCAGAGGGAACAGTCATTGCTGGGGCCCTGAGGCTGGAGAGGTGTGGGAGGAGGAGTGAAGAGGCTGTGACCCAGAGCAGGAAAATGTGAGTCAGAGGTGGAGAAGGGGGCTGCAGGTTGGCCACTGCAAGGACATGGCTTTGACTCTTGACAAAGTAGCAGCCTTTGAGAGCTTTGGGCAAGAGAGAGACCTGACCTGGCTCCCATTTTAACAGGGTCTCTGTGGATCCTGGCTGACTAGATTGTGGGAGACAAGAGCAGACACTGGGAGCCCAGTAAGGAGGCATGTGTGCTTGTCAGGAAAGAGATGAGGTTGGCCATGGGGCTGGTGGCTGCCTCGGCCGGGGCTGCAGAGCTGGTGACTAGAGAGAAGGTGGGAAGGGGTCACCTGATATTTTGCACATGTTAAGGTGAAGATGCAAGTCTTTGCTGATGGTTTGATGTGGATGTGAGGGAAAGAGAGTCCAAGCTGGTTTTATGTCTTCTTGGCCTGAGCATCTGGAAAGATAGAGCTGCCCCAACTGAGTCAGGCAAAGCCAAGGAGTGGCTGGTGGCTACTCCCAGGTGGGCTCCAGATCCAAGATCTTTTCCACACAGACCCTGTCTCTTAAGGCAGGCTCCACAGCCCATCCCCACCCAGTGGCTGGGGCAGCCAAACCATTACTGCCACAAGGTTCAGCACCCGGAGTAAAGGCCTCTGCTCTGAGGGCAGAGGAAACACAGAATTCCCAGCCCAATTCTTAGTGAGGAGGCCTCTCTGAAGCCTGATAAGGATTGAGCTCTAGGCCTAAGACTTGGGCTCTCCAGCAGGGGCTGGGCAGGCCCAAGTGGGTGAGGGATGGCTGTCTGGCCTCTGTCTAAACAGGATATGCTCAGGCTGGCCGACGGTCATGGGTCACTTGGCAGCCAGCCGAGCCTGGGCCCACCCAACCCCCACCTCCCTCACCACCACACACACACACACACACACACACACACACACACACACACACACACTGGATGAGGGATGTGGGGTAACGTGCCGATCTCAGAGCCCTGTGTCCCCCCTCTCTTGTTCACTCTGAACTCAGAGAGACCTGGGTCGCAGGCAGCATCTCTTAGGGGCTGGCTAGGAGTGCAGGATCTGCAGCGGCCCAAGGAAACTCCTGACTCAGCCATTAGGATTGGCTTCCTGGGAGGTAATGTCTTCCCAGAGGCCTGAAGGATCTAGAAGGAAATAGGAAAGGAATTCCAGGTACAGGGGAGCAGCATGTGCAAAGACCAGGAGATGAGACTGTGTGGAGCTCCTGCCTAAGGGGAAAGCGGGGAGGAGGTAGCCTCCAGAAGGGAGGCTTGTCCCTTGTGCAGAAGGGGACAGTGTTTGAGGGTAAAGGAGGAGACGAAGGGCTTGGGGCCAGAGGAAACTCGGTTGACACTGGTGCTGAAGTCTGGGAAGAACATTCCTGGTTGAAGGGACAGCAGCAGAAAACGCCTAGAGGAGGCTTTGGGAAGCAGCCAGGGAGGTGGCTTGTTCCAGCTTTTGATGGGCTCTGAGCCAGGCCCTGGGGCTGGCTGGGCAGGAGGAGGCTGAGCCGAACCCCATCCTGAGCCTGGGCTGTGGGGACTCCTCACTGCCCCACTCCTGGGGCTGCCCGAGCTACGCCCTGCACCCCCTCCCAGGGCCCCCTTTGCAACACTCCCCCCCTCTCTGGGATCCAGTTCCAGGAGGCGGGTGAGGGCTGCGCCTGAGGCAGGGGAGATGAGAAAACCAGAAAGTGGGGAAACCTGAGCCAGCAACGCTGGGGCGGGCGGGCCAGGGCTTGCTCAGCCTGCTAGGCCCGGGAAACAGGTTCCCCAGAGAGTGGGCCAGAGAAGGGGGGGCTGGTTTAGTTGCCACCTTCATCCTGGGGGCATGGCGGGTCTCTGAGGCCCAGGCCTCCAAGTCTCGCCTTCTAGTTGCTGAGGCTGGAAGGGCAGAGCCTCTCTCGAGGTTACCCAGCATAGCAAGCTTCTCTCACTCCACTCCAGGGAGGCCGGACAGAGGCGGATAGGATAGACAGACAGAGGATGGACAGCCCAACAGCCCGCGGGAGGCCCAGGGCTGCACTTCAGTCCCCCACAGCACAGCCGGGAAAAGCCAGAAGGAAAAGAAACAGGCATGTGTACGGGCAGAGACAAAGGCTGGGCCAGGTTGAAAGCCCGGAGTGTTTTGGGGAAGAACCCCAAGGTGCTCCCGCCCGCTGACAGCACCATCATCTGGGGGTGGGGACCGAGACAAAGGGGGCCAGTTCCTTCCAGGTTGTAACCCCTGTTGTTGGGCTTTGTAGCATCTCAGAAGCTCTGGGAAGCTGAGCCATGAGCCCAAGACTACACAGTCAGGATGTCACCCAGACGGTCTATCTTATAGCTACTCAGAGCCCATCTTGAAAGGGAGAGGGGGCTACTCCAGGAGGGGGACCCTAGAGGCTGGGTCAGAGGAGAAACCAGACCTGGCCTAACCATCATTGTGTCCCCCTCACCTTGCGTATCCAGACTGAAACCAGGATGGGTCATGGGAGAGCTGGAGAAGAAGCAGGCCCGGGATTTGAGTGTCCTGCAGGGTGGGAGGGAAGCCCAGCAGGGGCAGGGGATCAGCCTGGCCTGGCTGTCTCACTTCAGGTGACCCCACAGGGCATCCGAGGTGGCTCTCAGGTGGAGCTAGCAGCTGAGTGGCTTTTGGAGAGGAAGACAGAAGGACTCTGGGTGGCAGGGGAAGAGGTCGGTGGGGGCAGCCGGCCCAGAGGAGCCAGGGGGTGGGCCCAGGAGTTGGCTCCTGGCCTCTGCGTTCTTGGCTCATGTTCCCTCTTGGATCTGGTGCTGCAGGGATTTGCTCTCTTATTCATTCAATAAAGATTTATTGAACTCTGTAAGTGCCGTGCCGGGCTCCAGCACTCATGGCCAGCCCTGAGCGCCTGTCTGGGTTGTAGGCCCTCGGCTCCATGCGGGCCCTGTGGCCTGGCCCTTCCCTCCTGGAGCCTTCCCATAACTCCCGAAGAGGCCACCTTTTCCTAACACCTCAGCTCAGTGGCTACAGGCCTCCCCACTTCTCTCCGTCGCTTCTTCCTCATCTGTACAGTGGGGACAGCAGGACCTGCTTCTCGGAGGAGCTGCGAAAGCCTGGAAGTAAAGAACCATAAACTCTGCTGGCACACAGGGCCTCCCAAGCTGGCTGGGACTCCCACCCAGGGATGGTTTCAAGGGCCTTTAGGCCCCTACATTGAAGGCAAATTGTGGGAGGGTCTACTATATTCCTCCCAATAATGCATATCTCTTACATGCATAATAACATTAAGTAGTGATACGAAATGGCCAACCCGGCACGGACACCAGGCAGGGGTGAGTGTGGCTTCACTGCTGCGATGAGTGCTTTTATTTCTATATCTCAACCGTCTCATGTTGTCCAGGAAGGCACTGGCATTCCATCGTGTGAGGTGGTCTCTTCCCCTCCCGGTGCCCTGTCCCCCGCCCCCCTGCCCCTTCAGAAGGCCTCCACACACTAGCTCCATTCCATGTGTCTGAGTGGAGCTCCATGGACACATTAATTGAGTCTCTTTTCTTCCCAACCCAGCACCCTGGAGTCTTTGGTAAGTCCTGACAGTTCTGCTTCAGTGACCACGATGATGATCGTGCTAGGGGTGGTGACAGGGGTGGCCAGGCTAGAAGACCGGGGGGACCTGGGATGGGGGGGAGTGGGGGAGATGTGGAAGAGATGGTGTTGGAAACCATGGTGATGGCGGCGCAGTGGTGCCGACCTCAGCGGTGACCCCGGTACAGAGGAGGTGGGATGAGGAGGGACAACTGTCACAGTGTTTTAAAGGAGACCTGACAGAGAAGAGGGGTGCAGGCACTGTCTCTAGAGCCACCATAACTCCAGGCTGGTGTTTCCTTGCCTCAGATGGTATCTGCTCAGAGCCTGTGGGCCAGCACTGCAAATCCCGGGCAGGAGACCCTCACCCGGGCTCTTAACATCAACATCGCACAACCAGTCAGTGGGTCGGAGGGAGGGATGTCTTCTCCAGGGGGTCTTGTTAGCCAGGGGGAGGACGGGGTGGGGGAGGAGGGAGAAGGGGAGGGAGAGAAAGAGGAAAAAGAGAAGGGAAAAGAGGGGGAGGGAAAGCCGGTGAAGAGGAGGGGAAGGCGGAGAAGGGAGAGAAGGGGAAGGAGGGCGGAGAAGGGAGAGGACAGCAGAGGGGAGAAAGGGAGAAGAGAAGCTAGGAGAGAGGAGGAAGGGGAGGGAATAGAAGAGGGAGGAGGGAGAGGAAGGAGAGGACAAAGAAGGCCCATGCCCCTTGGGACCGCAGCAAAGTACAAGGGGCAGGGCTGAGCTTGCGGTCCTGGTTGGTAAGACCGTGGCCTTGGGGGTTGGGTTGGGTGTCAGGTCCCTTCCTGGGATCAGGAGAGGCGTTTGGCTCAGTTGCTGGGCCCTTGAGTCATCATGAGGCCATTTGAAAGCAAATGTCCCTTTTAGGAGAGGAGGCCCAGCCTATCTCGCTCCTCTGGGGGTATGGAACTCTAAGGAGTGGATCCGTGGGGCTGCTGGTTTGAAATAGGGCTGGAGGCTGGGGAATCACGGGTAGCCCTGGAGTGCTTGGGCAGAGCAGTGAGACTGGGCTGCTGCGACCTGGCGTGGACTGGAGGCCGCGAGCAGGTCCAGCGGTGCCAGCCGTCCCAGGGGCTGCACCGCCACCTGCTGAGCGGCTGGGGCAGTCCTGGGTCCTACGATGCGGGACTCACGCGCGGGGCCCGGCGCGGCCCGCAGCAACTGGGAAGGAGTGACACCGCAGAGGGTGCGCAGGTGAGCGCAGGCTCGCTGCTCCCCGGCGCGCCTGCCCTTCCCGCCAGGGAGTTGAGTGCCGGGGTAAACACCAGGCGCGGTGTGCGCGGTGTATCCACGGAGAGACAAAGCCAGGGCGGGGCGGGGGCGCCGCCCGCAAAGCCGGGGCGGGGGCGAGGGGTGCAGATTAGTCTCCCCTGGCGCGGGTTGCCCCACCGCCCGGGAGCCCCGAGCCCAGCCCGCGGACAGGTGGAGCGGGGGCGGGGCGGCGGCCGGGCGGGTCCCGCCCCGGGGGTGGGGCCGGGCGGGGCGGGCGGGGCGGGGCCGCGCTATGCAAATGTCGCCCACGGGCGGCCAATTGCCGGCGCTCCCCGCGCGGCTCCGAGCGCCCCGTCCCGCCGGCGGCCGCGAGACCAGAGCGAGCGAGCGAGCGAACGGCCGCGGTCCGGCGAGCCCCGAGCGCAGCGCAGGGCCAGGGCGCGCCGCGAGGAGCGGCGCAGCCCAGCGCGGCCGCCCGGCCCCAGTCCAGCAAGCAGACGAGCACCACCGGGCCGAGCCAAGCGCAGCGCCCCGAAGCCGAGCGCGCGCCGTCGCCCGCGCCCCGCGCCGGGGAATGCGCCCTCGGCGCGCCGGCCAGGGGGCGCCCGCAGCCCACCCGGGGGGAGGCGGCCCCGAGCGCCCCTGAGCCTTCCCATGGCCCGGGCTAGGGCCCGGGGCCTCGGCTGCTGACGCGCCCGAAGCCCGCGGAACCCGTGAAACCCGGGCCGCGGCGTCGACCCCGGCTCAGGCACAGCGGCGAGAGGGCGCGGGCAGGGCCATGGCCCCGGGGGGCCGCTAGCGCCGGCCGGCCCAACCGGGAGCCGCTGTGCCGCTGCCGTCGCCGCCGCCCCCGCCGCCCGGGAGCCCAGGCCCCGCCGCCGCGGAGGAGGTGAGTGCGGCGGGAACCGGGAGGGAGCGGGCAGGCGGCCGGGCCACCCCGCGATCCCTCTGGGACCCGCGGCACTGCAACTCTGCGGAAGTGTCCGGGGCGCGGGGCTCGGAGAGGCAGGGGGCTTCCCCGGGACGCAGGGGCGGTAGGACTTGAGTGGGCGCTGTACCTGTCCAGGCTGCCCGGACCCTTATCATCGGTGCGACATGGGGATGTGTGGATGATGTGTCCTGCGGGGTCACCAGTGTGCAAAGCAACTTTTTCTCATAAGATTCTGGGTGGGTGGGTGCTCGCATACACTCCCCCCCACCCCCACGTTCCTGGAGCGGGAGTACGGACGCCCCTTCTGGCTCAGCTCTCTCTCACTAAAGCCTCAGGCAGAGCACTTCCCCTTAGGTGCGTCTGCCCTGCCTCAGTGTCCCGATCCAGATCGTCTGCTCTGAGGGAAGCGCTATACCGGCAGCCCCCACGTGGAGGGTCCCCCAGATCAGCAAGCCTGGAGGACCTCCAGCCCTGAAGCTTTTCTCCCAACACTGTGCTAGCCCCTTGACCCCCAGCTACTAGCTTGGGTTTGCTTTTCTAGCAGGGAGTCTTGCTTGGCTTAGGGGCCTGGCTGTATGTGGGGTGTAGGTGAGCTGGGAGAGCCTGCAGTTAAGTCCCCCATTTGGGCAGGCTGGGGCCTCAGTGGTGAAATGGGCAGGGGACTCTAGGAGCTTGGTGGGCTCACTTAGAACAGGTGGGACCAGAGAATGTCAAGGTGGCCTGGGAATGAGGCAGGCCTGGCAGGATGGGTCAGCTGGAGCTAAGGCTGAGGTCTTGGCTGCTTAAATAACTTATAATTCTTGAGATAACTGTGTTGAGAACACCATCCCATGAACACCGGGGGAGGGGGGCGATCTGAAGGCACTGGTGTGTCCATCCTGGACCTGGGCCAGGTTAGGGGTTCCTGACCTCCTGACTTCACGCAGATTGTCTCCCAGAAGCCTCTGTCCTAGTTGCAGAGATAGAGAAATTGTATCCAGGGGTTGGGGGCTCATCCCAGTCCAGGGGGTTGGATGGAGCTGGGGCCTTTTCCGAGGCTGCAATGGGAAGTGTGCCTGGACCCCTGGGGTAAGGTGTGCTGGAAGACTAGGGCCCTGGGCAAGCCTACCCCTGCTGCTGACCCCCAGTTCTGAAGGAGCCAGGCCCAGAAGTGCGGGGGTGTAGGGAGAGAAGGCCAGCAGCCTAGCCTCAGTGCCCCCCATGCTCTGGTAGACATACCTTGAGGGGGGAGGATGAAGCTGAGCCCAGGTGACCTTGACTGGGAGATCCCTGATCATGAAAGGGGGGTTTCAATCCCAGCTATGGTGGGATGGCTCTGCTTCCTGGTCCATGGGGTGTTGGGGGAGGGGGAAGCAAGGAGCCAGAAAGGAGCTCTGGCCTGCAGGGGTGGGGGTGGGTACCGGCGGGCTGGGGTGCTGTTAATAATTTCATCTCCATGTTCCCCCGCAGCCCCTGCTCCTGCCTCCCTTCCATCCAGGCAGTTCTTAGCTCAGAGGAGCTAACCTCCCTTCTCTGAGGCAGGCTGTTCACCCCCACCCCCCAAGCCTGGGAGGCCTGGATCAGGCTGGACGATTCGACCACCTAGCCCCCTGCCCTACCCCCAGGTGCCTCCGGACCCCCGTGTCTGGCCGCCCCTTCTCTGCACCCCTTGCCAGCCCCAGCTCCTCGGTTCTTTGTTCGAACGTCTCTCCTCCGTCCCTCCCTCTCTCCTCCCTCTCTCCTCCTCCCTCCCGCCTGCCTCCCTCCCTTGCTCCCTCCCGCCAGGCTTCTTTCCTTCTTTCTCTGCTCTCTTCCTGGTGGGCTCCCAGGTGGCGGTGGCGGTTCCTTCTCTGTCCACCCACCTGGCTCGCCTGACTGGGGGCTTCTCTGGGCCCGGGGCTAAGTGGAGTGCATCTGGGGGCTGGCCAGAGGGGAAGCGACCGTGGAAGTGTCCTCCCCTTCCCTCTCTCTGTCCCTCCCTTCCTCTTCCCTCTCTCCTCTCTCCTCTTTTCCATCCCCCTTGCTTTCCAAACAGGGGTCCTGGACTTGGGTCTGAGGCCCCAGCAGACTTGAACGTCTCCCATTCACTCCTTTAAAGGGCCAGAGCATTATGGGAGGTCCCTGTAGGGACCCAGTGGGGCAAAGCCTTCCACCTTCCTGGCTACCTTGGGGGGACTCTAAAGCTGTCCTTGGTGACCCTGACCTTGTTACCCTGAAAATGGATGCAGGGGAAATGAGGTCATGGGGTGGGTGTAAGTCATCCTGAGTCCCCTGATACATAGGATCAAAGGTCTCTGAGGGACCCAGACTGCAGGTGCCCCCCCCCAAGCCGGGACAGTGTTCCCCAGCTTCCTTGAGCCCCACCCCACTAGCAGGTCAAGTTCTTGAGCAAACACATGCTTGTGAGGACGTGTGTGGGCACGCAAGTGTGGACGTGTGTATATCCACAACTGTGAGTGGGGGCCTCCCAGGTACACCCCGGGGGTGATGGTGGTTGCACAGCCCTTTCTCCTACCTGCCCCCTCTCACCAGAGCCTGCGAGATTCAGTCAGCACCAGCTTGGTGCCTCAACAGCGTGGGGGAGGGGCTGGTTCTGGTTCTCCCCTCCCTCCACCAGCCTCCCCAGGAGGGAGCATCTGGGATGGGGGATCTTGAAGTTAATGTGAGAGGGGGTTCCCACAGAGGGCACCACCTGGGGAATGGGCCAGGAGGCCTGAAGCCGCCCTTCCTGTCCGAAGAGCCACCAGTGGTTTGTCCAGGGCAGGAAAGGCTAGGGCTCGGGGGTGGGGGGTGGGGGGTGGGGTGGGGACAGGACAGACGTGGGTCGAGGGAGGGCCTCAGGGTCTGTTGAGTGGGGCCTGACAGATGTGGAGCCAGGGCCTTGCCTCAGCATATGTCAGCCAGTGCCGGGGATTAGCAGGCCGACATGCCTCTCACCCCCACTCCAGGGTCCTAGAAACGGGCCTAGGGTCCTGCTTCCCATGGGAAAGGGGAGTAGGGCAGATCTGGAGGACGGGGCTCACACTGTCATTCTCCGTGCCCCCACCCCTAGTGTATGGGGGTGCTGGGAGCTGGCGCTGGTGTTTGCCGGGAGGGAGCAATATGTTCCGACAACTGGTGCTGGGCTGCGTTTACCCAACACCAGCCTGCCTGGGGAGACAATATTTGAAAAACATAGTCTCGAAACTTGGACCTGCTGGGGGTTCTGCTGGGGACACTGAGGTTGGCTCACACCCTGCCCCAGGCCTGCTGGCTATCCTAGCTCCCCTTTCTGTGCCCTCTAGAGGCGGAGCTGGAACTTTACCTGGCAGGAAGTCCTTCCATACATCTGACCTGGATCCCTCCTGCTGTGATTTCAGTAAAAGTAGACCCTGCTATTCTTTGCCTCTCCTTTTCTGGCTGCTGTCTCTTCCATTTTAGGCTGTCTATGTGTGTCTCACTTAGCCTCCTCTCTCTCCCATGCCCCCTACCCCAAGAATCTGGTCGAGATTCCCTTGTATCAGGAGGAGAGGTTTGGCTGGGGCAGGCAGGACTGGCTCCATCTCTTCCCCCATTTCTGGAGGTGGGCGAGGGAAGGAGCAGCCCATTTGGTTGGGGGTGGGCACAAGGGAGAGACCCTGCTGGGGGCGGGAGGGAGCTGTAGGATGACCTGTTTGAGCAGGACCCTGTGAATGGAATTCAGGATGCTAGAGGGTGGGGCATTGTTTGGATCTCCAGTGGCCCCTATTAGCTCTGGTGACCCCACGCTGCACCTGGCTGCTCAGTCTTCAGGCCCATTGGCTATGCCTTCCCAGACAAAGGCAGGGACCAGAGAGTATATAAGGTTTGCACACTGGGGCATTCATGGCCCCAGACTGAGGGTGTGGGCAAGGAGAGTTGGTAGGGCAGGACTCCTTCATCTGCCTCACATATTCTGATATTGATTCCTCCTTCCCAGGTGTCCAGACAGCCCCGCCAGCTTCCTGGGCCCTAGGCCCCTCCCACAATGCCTGTCGCTGGTCTCCTCCTCTGGGCTTCCCTACTGACTGGGGCCTGGCCAGCCACCCCCACCCAGGACCACCTCCCGGCCACGCCCCGGGTCCGGCTCTCATTCAAAGGTAAGAGACTGCCTTGCTGGTCTCCAGCATCATTTTCTGTCCACAACACTCGGCCCGCTGCAGAGGCGACAGGAAGAGGCAGGGCCGAAAGAGACACTTTGTGCAGCCACATGGGTCGCCCTGGGTATGTGGGTGGGGAGGAGCGGGCTGGCGGTAACTTGCCGGGAAAGGCTAGAGAATGGGCCACGTGGAATTTCCGGGAAGTCTCCTGAGTCTGGGCCCCTTCTCGAGGCAGAAAGTGGGGTCTCAGGGCTGCGAAGCACCTCCCTCTGTGTGAGAGATAACTGGGGAGAGAGGGATGCCACTTCTTCCAAACTTGTGTTTGTGGAAGCCCTTCCCCGCCACTGTTCTGCGTCTGGTCCTGCCTTGGGTGGTCCCTGAGGGGGAGGGTCAGGCGGTCAGGCAGAAACTGAGGCCACAGGAAGCCGGAGGAGCAGGGAGCTGCTCTGCTGAGGGGTGGGTCTCCAGGTGGGAGGGGATCCCAGGAAGCAGGGAGGGTGCTGTGGGCTGTGAGGGGCGCGTGGGCCACCTGGCGAGTTCAGGGATAGCGCGTGCTATGTGACACGTCTGAGCTCCTGAGCTCCCCGATGAGCACTTTGCTTTGGGAGTCACTGGAAGGTTTTAATGACGGGTCGGGGTCTGGAGAGTGAGAGACAGGTCCCCCAGCTCCATCACCTTTGTACCTCGCCCACTGGCAGATGAATACACATGGCACACACTCAGGTGTCCAGATGGCTCACTCACTAGCCATTTCCTCAAAGGTGTGTATGATCGGAAGATTCTACCCCCAGCCGGCCCCCTTGCCTGCAGAAAGGGGGTGCTGGAACCTGGGGGACCTGGGGTCCCTGCTGAGTTCCCTGGCCCAAGGTCACTTTGTCTAGCCGCCTGCCCTGGGTGGGGCCGACTCAGCCCTGGCTGGCCAGATTTCCGGGCACACATATTGGGGTGAAAGGCTGGGCTGACTTTTCCTTCCTCAGGTTTGGCTGAGGTCCAGCCTCCACCTCACCATGTTCCCATACCCCCTTGCCCCCATGTCCCCAGCAGAGCTCCTCCCTCTGTCCTCATCACACCCTGTGAGTTGATGGGGGGAGTGGGGAGTGAATTTCGGACGATGTGCCTGGAAGGAGTCCAGTGTGGGGCCTGAGGAATGGGCAGAAGTGTGATGGGTTTGGTTGTAGGAGCACCCCTTACCCCCAGGCCTCAGAAGGGGAGAGGTTTATTCTGCTGATAACTCCACCCTTCCCCAGTGGATTTCCTCAGAGCAGATTAATAAATCTTGAAGGGGCCTGCCCCCCACCCCCTTCCCAGCCCAGGGTGTTGGCAGGGGGAGCAGAGCTTCCCCTCCCCCAACAGGGGAAGGGAATGGGGACTTGTCTCCACGTCCCTGGGACCCTAGAACCCAGACATCCACTCTGGGTGTTATTTTTGCCATCACCCTGGAGACCCATGAGGGGAAGCAGGCAGGATAAGACATAGGGAGGTCCTCGATATGCGCCTTTTAAACCTTCTCAGACCTCCAGAGACAAAGGGCCAACGACTTTCATTCCTGTTTTCCAGAGAGGGAAACCGAGGCTCAGGCAAGGGTAGGGCCAAGGTCAGGCAGGAGGCAGAGGCGAGGCCAGAAATAGAACCCCGGTGTCCTGGCCTTGCTGACGCCCACATCAGTCAGGTCGATTCCTTCTCAATTAGCTCTGAAGCCGACACCCGCAGTGACTAAAAGCCTGGCTTGCTGGCAGCCATCCTATGGTACTGACCACCGTGGCAGCCTGGGGTGGGATGGGACCGTGGGATGCCCGGGGCCACCCCGTCCCAGGCCTCCGTGCCCTCGTACACATACGCTTCCCTGCTCCGCATGACCTTTCCCATTACCCACTGATCCTGTGGCCTAGTTGTATGCTTAGATGTCACTTAATTTAGCAGATGCTTGAGTCCCTACTCTGCACCAGGCCCTATGCTGAGTATCAGGGAGTCTGCAGCAACCAAGATGGGATGCTCACAGTCATACTGGCTGAAAAGATAATGGACACCCAGTTGCTCACCTGGGAGCCCAGCACTGACGGTGCACCAGGCCCTGTGCATCCCCCCATGCTGGAGGGTCTCAGACTCGTCATGTACACAGAGTAAGGCTCAGTGAGGAGTAGGTCCTCACCAAGCATTTGTGGAGTGGAGAATGGATACCAACATCCATAGAAACTGGGATTTCACAGCCAGGCCAGGGACTGGGAAAGGGGTGGGGGCTTCTTCTCCCGGATACACGGGAGGGGCACAGAGACGGTTGTCCTTAGAAGCACTGGTGGTCACTCTTGCTCTTTGCCTCAGTTTCTCTGTCTGTGCCTTGCCTGGATATAGCAGCTTGCATACCAGGCCCCGGGACTCAGCCTAGGGCAGCTAAAGGAACAAAGGCAGGAACTGGTCCAGGCTTGGGCTTGTTGCCTGTGCGTCCGCCTGGGCACCCCAGCTAGGCCTAGAGCCGAAAAGGTGTAAGGGAGCAGGGGCCCAGGGTTCAGTTAGAGTCCAGGTCGGAGCAGGGGGAGGCAGGGTGGAGGGTGCTCCTAGGGCCCATCTCCTCAGCTTCCATGAGCAGCACAGCCAAAGTCAGGCAGAAGTGAGGAGTCATGTGGGGAGGATTTCCAGGAAAGGTGAGGTGTTCCCTGAGAGCACATGCTTGGGACCAGAGAGCCTGGGCAGTAGGACCCTTTCCTCCACCCATCCTGGCCTGGAATTCCCTTAACCCCAGAGTCCCTGGCCAAGCCTGGGAGAAAAAGCTCTCCCTTCCCCCATCCTGAGATGACCCAAGCCAGGGGGCACCACCTCCCTCTGCAGCGAGGTGGTGTGAGCTCCCTGCCAGGTCCTTTGTTCAGCTTGGGGAATGTTTACTTTATCCCAGGAAGCCACCTCCACAATAAGCCGCTGCCTGCCGCCTGGGCTGGCTTCGACCAGGACGAGGGGCCAAGAGGTGTTTAGTGGGGGAAAGGGGTCCCGTGATGACACGAGGTGGTTGGGCTACTGGGGAAACTGAGGCAGGCTGTAGGGAGATGGGGCGGAAGAGCCGGGAAGGATGAAAGTAATAGAAATAACAGGAGGTACCCATGATGCTAACCACGTGGTGTTCTCTCCAAGGCCTGAGGGGTTCTCCCTGGGTTTCCTGTGAGGCTTCCCGTCACTCAGGAGCAGGATGAAGCTGGAGCCTGGCTCTGCCTGATGTCTGAGCCTGTCCCAGGACTGAGAGAGCAAAGGGTGGGGTGAGGAAAGCAGGTACAGCTCTCGACAGGGTTCCAGGATCCTACAGTGCTGGACTTAGCCTTCCCAGCCTCATTTCCTAAGGAGAGGGCTGAGGTTGCCCTGGGTAGGCTTCTCCTGCCCGCTGCTTATGGAAGCAGCAGCACCTGGGTTTGCTTGTTCCTGTAAATCCAACCCTCCATCACCCCAGTCCTCCACTGATCAGAGTCCCCCAGGAAGCTCTCTCCTTTTGGAGAAGGAAAGCCAAGGTCCTGGAGAGGAAAGGGCTTCTATGTCCAGAGTGGCCCCGGGATTTGGATCTTCTCTAACTTTAGGCGTAACTGGCTTGGTCTATGTGGAAGAACACTCTGCAGGTGGAGGGCGAATGGGTGGGTAGGTGCTGGTCACTGCTTGCCCCCCCGCCTCAGCCCAGCTGCCGCACCTCTGGGGCTAATGGCCCAGGATAGTGCCACTGCTTACATCATCCACATGTGACATCAGAGAGCCAGGGTGGCCAGGCCTCCTTGTTAGGAAGTGACGACATTGGAGGTTAGGAGAGGTCATGGCCCGTTTACTTCACCCAAGGGGGATGAAGAGTGGGTGAATATGGGTTGAGGTGGAGGTGCCTTTAGCCTTGATGGAGCATTGCCCCACCCCCAGGCCTGACTGCATGGTGGGGGTGGGGTGAGGACCCGCCCTTGTCCCCCCAGGGGCTCCCTGGCCAGCCAATGGTGGGGGGCAGACACCGGGGCTAGGAGATTCAGAATGAGAAGAAGGAGGAGGTAGGTGTGGGGGAGCCCAGAAGCCTGGAGGCCAGAGGGGGCACCAGGGAGCTCGGTTAGGTGTTTCTGATAGCTACAGTGGGATTTGGAGCTAGCAAACTGGGGAGGGCCAGTATTCCAGATGAGCCAGGAGGAGGAAGGTAGGAAGACCCAAAGCATGAACTTGAGCCCAGATTCCTGCATTTGGGATCTCAGTTTTCCAGGAAATGGGGACTGCCTTACTCCTGAGAAGGGACTTGGAAGTGGCCACTTCGGGAGTTGGGAGGTCCTGGAGGCTGGCTGGCTGTCCCTCAGCCGGCCAGCAGCTGGCACTGGGAGAGAGTGGAGCAGGTCCTGTACTTGCCGAGAACCTGCCTGAGGCCCAGCCCCAGTCAGCCAGGTCAGGGCTGGGGGCCTTCAGCTGTGGTCCTTCCAGGTCCAGCCGAGCCTCAGATGCGCCTGCCACTAGCTGGGCCTCAGCAGCATGGGCCTTGTCTCTGGTTCCCTGGCATGACGCCCGCCCCTCCCTCCCTGGCTCCAGCTTCCCTTGGCACTGAGCGAGGAGCTGGTGCATGCTCAAGGAGTAAATCATGTTCCTTGGCAGCCCCCGCTGCTTCGTAATCGTAAAGAATTTAAAGAGAAACCGCCAAGATAAAAATCTCATCCCAGCCCGTAAAGGTATCTTTCACCCCGTGGCTTGGGAGGCAGCGGCCTCGGAGTGGGCTCCTGGCTGTCTGCACCTGTGTGTGTGTACCTCCAACCCTGTGACCCCTCTGGGGGCAGGCGGTGTCTTCAGAGCTGTGGGTACTTGGCCCCTGGATCCCTGGGAGACCTCCTGC
Source organism: Callorhinus ursinus (assembly GCF_003265705.2). Classification (NCBI taxonomy): domain Eukaryota; kingdom Metazoa; phylum Chordata; class Mammalia; order Carnivora; family Otariidae; genus Callorhinus; species Callorhinus ursinus. The sequence continues at coordinate 7,082,488 of NW_027397077.1, forward strand.
TCCTCCCCCAGGACTTAAATTCAGGAGAATGCACAGGTGGTGGTGATGCTCTTTGAAAGGACTGTCCCTGAAGGCAGACAAACCTCCATTCTGCCCTTGTGAGCTGTGTGACCTCAGGCAGGCAACATAGCCTCTCTAGGACCTGGTCCCCCCACCCCACCCCCGTGCCGTGTAAGTTGGGGACAGCAGTGGCCCAGTGGGAGCGACATCCTGAGGGCTCAGGCTGGCATCGCGGCCACAGTGTAGATCTTGAGCAGTGAACCTCTCTGTGTCCCTTCTGTAAAATGGGCATGAGAATGGGGCTGAGCTCACTGTGCTATGAGAGGATTAACTCTTCGAGTGCAGTTCCAGCCCCGGGAAGGAAGTCTCAGGAACTAGGAGCCACCCTGAGGGTGGCAGAGGGGCAAGGGTGGGTCCTGGGGGAGGCCCAAGGAGTCCTGCACTGCCTCACACCCCCCCGCCCCCACATTTCTAACCTTTGGTGAAGGTGACCGTGTTTGGAAAGGACTGCAGGAGGTACCCTGAGCCCTGTGCCAGGAGTGGGGTCACGTGGAGACCGTGGGCATCCAGTCTGGCTTCCTGGAGGAGGCTGCATCTCAAACAGGGGAAGGGAGACCGTGGGAGGGAAGAGCAGGAACAGCAAGGCGCGTCCGGCATAACACCTGGGGAGAGGGCAGGATCCTGGATGGAGCCTTTGCACTTGCTCCTTGGAGTTTTTTTTTAAGATTTTTTTTTTTTTTTTTTTTTTTAAGAGAGAATGGTAGAGAGAGAGCATGAGAATGAGGAAGGTCAGAGGGAGAAGCAGACTCCCCGCTGAGCAGGGAGCCCGATGCGGGACTCGATCCTGGGACTCCAGGATCATGACCTGAGCCGAAGGCAGTCGCTTAACCAACTGAGCCACCCAGGCGCCCTCCTTGGGGTTTTTAAGCTCTTTGTTCATCTTGACAGAGGCACCAAGTACATACTGTGGGGAAACTCCAGTGAGACAGACACATTGGGGAGGGGATGCCTTGGAGGGAGCTCCCCCCGCCGAGATGAGCTGCCCACTCTGATGGGGGCCCATGAGCAGCCTCAGTGACCCCTCCTTGAGTGCTGGCCTGGCCCCTACGGCTTGTGCTAGGGGCGACCAGACATGGGTTGCTCGCTTGGGCATCTGCGTCACTGGGCTGAGAACAAGGTTTCCCAGCCTGGCCTGGTGCTGTCCTGGGAGTCTGAGCCCTGTCTCAAGGGAGCCCTTGGAGTTTTGGAGAAGCAGAGAAGATTCCTACTGCATTTTTCTTAGAAATAGCAAGAGGGCTTTTGCCAGAGGCCTGGATGCCAGAAGGCTCCAGTCTGAATCCAAAGCTCAGCTCACGTGGGTGCCTGAGCTTGGCAGGCCTGCAGCCACCAACCCCTGCCCGCCCCCCCAACATACCCCAGGCTGCTGAGCAGTCTCAGGGAGAGGGTGGAGGCCTCCTAGGCTCCAGACACTGACCACTGGTCCTGGCCCAGCGAAGAATGGGCCTGGGTGGTGGCGGCTGTCTGTGAGGGAGGGGGCCTCAGCTAGGCCGACTCGTAGCCTTCTCGCTGGGGCTGCTAGGAAGTAGGGCTGTCTGCTACTGCTGGGCTACCCCTCTGCCGGGCAGGGACAGCCCCAAAGCAACTGCTCCTCCAGGGGTCAGGGATCAGCTCCAGACCCCCCCGCCCCCACTCTTCTTCCTTCCTCCCCCCCATCCCCCCCTTGCCTCCACCACCTCCCATCCCCACCCTGACCCCTCCTTGGCTTCCTACCCGGACACACTCTTTCCTCTGAGGTCCCCGCACCCAGCCAAGAGCCATGTTTCTTTCCACTTAGGGCTCGGTGCTGATGCTCTCATTTCCCTCCCCAAGCAGAGTCCCCTGCCTGTATGCCTGCTGCTCAGCCAGCAGGGGGGGCCCCTGGGGGTGAGACACTACAGCTGGAACTTGGGGGGGCTCCTTGTGGGCTCCTGTGGCACCCCAGGTGACCTCTGTCCAGGGCTGCTGCCTGCACCGAGACACCCTCCTGTCCCAGCACCAGGCCTGTGTGGAGAACTCGCTGCCTTCCTAGACGGGTGACTGGCTGAGTCCTGCTTGGCCTCCCGACTCTGTCTTACTGCATCAGCCAAGGCTGACCCTGAACACACATCTGTCTGTTCGATGCCTCAGTTTCCCCATCTGAATGTTGGGGAGGGGACTGAGACTGTCTGGGACATCCTAGGAATCTCTGGGTGGGTGATATGAAGGGCTGCTGGGACCCCAGGAGTCCAGGGAGGGCAGCAGAGATGGGGGCCGGGTGCAGGGCAGGGGCAGGGTCTCGACACCCACCAGCCTGTCAGTCCCGTCCTGGCTTGTCCGTCTGGTTGATTTATCAGAGTAAATGAGCCATGCAGAGTTTGTTGTCTTTTGCAGTCACGGGGAGGAGGAGGTGGTGGGGGAAGGAGTGAGGGGTTTCCGGGCTGGGTCTGGAATGTGGGAGGCGGGGTGGGTCCCCGAGGCCAATGGAACTGGAAGCTGGATCCACGCTCCCCACCTGAGAAATGGATCAGTGCGACCCTGCCCTCAGGGCCAGCTGTCTTCCCACCCCCTTTACCCTTCTTGGGGTACATTCCTTGCTTGGAATGTACCCCAAGCTGCTTGCCTGGCCCAGGCCACCGCCTCCCGCCCCATGCCCAGGGGCTGCCCTGCCCCTCCAGGCCAGCTTTCCCCCTGCACCGTGTCCTTGGGCAAGAGCTCTGAGCTTTGCCTGGCTGGTGAAGGCCCAAAAGTGTCCTCATAGGCTTCTGTGTGAAGGATCCATGTAGGACCTCCCAGCCTCCTGAGTCACCGGCCCAGACCTAGAATGATCAGGTGCCACGGAGCCCTGGGGAGTGAGCAGGGAACACTGGAGGCACCTATAGGCTGGAGAGCCCCCTACCTGCTGGGACAGAGTGGCTGAAAATCATCGGACATCCTTGTGCGAGAGAGGTGTAGAACCTTGGGTTTCTGGCTGGTATGTGTGCCAGGGAGACTCTGTTGCCCCTTCCCTCCTGGCTTCTCCTGGGTCAGGATGAGCTGTGCCCCCAGCCTTTCCTCTCCTGGGCGGAGCAGGCGGGCACTGGGGCGGAACGGGCGTGGGAACAGAATGGCTGAGCCTGTCGGTGGGGCCTCAGGCCTTAGGCCTCAGCTCCCGGCCCCCAGTCCCCAGCCTGCAGCCCGCAGCCCGCAGCCCCCAGCCCCCAGGGCCTCAACCCCCAACCCCCAGCCTGCAGCCCGCAGCCCCCAGGCCTCAGTCCCCAGCTCCTAGGCCTCAGCCCCCTAGCCCCCAGGACTCAGCCCCCAGCCCGCAAAATGGGAGGGAAACCTGCAGCGGAGCTTTAGCCCAGCTGGGTGGCTCCAGCTCTGCTCTGGCTTGGTGTTTACTGAACAGCTGGGATGTTTACAGTAGCCCTTAAGAAGGGGCCTCTAGTTCCAGAGGATTTCCCAACTTGAGGGTCCCACTGGGGCTCTTCAGACTTCACCACTTTCCCACTCCACTGGGCTAGCATGTCAGGGATGGAGGGACTGCACCCATTCCTGCCCTCCTCACCCCAAGCTGGGCCGTGTCACAGCACCTGCCCCTGCACCCTACCCCTGGCCTTGTGTCCCTCTCCCCTAGAGGAGCTGACATTCCCAGGAAGTGGCTGCTCTAGATGGCGGAATACGGTAACTGGGTCCCCAGTTCAGACTTTTAAATTAAATTCAATCAGAGCGGTTATTGAATATAAACACGCCGAGTCATTTACATGTTAATTATGTTGAATGGACTACGAGGCCATAATTAGTTGCTAATTGGGTGAGAGCGGCTGTAATTGGTTTTGTTGGCACCGACCTGGCTCACCTGCCTGAGGGAGAGGAGGGCGAATGTGGATGGCTCCTGGGGATATTCTGGGTCTCCAATCTGGAAAGCCTGGCCCAGGAATGGGATTGGAGGGGACAGATACTGAGGGGCTTGGGGCCAGAGGAACTGGAACCTACCCCCCTAGGGAGGAGGCAGTTTAAGCCTCAGGCAAAACTCTGGGTCTGGTTTCTAGGGATTCCCATCCAGAACATTTCTGGGATAGAAAAGGGACTGAGAAAGCAAAGCCTCTGATCAGCAGTGACAGCCTCCCCTGCCCGGCTCCATGTGGGACCTGGCCCTGAACAAATGGGAAATGCCCAAGGGAGTCATGGGAGCACAAGACAGATGTCACCCTGGTATATCCCTGCAGATGCTGGGGCCGTGGGTTGGCCTGGCCAGTGCTGGGTCTCGGCATTGGGGTGTGAATGAGGTAGGTGTGCTGAGCGGAACTGGGGGGAAAGGTGCCCGCAGAGGCTTCAGGGGCTGCCCTGCCCCCAGCTCGGCCTGGCTGGGGCTCCCAGGGTTGTAAGGCTGTGGCCAGGGGCTGAGGCCTTCCGGCTGGCCGCTCATTAAAAGAGGATTAGGCCAGGAGCCAGGGGGACAGCCCAGCCCCCAGGCCTTCCTCTGGGGCCCCTCACAGCTTTCGGGGAGTGATAAGGGCCTGGAGCCCCCCCCACCCCGGAGTCCCTGGGGGCATCCAGTGGGGACTGTCTAGGCCCTGCCACTCCTGTTGCAGCCACTGCTGCCCCCTCCTTGTCCACCTCAGTTCCCCCCACCCCCGGAAGGGCAGGAGGAGAGAGCACTGACAGAGACCCTGGCCAGCACCCCCACTCTCACCCCCAACCTCATTTCTCTTCAGCTCAGGGATTAGGGCTGTACTAGCCTATATGAGGTCAGAGGTCAGGCTGGGCTATAGGGACGCGTCTATCACCCCCCAGTACCCAAGCACAGCCAGGGGAGGTGACACTGTCAGTCAGGACCTGCTGCTTTGTGGGGCTGTAACCAAGGGGGCGGGGTGCCCACCTCGGCTCCGAGACCCCCTTTTGACAGCAGCCCCTGCTTCACTGGCCACAGAGCCGGTGTCCTAGAGACGGGCAGCAGGGGTCGGCAGCAGGGGTCAGGGCTGCCCACTTGGGGTCTGGGGTGAGGGCTGCGGACCCACCTCCTCGGTGCTGCCCACACCCACTGCCTCCTTTAAGGCACTGGCTGCTTCCCCGAAGGGAGGAAACAGAGACCCCCAAGACTAAACCCCTGGGCACTGAGAATGTTCCTGCCTCTGGACCTTTGCCAGGCCATTCTGGGCCAGGACCCTGAGTGTCTAATGGCCATGGGGAAGTTCTAGAGGCTGGGAACGGCTGCGGAAATGAGGTGTCTGATGCCAGAAAAGGCTCTTCCTTCCCGATGACGGGAAAAGCCTTCCCGGATGTCGCCCCACCCAACGTGTGCCCAGCCTGGGTGAGGGTATGGGGGTGGGGAGCCCTTCCCAGGAGGCATTACCACGCACACCATCCTCTCTCCCCAAGGTCAAAGCTTATCCAGACTTGAGTTCTGAATTCCACAGAACCTTTGATTGTGCCCCAGCCCCCACCCCCTCAGTACTGCCCCGGGGGGGGGGGGTGACACTGCCAATGTCAGAGCTGGGCCTGGGACATGTGGAGCGGAGGAGAGGATGGGTCTGAGGACATGGCCAGGCCAGGCCCATGTCAAATCCCCGCACGCATGGATGCCCCCTTGGCTCAAGTCTCTGCTCCTTAGGGGGGCTGAGGGCTAGGAGCATCTAGACCTGCGGACACTGCAGGTATCAGAGTAGGAAACCCAGGACTACCCGACCACTTCCTGCCCTGACCCAGGCTTCTTGGAGGAACGAAGGCCTCTGGCTCCTTTGCCCTATGGCAGAGTGGGGGCGGGGGGCGGGCAGGATACCAGTTTCACTCCTCACCCTGTGACTTGAGGTGAGCGCCACTCTGCCCTGGACCTCAGTCTTCCTGTCTGGAGTTGGGGTACAGGGCTGTCATGGGGCCCCTGGTTTTAATTCTTTCCTACAATCTGGCATGAGTGAGAGGAGCCCTCCAGCCATGGGTTGCTAAGTCCAGAGCCCTACACAGCCGGTTCCCTCTGGGACCCTGGAAGAGCCATCCTTTACCTGTTTCCCTTTCTGTAAACTGGGTTTGGACAGATGATTCAGGATTTAGCTCTGCTCCTGTGAGTTGGGGATGGGTAAAGACAAGTTGGAGTTAGGGGAGGGTTGGGCTGAGTCAATAGGAAGCCCCTTCCTGCCCCATTACCCTCTCTGCTCTGTACCCCAGCACTAGGAAGTGGTATCAGGAGAGTGGGACTGAGGGGGCATGGTGACGTCTGAGAGCCAGCTCGCATGGGGAAAGAACTTGGAACCCCATCCATTCTCCTCTCCCCACCGAGGCGGAGGCAGCCCGTGAAGGAGGATAGGGGGAGATCCCAAGGAGTACTCCGCTGAGTTCAGAGCAGGACCTTCACCTTCGAGGATCACATTGAATGTCAGTACTAGGAGGGCTCAAGAGATGGTCTAGATAGGAAAATAGACTGGCTAGGCCTAGAGTGCCCTGACTGGGGTCATGAAGCCCGCGCCAGAGCCAGACTCCTGGTCCTTGGTCCCACCTCTTTCCTACCCTACGTGGCCTCATGGGGACTCCCCCTCAAAGTTTCCACAGTGACCAAAGCATCATGTCCTGTGACAACAGAGCCATTGACGCCATATCCCATAGCCACTGGGAGGGGTCCCGAGCGTCCTGAGTCATGTGCCCTGTCAATGGAGGGGGCGTCACCTTCAGGCCCTCGCCCTCCCAGTGGGCAGTCTCCACCACCAGGACTGGCTTTGCCTGGGCCTGCCTCTCCTTCAGCCCCAAAGGCCACGAGCCTGGGTGGGAATCCTGCCCCCATGCTCTTGGGCCCATTCCTTCCCTTCTCTGTGCCTTGAGGTCCTCATCTGTAAATTGGATGTTGTGAGCTTAAGCTTTTCCACATAATAGGTGCTTGATGAGTAAGTGGGAGGCTCCCTCCATGCCCACTTCCACCCAGGGGGTAGGGAGCAGGGAATGCAGGTTTAGGAGGTAGGATGTCTGATCAAGGCTAGTCTCCTCGCTCCCCATGTGGTTCTGCTGAATGAGTCTCTCCCCTCCCTTTCCCACAAAGGGGGATGGAGCGTGGAGTGCTGGGGCTCTGAGCTCCAGGGGGACTTGGACTTGGCACTTGGGCACTGATTCCTGCAGAGGGGGAGGGGCCAGATTACAGAGGCCCAAGACTGGGCAGGGATGGATGGTAGGGATTATGGCTGCTTGTGTCCCCGGGGCTAGATGTTTGGAGCTTTCCCCGACCCCAGGTGCCTGTGTCCGAAGGTACCCACTTGAGCCTCTGCCGTCCTCCCCTCCATTGCCCCCCAAATGCCTCCTAACCCAGTAGGACGGGTAGGGGTACAACCCAAGGCCATGCCCCCAGCCAGGGTATAAATAACCCCTGGCGGGCTGTCCCAGCCTGGGGGGGCTCCGCTGGCAGCCCCACTTCCTCTCTGGCTGCTTCCTGGCCCTGGGGGTGGGGGACTGTTTACTTTCCTGTTGTCACTATGGCTGGGTGGCCGGGCGGGGGACTCCAAGTGGCCTAACAACAGGTGCAGGACAGGTGCCCAGGCTGCCCTGCCCAGGACTTCAGAGGCACCGCCGGACAGGCGGGCGAAGCGGTAGCCAGGCAGGGATCGGCCCTTTGATCCCTTGGCGTCCCTGCGTCCCAGTGGTTGGCCAAGGTCATCACCTGTATTCTCTCGTTGCCACATAGGGCTGGGCAGGGCAAGGCCTTTGCTTGCCCCGCAGCCCCTCAGATGTAGGCTCTGGGTCTGCCGTGAGAGTCTTCTGGCTCCCAGCCCACCTCCCACACCCATCTTAGCACATCCCAGAGCTCCCATCCAAAGCTGCTCTCGGGGACAGGCCCTCCAGCTCTGCTCCAGGGTCCCTAGCACACAGCCGGGGTCAGGGTCACCCAGGCCCGTCAGAGACAGCTGCCTGAGTCAAGGTCGACCTTGACTTGACTGATGGGATGGGGCCACCTGCTGGTCCTGCCTTCAGGCTGCATCTAGGGCATGCGATCCCAGCTGTTCTCCCTCTCCAGGCCTCCCTCCTGACTGCCCCACCTGGGAAATGGGTTCTCAGCTATGGGCCGGGGAGATGGGTTACATATGATGGCCTTCATGAGTGCCTCATCCGATGCCAGCCATGTGCACACAAGTGCAGACCTGGGCCGTGTGCACACCTGTGTGTGCTATTCCGTGTGCCGCCATCCCCAGCCTCCCGTGCTGGTGAATATCGGTCACCTTCATTACAATCTTCCCTCTCCTGCTGAGCTAAATGTAGCTGGGGGTGGGCAGAGGAGGGGCTTGCCAAGTAGACCCCTTGGCTGTCTCCCCTCCCAGAGGAAAGTTCCCAAGTTTTCTGGAGTCCTGTATTTGTCATTGGCCTGTCACGGGCCAAGTTCCTTCCTGTCCTTCATCCCCAGGAAGGCGGACTTTCCCCCAGCTATCTGGGGGTGGGAGGGCCAGGGCCACCAGACTCATGCAGAAGGGAAGCTAAGGACTCCACCGGACCCTGCCCCCCAGCCGTGGGACACTGTAGCACGAGGGGGAGGGCTTCTTTCCTGGGAAAGACTGTTCCTGACCGGTTCAAAGTGGCCTGAGAACTACCTTTAGCACCCCAGTGGGACCTGGGGGAAGCCCAAGGTCTGTTGGACCACATCACTCCAGCAGGGCTGTCCAGTGTCCTGGCTAACCAGCTTCAGACGAGGCGGGGACCATGCTGTGAGCCAACTTTGCCCTGTCCGATGGGCAGCCGGGGTGAGGACAGGGCATCCTGGCTCCGTGCAGGCTGTCCTGGATGCACCTGCCCCCCCACCCTCCTGCTCATTAACCCTTTTAGGCCCCTGTGGGAAGCAGGCCCCACCCTGAGCGTGGGAGCATTAACCCCCACCAGAGCAAAGACTCTTTGATGCCATCATGCTCCCTGACCCGCACCCACTGCCCTTTCATTGGGACCCAGAGACTGGCTGGGGCTGCTGATGAATCAGGGCTTTAGCTTTGGGTGTGGTCCCTTCCCTGGCCTGCCCACCCGTCCCACTTTCTCCTCCCAGCATCTCAGGGACTAGAGAGGGAGTTAAGTAGGCCCTGGGCCAGGGGTGGGGTGGGGGGGAAGCTGGGGGTTTAAGATGATGTGTGAAAGGGAGCATGTCTGGACGGTCTCCAAGGATCCTAACTGCTGCCCTGCCCTCCGCCCACAGAGCTTAAGGCCACAGGCACTGCCCACTTCTTCAACTTCCTGCTCAACACAACTGACTACCGGATCCTGCTCAAAGACGAGGACCACGACCGCATGTACGTGGGCAGCAAGGACTATGTGCTGTCCCTGGACCTGCATGACATCAACCGTGAGCCCCTCATTGTAAGGGCCAGCCGGGTGTGGGGTCGGAGGGATGAGGGGCATGGGGCCCCAGGGCTGGAAGCCCTGTCTAGCAGGCCGCCCCCTCTGACCCCCATCTCCGGCAGATCCACTGGGCAGCCTCCCCACAGCGCATTGAGGAGTGCGTACTCTCAGGCAAGGATGGCAATGTGAGTGCAGGGGGACCTCCAGGTGGGATGCGGGCGGTGTGGGGGCAGGGCGCCTCAGGCAGGCAGCGGGGCACCTCCTTGGCTTTCCCTCCGGCCCCAGGGTGAGTGCGGGAACTTCGTCAGGCTCATCCAGCCCTGGAACCGAACACACCTGTACGTGTGTGGGACCGGCGCCTACAACCCCATGTGTACCTACGTAAACCGTGGCCGCCGTGCCCAGGTAAGCCGTGCCCGCCCTGGCCCCGTGCTGCCCCATTAGTAGCCACATGCCAGGGCTCTGATGGGACGATGAGCTTGAGCCCCAGCCCTGCCACTTCCCAGCCCCGTGACCTTGGGTGAGTGACTCCTTTCACTCCCTCAGCTGAAGATGGGGCTAATAGATGACTCTCTCACAGGTCGATGTGCCGCTCCCAAAGCTCTTAGCACTGTGCCTGGCACGTAGTAAGCGCTCCCGGCCGTGCCCATGGACCGTGCCCCTGCCACCAAGCCAGAGGGCCTGGCAGGGGCCTCAGCGTCAGGAGGCTGGACGCCCGGGTCCGCTTCTGCCACATGGCCCCGGGGGTGGGGGGGTGGGGGGGAGACCTGCCCCTTCCCCAGCTCTGTCCCGCCCCACCCGCTTCCGCCCTTTCTCATTTCCATGTGGGCATGTGCGTGAGCTGGTGTGACCTTGTAGGACACGCGTGAGAGTGAGTGGACTCAGGGACACGTGTGTGTGGGCACGCACCGAGCTGTGTGTGTGTGTGTGTGTGTGTGTGTGTGTGTGTGTGTGTGTGCGCTCCCACAGGCGCGTGTGTGCTCTGGGGGCCCGGGGGCTCACGTGTGCTCCTGGCATGTGTGGTGTGAGGGGCCGGCAGCCCGAGCCCGCTCCCCCAGCCCCTGCCACCCCCGGCTCTAATCCCTGTTCCTCGTCTTCTCAGGCCACGCCCTGGACCCAGATGCAGGTGGTCAGAGGCCGAGGCAGCAGAGCCACGGATGGTGCCCTCCGCCCGACGCCCACAGCCCCACGCCAGGTGGGACGCAGCCCTCCAGGCCCTTGCCAGGCAGCACCACCTCTGAACTGAACTCCCCGCGGGCCTGACCTGCCAGCCAGGAACCCGCAGCCCGTGCGAGCCTCCCGAGGGTCTTCCCTCGACTCTGGGCCCCTATCCCGCCCCTTCCCCCGCAGTGCCCTCAGGCTCCGAAGGCATTCCCAGCTGGCTTCGTGTCAGCCTCAGTGAGTCCCTGTAGGCAAGAGATCATGAAGCCACCAGGTGCAAAGGCAGCCTGGGGACAGCAGAGCCTCAGCCCTCAGAACACGTGTGTCAACATGCATGAGCCTATACCAACATACACGTGGGCACGTGTGCTCTCCAACGCGCACCTTAGTCAGCATCCAGAGTCCGAACATGGCACGTGTATGCAGCCTGACATATTACTGTCACCTGTCCGTGCCCTAGGCCTCCATGGGTCATGGGCAGACACAGGTGTCCTGCACAGTCACATGCTGGGGACTCTGCTCCCCTGGGGCCGAAGGGGCAGAGCTGTCTGCCCCCTAGTCATGCTCTGGGACTGGGGCAGGGGGGCTGGGTGGGGGTGCTGGGGCTGGGCAGGGGCGGGCAGGGGAGCAGGGGCTGCCGGTGAGTGCTAGAGCAAGTGGTCACGTGAGCACGTGTGTCTGTGACAGGGAGTGCTGAAACGTGGGACAGCTCCGACTGCATGTGTGCCCAGGGTGTGAACGGCGGGTTCCATGTGCTGACAGTGCTGTGTGCCAAGCAGTGTGTGCAGCCCCGTGTGTGCAGAAAGTCCCGTGTGCAGAGTGTAACTGGACGTGGGCCTGTGTAAACCTTCCCATCACCATCCCTGCCACCTGCCGCCACCTCCTTCCCGCCTCGTGCCTCTCTCTTTTCCTTTCCTTCTCCCCATGAGCTCATCCTGGCCCCAGTGCCTTCATCAGCCTTTCTGCTAACATCTTTAGGGCTGGGTTGGGAGGCACGGAGGGCTTTGTGAATCCCTGTGGTCTGGGCTGGACCTCTCAACTCCTGACTCACTGGGGAGACATGGGGAACTGGGGGCTCTGCTGAGGGGCAGGGGAAAGGCCATGGCCTATTTAGTCTGTCCTGAGGACCACAGGTAGGACATAAAGTCTGGGCACACAGTACCCTCAGGGCCCTCTGGCCTGGTGGGACTTGGCAACACCCTTGGCCAGTACCTCCTGCCCTGGTCAGGTAGGCAGCCCCGTCTTGGCCCAGGATAGGAGGCCACAGCTCAAAGAGTTGTGCCTCTGTGGCCCAAGGGGCCCTGACCAGAGTCTCCCTGAACCAGTTGGCGTGGAGGGCCTTCAGCCCCTGGTTCTCAGGTCTGATCTGATACCTGGGGCCAGGAATCATCTCCCTTGGAATGTGCATCGTGGCCCTGGGAGACCTGGGTTGGGAGACCTGGCTGGACAGAGTTAAAGCCCAAGGGTATCTGGGGAATGAAGGGATGTGGCTTCAGGGTGTCTCCAGGGGGCTTGCTGTTACCCTGGGGGCCTGATGACCCTTACCCTTCCTGGCTGTGGGACCAGCTTGGACGATGCTGAGCTCCCCCTCTGCCCTGCAGGATTACATCTTCTACCTGGAGCCGGAGAGACTTGAGTCAGGGAAGGGCAAGTGTCCGTACGACCCCAAGCTGGACACAGCCTCAGCCCTCATCAGTGAGTGCCTCTACCCCATCCTGGTTCTACAGCCTGTGTGTGGCCTCTGCCTCTGGAATAGGGGGAATGGCACCAACACTTTCCCCAGGGCAGAGACCGTGACCATGCCATCCCTGAATTCTCCCTTGGGGCCCCACCCAGTGGGGGGAGGGCTAAGGACCAGACCCCAGTGTGAGCCGAGGGGCAGAGACGAGTGGTGTGAGGGTCTCTCCAGCCCCTTGGATGGAGTGCTAAGGGGGCCAGATCCTACCCTGAAATAGGGTCCGTGCAAAGGCCAGCCCCAGACTACGTGAGAGAGAAGATGAGCTTGGTCTATACTGGAAGCGACAGAAGGGGGTTGGTTCCATACATGTTCTTGGTGTGTCTGGGAGGCTGGGAGAGGCCCACAAGGAAGCACGGATGGAGTGTTCTGGCCTTCTCACCAACTAGGGGGGCAGGGTTTGTTTCTGGTCCGGCCTGGTGTCTAGGAGAGTTGGGGGAATGTTCTGTGAGGAGGAGTCCTATCTGGGGCCTCAGGAGCAGCTGCTGCCCCTACCCCCAGGTTGGGCGAGCCTACCGCGACCCTGGGCCCTGTTCTCTGCCTATTTGCTGGCTGCCCAACCCAGTCTGCCCCTCAGAGCAACTGCTGGGCACTGTGCCACCTCCAGGCCTGGGAAAGGCCTTGGGGCAGGAGGTGGACGTTATCCTCCACCTCTTGCTGACTGAAAAGGTCCTAGCCTGATGGTGGCTCCCCGACCAGAGAGTCTGATGGGGGAAGGCAGGGCCTGCCCTGGGCGCGTCTAGAAGGAAGACATAGAGTGGTATGCTAGAGCCAGCGTGGTCACTAAATTTTCTGCAAATTTTCAGGTATGTTGTGAGCCAGCTATTATTAAACGCTAAGTTATATAATTTACCAATAAATTACTTTCAAAACAAAGATAAAAATACTCACAACTCATTACTTCCTAACTATTTTACCACATTTTATTATTATCTTTGTTCTTGAGGTTATTTACATGTGTTGTATTTGTGGGGTAGGAAGACTATAGGAGGGTGTCGGCAGCTCTCCCCAGCTCCACCTGCGGTGGCCCCCGGTTAGTAGCTTGAAGTCAGCCCTGGTGGGAGTATTTATACCACAGAAATTGGCTCTCGCTACTAATCAGAGCTAATTGCTGCTAATCCCAATCCTCCCAGAGCCAATTCTTCAGCATTTCCCAGCAGCCCACTGGTGAGACAGTCATGCCCTGGGGAGTCGGAGGGGGAGACAGGACCCTGGGTTGGAGGTCACTGGGCTGTTCCCTGACTGACCCACCTGCCCGCCCGCAGACGAGGAGCTCTATGCGGGTGTGTACATCGACTTCATGGGCACCGATGCAGCCATCTTCCGCACGCTGGGAAAGCAGACGGCCATGCGCACGGACCAGTATAACTCCCGGTGGCTGAACGGTGAGGGCGGCCGAGAGGCCCCAGTGGGCAGCATGTCTGGGATGCAGCCAGATCCTCCAGAGGCACCCGCTGGGCGTCTGGCCCTGTGACTGGCGGGGGCCGCGGGGGGGGGGGGGGGGGGGGGCGGCGTTCCTGTACCTGGCCTGGGGCTATGTTGGGGAGGCGCTTGTGCCGCTGACCCCTGCCCGCCTGCAGACCCTTCCTTCATCCACGCTGAGCTCATCCCCGACAGCGCGGAGCGCAACGACGACAAGCTGTACTTCTTCTTCCGCGAGCGGTCGGCAGAGGCGCCGCAGAGCCCCGCTGTGTACGCCCGCATCGGGCGCATTTGCCTGGTACGCGCCGGTGGGGCCCCATGCTTCCCCTCTCCAGACCCCGCGCTGGCTCGGGCAGCCCTGCTCTGGCAAGGTCTTGGGTATGAGAGCTGATCTGACCCTGCCCCCCCCCCCCCGCCCCGTCCCCAGAATGATGACGGCGGCCACTGCTGCCTGGTCAACAAGTGGAGCACGTTCCTGAAGGCACGGCTGGTGTGCTCCGTGCCCAGTGAGGATGGCATCGAGACCCACTTCGACGAGCTTCGTGAGTACCCGGCGTGCAGGCTGGGTCCTGTGGCTGCTCTGGGAGCGGTGGGGGCTGGATGGGGGGGCTCAGGGCACCTCTGGGGGGCCCCCTGGCCAGGAGTGGGGCTCCCAGGGCTCTTGGCTAATGCACCCTCCCTGCGTCTTCTCCCTCTGCCCCCAGAGGACGTGTTTGTTCAGCAGACACAGGATGTGAGGAACCCAGTCATTTATGCTGTCTTCACCTCCTCAGGGTGAGGCTCAGGCCGGGGCTGGCGGTGGCAGGGCTTGGCTGCATGGGGGGGCTGTGACTTGCGGAGGACCGCAGCCCGGTGGGGCATGCTGTGGGGTGGGGGCAGGCTGGGGAGGGGCCCTGGGCCGAGGGTCTGCCCTGCCTGCAGCAGCAGCCTGCCCTGCCCGCAGCTCCGTGTTCCGAGGCTCTGCTGTGTGCGTCTACTCCATGGCTGACATCCGCATGGTCTTCAACGGGCCCTTTGCCCACAAAGAGGGCCCCAACTACCAGTGGATGCCCTTCTCAGGGAAGATGCCCTACCCACGGCCCGGCACGGTGAGGACCCCAATCTTTCCACCTTTCCCTTTCCCCTCTGTTTATGAGGCCTGCTCTGGGTTAGCCCCTTTGCAGATGAGGGCCCCACCACCACAGAGCTCACAGCCAGGTAGGGGCGGCGGACCATACACACAAAAAAACCTACCATTTGTCCGTTTAATAAAGCTGACATTAAAAAACAAAACAGGGGCGCCAGGCTGGCTCAATCGGTAGAGCATGCAACTCTTGATCTTGGGGTCATGAGTTCAAGCCCTATGTTGGGCATAGAGCATACTTTAAAAAATAAATAAATAAATAAAACAAAATGGAATGAAATGAAACACCGTTTACACAGCACCAGGCTGTGAAGAGTCCAGCCAGGATCCCGGAACAAAGATAGTGGCCGGGTGTGGCAAGCTGTGGGTGTGGAGGAGGGTGCCGCTTGGGGTGGAGGGGTTGCCACCTGGGAGCCAAGACAAAGCTGGAGGGCAAGTTGGCGTCAGTGTAGCTAGCTAATGGTGGCCGGGGAGATGAGGGCTGGCAGGGTGGTAGGAGGTGGTGGTAGGAGGCAACTCACTTGATCTTGGTGTGATATGGGTCTCTGCAGGAGTCTAAGCAGGAGAACATGTGATCTGTTTTGGCTCCGTGTGGTCAGGGCTGGAATGGGGGAGCTGGTCTCAGCCTTGGCCAGGGAAGTCTTCCCCCAAAGGTGAACGTGGAGGCTGGAGGGATGGGCTAGAGTGGGGCTGGCGGGGGTGCAGGACAGGCAGAGGGAAAAGCACCAGGGAAGGGCAGAGCACCCTCAGAGTGTTAAGGGAACTTGGGGCCATAGACCCTCGAGCAGGGGTGGGTGGGTGTGGGGGGCAGCCTGGAGGAAGGAGACAACAGGGTGGGGTATGAGGACAGGGGAAGGGGGTGGTCAGCTCTGCCTAATGCTGCCACAAGGTCATGGCACACAAGGCCAGGGAGGTGGCTGAGGAATTTGGCCGTGTAGGACCTTGGGACCTCGGCTGGAACAGGGCCTGCAGAGAGGTTGGGTGAGGGGGAAAAGCCTCGATGGGGCTTCTGAGGAACGGAGCAGGTGCATGTGATAGGGACGGACAAAGGAGAGGCCTCTCCTGAAGCTGAGGGGTTCAGCAAGCCCCAGCTGGGCCTGACGCTCATCACGTGCCTGCAGTGCCCTGGAGGAACCTTCACGCCATCCATGAAGTCCACCAAGGACTACCCTGACGAAGTGATTAACTTCATGCGCAGCCACCCGCTCATGTACCAGGCCGTGTACCCTCTGCAGAGGCGGCCCCTGGTCGTCCGCACGGGCGCTCCCTACAGGCTCACCACCGTCGCCGTGGACCAGGTGGATGCAGCCGACGGGCGCTATGAGGTGCTTTTCCTGGGCACAGGTACCCACTGCTGCTCCCAGACCCTCCCATGCTGGGCCCGTTGGGTGGAGGGTGCTGATCCGTGGGGTGGGACCTACGCTGCTACGGGGTTGCTACAGGCTTGCCAAGGTCAACTCTGCTACCTTCATCCTTTGGAGCCAGAATAGCTGAGACAAGGGGTGGGGAAACCCCATCACCATCCCCAGCCCCCCGGGGGGCTGGGAGAGCAGGGACACTGGGCACCCAGGGACCCATGTAGGGTCAGGAAAGAGGGAACAGGTGGTAGACACCTGCAGGACACGCGGGTCCGGATACTGGCATACACGCTCTCGTGTGCATGTGTGCAGGTGTGCTCCCCACAGCTCCAGTCCCTCCACACAGGAATACCTCCAGCATCCTATCCTCAGCAGTGCCTAAAATGAGGGTCTGGGGTGAGAGGGGCAGACCCCAGCCTGACCACCCCCACCCCTTATCCTGGGCCCCTTCATCCAGGGGAAATTCTTCAACCTTGGTACAAAGCTCCTGATCCACTGCCCTTGGGGGTTTGGGGCCTGGTGGGGGAAGGGGCTGAGGCTGGTACCCCTTCCCCAGCGTCCTCAGCCCCACTGAGGCCCTGCCCGGCCCGTTCCAGACCGCGGGACAGTGCAGAAGGTCATCGTGCTGCCCAAGGATGACCAGGAGATGGAGGAGCTCATGCTGGAGGAGGTGGAGGTCTTCAAGGTGGGTATGACACCCAGTGCAGTTCTTCTCACCCTGGCCCTCCTTAGTACTGGCTGCTTACCTCAGACCTCCAGATCAGGGCAGGGAGGGTGTCCCCAGTCCCCAAGCTAATCCCTGCCTTCTTCCAGGACCCAGCACCTGTTAAGACCATGACCATCTCTTCCAAGAGGGTAAGTTTTGGTGAGATGGGCTGGGGGTAGGGATGGAGGCTGTTCCCCCTTGGGGTCTTGCCCTTGGCATAGGGATGGGGAAACTGAAGCATGGAACAGGAAGGGAAGGAGCCCAGTTGGCTCCTAATGGGGCTGCCTGTGGGGAGGGAACTGACGAGCCCCTTCCCCTGCCCTCAGCAACAACTGTACGTGGCGTCCGCCGTGGGCGTCACCCACCTGAGCCTACACCGCTGCCAGGCATATGGGGCTGCCTGTGCTGACTGTTGCCTCGCCCGGGACCCCTACTGTGCCTGGGACGGCCAGGCCTGCTCCCGCTACACAGCATCTTCCAAGAGGTGTGGACCCCCTCAGACCCCTGGAATGTTAGCCACCAGACCCATGGGCCTGTCCTGGGGGTTTGGTGGCCGATGTAATATCACCCTGGGGGTAATGGACGAGACTCCTCCCTGGAGTTTTGGGGGGGTACAGGGACCTGGAGCGGCAAGCTTCCTTGAAAATACTTGATCAGGAGCTCTCCTCATCTAGGCGGAGCCGGCGGCAGGATGTCCGGCATGGGAACCCCATCAGGCAGTGTCGCGGGTTCAACTCCAACGGTGAGTGTGCCGTGCCTCACCCCTGGGCACTCCTCGTGGTGCAGAGCCCTGTGCAGCCCATGGAGCTGCTCCCAGGGTCCCCCCGCCGGAAGGACTCTCACATGACCCAGGGGCGGGGGGGCGGGTAAGGGGGCTTGGGATTTGGGAGATGGGATGTCCCTAGCCACCCACTCAAGGAAGGAGCGGATGCCCAATGGTATAGCCCTGCCTTTTTCCCGCGTGGGTGTCCCTGTGTGTGCCCCTCGGCACCGGCCCCCTGGTGGCCTACAGTCTGCCCAGAGGCAACGCTGCTTTCACGCCGCGCCCTCTTGTTCTACAGCCAACAAGAACACCGTGGAGTCCGTGCAGTACGGCGTGGCGGGTAGCGCGGCCTTCCTCGAGTGCCAGCCTCGCTCGCCCCAGGCCACTGTTAAGTGGCTGTTTCAGCGAGATCCCAGTGACCGGCGCCGTGAGGTGATTTCCTGTACCCCACAGTCCTCGCTGTGGATGCGGGGGTCCCCCGTGCAGTAGGAGTGCCATGTGGGTGGAATGTGGTATAGGAGCCCTTCTGCGGCGGCCCCATTCTAAGAAAGCCCTTCCAAGTTCCCCTTTCCTATGGGGAAGTCATTTGGGTGAATCCAGTTATATGGAAACTCTAGAATCTCCGTATTATATGGAAACCACTTATAAGCATGCCTCTTTTTTTTTTTTTTAAAGATTTTATTTATTTATTTGAGAGGGAGAGAATGAGAGATAGCACGAGAGGGAAGAGGGTCAGAGGGAGAAGCAGACTCCCTGCTGAGCAGGGAGCCCGATGCGGGACTCGATCCCGGGACTCCAGGATCATGACCTGAGCCGAAGGCAGTCGCTTAACCAACTGAGCCACCCAGGCGCCCTAAGCATGCCTCTTTACATGAAAATTCCATACATGTGCTCCATTGGAGGTATACCTCATTACATGGAAATATCATGTGGACGAGTCCAGTGTGTGGAAATTCTGTGGAGGAGTCCTTGTTTTATGGAAATGTGTTCCAGGCATCCGTCCTTACATGGAGATTCTATAAAGATACCTCGGTTGGGTATTCCCATTAAAAAGAAATTCTTTGCTCCAAAATTCTCTCATTGTACAGCATCCCCCTCACGATCCTTCCTCCTGAAATGGAAAAGTGCATGGGTGCCTTATTCAGATGTTACGTGGAAACTTACTGTGGGTTTTTCTTGCTATGTGGAAATTGCACATGGGAGCCCCTTCCACGGAACGGCCACAGAACTGGTCTGCTCCGGGGGGCTGGCTGGGCGGCAGGGCGGTCACACAAGCCCTGAGCCCCAGCTCCCTGCCCCCACAGATTCGTGCAGAGGACCGCTTCCTGCGCACCGAGCAGGGCTTGCTGCTCCGCGCCCTGCAGCCCGGTGACCGTGGCCTCTACTCCTGCACCGCCACCGAGAACAACTTCAAGCACATCGTCACGCGGGTGCAGCTGCACGTACTGGGTCGGGATGCCGTCCACGCGGCCCTCTTCCCACCTCCAGCTGTGAGCGCCCCGCCGGCCCCCGGCGTCGGCCTCCCCACGCCCGCTTACCAGGAGCTGGCCCAGCTGCTGGCCCAGCCCGAAGTGGGCCTCATCCACCAGTACTGCCAGGGCTACTGGCGCCACGTGCCCCCAAGCCCCTGGGAGGCCCCGGGGGCACCCAGGCCTCCTGAACCCCAGGACCAGAAAAAGCCCCGGAACCGCCGCCACCACCCGCCGGACACATGAGGCCCACTGCCTGAGCCCTGCGGTGGGCCAGCCTCGGCCTTGTCCCTTTTAATATAAAAGATATATATATATATATAAATATATATATATAAAATATCTATATTCTATACACGCCCTGCCCCTGCAAAGACAGTATTTATTGGTGGGCTGTATACGGCCTGCCTCAGCGGCGGCACTGTCCAAAACTCAGACCCACGCTGGTCCGAGATGGCCGAAAACAGCCCACCTGACCAGGCCCAGCCAGTCGGCGGCACCAAGCCGGGACCACGCAGCCCCCGGACTCAGCTGGGAGTCCACCTGCTCGACCGCCACCGCCGGAATCCGCAGGACCCAGGGAGGGAGCAAGCTCCCCCTGGACAGGGCACGGACTGCTCCCCTTTGCCTTTGCGTGTTGTCAAGCTGTGCCACCGGCACACGCCGACACGGGTGCAAGGACTGCTTTGGAGACGGGCAGCGGGGGTGGGGGGGCTCAGATGCACCCGGAGGAGGGAAGAAGGGGCCCGCCACAGGAGGCCGGCCCCTGCCTGGGAGGGGACACTCAGTCAAGGCCAGCCCCCTCCTGGGTATTTATTCTCTATTTATTGGGGACAGGAGCAAAGGAGCCCTGCCTGGGTGGGGCACACTTCCAGCCCCTCCCTCCCTCCCTGCCTGGCCACTCTACCTCCTCTTCGCTTTTTCTGGGCCACTGTGACTTGGGGGCTGGGAGAATAGCAGAGGGGCAGGTACAGGCAGGGCTGAGGGGAGAGGGGGCTATGGTGGAGGCCTGGGGCCTTCAGGGGCTCCCCAGGGCTCCCTTCTGCCCACCACTTCAGAGGATGGGTGTAAATAGCTCTGGGGGCTTTTGGGGTAGGTGGGTAGGGGCTCCCGGTGGCCCTCGGCTGCCCAGGCCACAGCTGCCCTTGGGTTCCATCTTGCTAATAAACACTGGCTCTGGGACTGGACTTTGGCTTTTCTCCTTGGCAGTGGAGGGAGGATGGGGGTTCAGCCTATGCCCACATTCTGTCCTTCCTGCCCCCCTTTATGTGGCCTGACCTTCATTCCCACGCCTCTCTTGCAAGCTCAGCTTCCATTCACTCACAGATTTGATCGTTGGTTTCTCACCTGGCTTTGCAGTGGGCTCTGTGCCAGGCGCTAAGGACTCATTATCGGCAAGACAGGGCTACAGCCCTCACAGTCTGGCTGCCCCCACCCTGAAAACTGACAAAATTCCCCACCTTCCTGCTTCCTTCCAGCCGGATCTCAGCAGAGGAACTGGCATGAGCAAATGTCCACGGGTGGGGAAGGCCAGGGCAGGTGGGGTGCTGCTGGACAGGAGAAAGTGGGGCTGGGGGCTCTGATCCAAATTTAATGAGTCAAGCCCTGGCAGAGGAAGCTAAGAGCTGGGGAGGCCTATGGGTCCAGCAGGGCTTATGGCCATATCTGGTGGGCAAGGGGAGC
The DNA here is from genome assembly GCF_003265705.2 of Callorhinus ursinus. Taxonomy (NCBI): domain Eukaryota; kingdom Metazoa; phylum Chordata; class Mammalia; order Carnivora; family Otariidae; genus Callorhinus; species Callorhinus ursinus. The sequence goes on from NW_027397077.1 coordinate 7,103,199, forward strand.
CAGAGGGGGACTGGGAGACAGTGGATGGCCCCACTCTAAGTAAACCCAATAAGCAGAAACCAGATTTGCCTTGGTCTAACAAACCTGGGCTCCTGCAATGCCCCAAATCCCTAGGGGCTGCAGAGCCACCCCCACCCCCAGGGCCGACTCACAACGTGGGGGGTGGAGGATGGATGGAACCTGGAAGCTGAAAGTGGCACAGATAATCTGTTGTTTCTGGACAGACCCCACCTGCCCACCCAGCAGGGTAGATGTGAAGCCACCAGCCTCTGGTAGGAGCCAGTATCCATTTCCCACAGGCTTGGGGACAGTCTCCACTACTCAGGATCTGAGGCCCTGGCACCCCCTCGTGGTCTCTTGGGTCTGCAACAGAGTTGAGTACTACAAGGCAGCCAGATTTCCAGGAGGAGTCCAGCCAGAAGGCTCAGGGTCTCTGGAGGGAGCCTTGGGAGCCCAGGGTTTGGGTCTTCCTATAGGTGGTGAAAAATCTCCAGAGCCTGGGAACTTTAGGCCTAATTGAACGACTTCCACCCAGCAGTACTCCTTGTTCCGTCTGAACCTATACGCAGACCCTAGACCCCCTCAGCTGAGGCAGGCATGCCCTACATGCCCTTAAGCAGGTCTCCGACACCCACAGGGAACAGATCAGGAGAGGGACAGGAAGTGAGTCTCTCCTCCGTGCCCCTGGGAGCACCTGCCTTGGGACTCATTTTCCCCATCTGACGACAGGCCTGCAAAATATGCTCTGGAAGAGCCTGGCCATCTCTGCATGTCAGAGACCTTGTTGCGCTCAGGCACACGTGTACACATAGGCACAGGCACGCGCAAGTGTGCACACATACATGCATGCGCAAGCGTGCACACATACAGGCATGCACGCACAAGTGAGCACACATACAGGCGTGCACGCGCAAGTGAGCACACATACAGGCGTGCACATGCATAAGGGTACACACGCACAGGCGAAAACCACAGGCTCGTGCACGCTATCACACACACCGGCTCATGTGTGCGTGTTTTTACATCCATACACAAATACCCAAGTGCACGTGTGCACATGAGGAAGAGAAGGAACAAAACCGTGTCGACACGTGCACACATGTGCTCCCAAGGCACGGGTGTACATGCAAGTGTACACATGAACAAACGTGTCATGTCATTGTTTGGTTTGTTGCCAGCAAAGGATAGACACACACACACCCAGGCACACACAGCAGACATGCAGTGCCCCCCCCAAGTCTGCTGGAGTCGTGGAGGTATGTAGAGGCCCTGCCCAGGTCAGATCCCAGCCCTCGGTACAGGGCAAATGCAATGTCCTCCCTTCCTTCTTGACTCTGCAGAGCATAGAACCCTGGTCCAGAGTCACCCAGCCCTTCTCAACCACTTCCTTCTGTGTGACCCTCTGAGCCTCTCCTTCCTTATCAGTAGAATGGGGCTGATGACGTGGGTGCCCATCCACCAGGGCCCATGTGAGCTTACAAAATAAGGAGCCGTGCTGGGTCCAGTGCTGGACATGGGCAGGTGTTCCACGCTTGGCTCTCCCTCTATGCCCTGCTATCAGCCCCACCTCCCTGCCCCCACCCTAGGGGCTCAGGGTCCTATTCTCCCCCTTCTAAGCCTGGACGCTACGGAACATGTCTCCCTGCTCCGGCGCAGGGGCTGGACTGTCTCCACGGTCTCTCCTAGCGGGTTGGGGCTCGTAGAGAGGGGTGCAAAGTCAGCAGCTGAGGGATTGGGGCCATGCCAACCTGATTAGAAGGGCTGGGGGCTGAGCTGGATTCACCTGTCCTTGTCTCTCATTGGCTCTTGGGAACCCCTGGCCCCCAAATCCCACTAAGCAGCATCACCCGGGCCTGCACAGGTCTGGGGAAAGCCAGTTGATTGCCAGTCCCGGAGTCAGAAGGGTGTTGGGAGACCTGAGGCCGGCCCGAGCCCGGCTCTGGGGATCCCCTCCATCTAGAAGAGCCAACTAACCACCCTGTTCACCTGCTGCTGGGACCATGGGGGCTGGGGCCAGCGCTGAGGAGAAGCACTCAAGAGAGCTGGAAAAGAAGCTAAAAGAAGATGCTGAGAAGGATGCTCGAACTGTGAAACTGCTGCTTCTGGGTATGGGTGTGGGTCCAGGTGGGGCCACCGCCACCAGGTCAGAGGCCAGGGGTGGGGGCAGGCAGGTAGCCCTTCTGTGAAACAGGGGTGACTTGGGAAGCAGAATGACCTTAAGACAGTGCAGGGAACTGACTGGGAGCCCTGGCCCTGATAGGCGATACCCTGACTCCCCAAGGCTGGGTATCCCATGGAACCCCTCTCCAGAGGGCCCTGACTCAGGCACCTTCCCCTCTGGAGAAGCCCTGCTGGGCAGGGGTCAGAAACCAAGGGCTTCCTTGGGAGCCCTACAATAGGGCTGCTTCCTTGGAAGAAGAAGGTAACAGTCCTCCTGGGAGTGGGCATCCTCAAGGACTGTCCAGACCCACAGACAACGGCCCTTAGACTCCAGAGCTTTGTTGTTGGCAGACCTAAAGAGGGTGTCCCTCTTTAGAGCTACTAAGGCCCAGTGGAGAATGGATAAAGCCAAGTCCATGGTCCCATGGGTGGTGAGGAGAGGTGGGGCTGACACAGTGCTTCTGGGCCACTACCTCCCCACAAGTGGAAGAAGGAACTGTTTTGAGCGGGCAGGCGAGTTCCACCCCAGGCTCTCCAGGATCCAATCAGGCATCTGGATGTGGGCAGAGGGACCAAGCCAGAGCACCCCAGGGAGACAGAGGCTAAGCCAGAAATCCCATTAACTGTGCCCAAAGCCCTGGAGAGAGCAGGCTCATAGGGGCTGTGAGCTCTGTCTTCTCCCCCATTCAAAGGCGCTAATTCCCTCTGAGCCTCTTGGAGACACTCCCCTCCCTACAACCCCTGAAAAGCAAGGGTTGACCCGGTCAAATAATCCTCTGCGTGCAGTACCAGAACCCTCCACAATGTGGCGCTCCAGGTTCCTTTATTTTGGTTTCAGAATAATCAAGAATGCAAATACAAGGGGTCTTGGAGGCTCCCCCACACAGTTGAGGTCGTTGATTGCCCTCGTCAGCCCCCTTCTGTCACTCCTGGCATTTACAGACGTGTTTCCTCCAGGGTGTCAGGACCTTGCTTTGGGGTGGGGGGTGGGGGAAACAGGTGGAACTGGGGGTTGGACTTGTACCTGCCTTGAGTCTGCGGGTCCCCATCTTCCGCGCCCGGTTGCGGGGTGGAGGGTGGGTGGGGAGATTGTGGGGAGGTGCGGCCAGAGCAGCTCTGAGGCGGGGCTTCCCTTCCAGGTGCGGGTGAGTCCGGGAAGAGCACCATTGTCAAGCAGATGAAGTGAGTGCCCTTGCCTTTTCTGAGGTCCCTGAGGGTGGGCGCGAGCACGGGGCCTGTCCTTCCCCACCAGTCCACTTGGCTCTGACCCGGCTCACCCCGGCCGCAGGATTATCCACCAGGATGGGTACTCGTTGGAAGAGTGCCTCGAGTTCATTGCCATCATCTACGGCAACACACTGCAGTCCATCCTCGCCATCGTGCGCGCCATGACCACGCTCAACATCCAGTATGGAGACTCTGCCCGCCAGGTGTGCAGGGAGACTGGCTGAGCAGGGCCTCCGGGGACTCGAGGCGCGAGACTGGTCTCAAGTCCACGGTCACCATCAACAATTCCCACCCTTGCCCTCAGGACGACGCCCGGAAGCTGATGCACATGGCGGACACCATCGAAGAGGGCACGATGCCCAAGGAGATGTCGGACATCATCCAGAGGCTGTGGAAGGACTCGGGTATCCAGGCCTGTTTCGAACGCGCCTCTGAGTACCAGCTCAACGACTCCGCGGGCTAGTGAGAGCGCAGGCGGGGCGCGGGGGTGCGGGCGGGGTCCTACCACACCCCTCCACCGCACCCACCCACACCCCGCGGTCTCCCGCAGCTACCTCTCGGACCTGGAGCGCCTGGTCACCCCGGGCTACGTGCCCACTGAGCAGGATGTGCTGCGCTCGCGTGTCAAGACCACAGGCATCATTGAGACGCAGTTCTCCTTCAAGGACCTCCACTTCCGGTACGGCCCCGCGCCCGCACCCTCGCCCTTGCCCTCGCTCTGGGGGTCCGGCTGCGAGTGCAGCGCCCCGAGGCCCCATCGCGTCCCGGAGGCCCCATCCCAAGGAGACACTGCCCCTCCTCTGATACCCCGCCCGCAGAAAGTTCCGGCCCCTCCACATGCCAGTCCCATCTGAGTGCCCCTCAGCATTAAGAGGCAAGGGGATGCCTGTGGGCGCGTCCTGGGGGCTCCAAGCGCGGGTTCAGGCCCCAACTGCTCCACAGGATGTTCGATGTGGGCGGGCAGCGCTCAGAGCGCAAGAAGTGGATCCATTGCTTCGAGGGTGTGACCTGCATCATCTTCATCGCGGCGCTGAGCGCCTACGACATGGTGCTGGTGGAGGACGACGAAGTGGTGGGTGCCAAGCAGGGCCTGGAGTGTTTCAGGGGAAAGCTGGAGACAGTACTGCGGGAGCGGGGAGCGTCTGAGAGCGGACATTCGTTCCAGAACAGTCCGAATGAGGACACAAGACAGCCAGCGGCCACGCTGAGGGGAGGGGCAGTGGGGGAAGCTGACTTGGAGCTGTCCGAGTGGGATGGCCCCGGGTGCCCTGGAGCCTGTGGGCCGCGACCGCGCAGGGACGGCTCCCCGTGCCCCCCCACCCGGTGCCCGACAGCTTCTGACCTCCTCAGAACCGCATGCACGAGAGCCTGCACCTGTTCAACAGCATCTGCAACCACCGCTACTTCGCCACCACGTCCATTGTGCTCTTCCTCAACAAGAAGGACGTTTTCTCCGAGAAGATCAAAAAGGCGCATCTCAGCATCTGCTTCCCGGATTACGACGGTGAGAACCGCCCCCCCCCCGCAGCCTGGCCGCCAGGCGGCGCCCCAACCCCGTAATCTGGGCCTGCGCTTCTCCCGCCGCTTGAAGGAGTGGGGATGCCTAGTGAGAGCACCCCCTCTCCCTGCCAGGGCCCAACACATACGATGACGCGGGCAACTACATCAAGGTGCAGTTCCTCGAGCTCAACATGCGACGCGACGTGAAGGAGATCTATTCCCATATGACTTGTGCTACCGACACGCAGAACGTCAAATTTGTCTTCGACGCCGTCACAGACATCATCATCAAGGAGAACCTCAAAGACTGCGGACTCTTTTGAGGTAGGCTCCTCGCGGGCTGGGATGCTCTCCTGTTTTGCCCCTTGGTCTCATACCTCACTCTCCATCCCCAGCTCTCCACCCCACCTCACTGCAGCAGACCCCACCGCAGGATATCAGGTGCTGCCCCAGCTCTCCAGACCCATTCCATGACCTGGTGCTGGCCCCCAATTCCCAGGCCCCACCCTGGCCCCTCAGGCTCCATCCCACTGCCCACCACCACCCTGCAATCTGGGTGCACAAGTCCCACCCACCTAGTCTCTTCTGACCCCGCCCTAATCCCTCTGGTGTCACTGTTTACAAGCCCACCTCCACAGTGCTTCTCAGCCTAAAGCCAATTATTTTGGAGCTCAGGGATGTTGACTCACTTCCTTTTTTCTGTTCACAGGTGCCTGAACTCATGCGTGTCCCTGACACCCTGTAGCCCTAGCTGCCCTCTAGCCCTAGCCCACAGGAGCCTATCAGCCCCCCAGAACTCCTGAGCCCCAGCCTGTGGCCCCACCAGCCACACACCCAAAACTCTGAGCCCCACTAGCCTTGAGGCCCCGACACTCCCCCGTGTCTCCCAGAGCCCAGTGTCCCCAACCCCACTGCTGCCCTTCACGGCCTGGCTGCGCTGGCCTCCAGGACCCACCCCAGCCAGCCCCAGCTAGGAACAGGCAGGACTTGGGATAGCTAGAGCTCACAGTGACTCAGCAGTGCCCCACTGACCAATCTCCTGCAGGTCTCTCTCCCCAGGGGGCCCATGACTCACCTGGTGGGTCTGGGCTCAGCAAACAGCCCTCCCTCCCAGTTTCATGAAGAGCGGGGGAGCAGGCAGAGATCCCTCCTCCAAGGCTTACCATCAGCCCATTCCAGCCTTACCACCTCCATGTGACAAGCCTGACACCTGTCTACCCAGTGGCCAGTGACTGTCCCTCTCAGTAGCTTCAGGGGTCCAAAGTCCAAGCCACTCTGGCCCGTGTGGCTCCTGCATGGATGAATTAGTGAGTGGGGGGCACACCTGGGAGCTCCTGGGTGTCAGGAAGAGATTCAAGCTGGACCCTTCCCCACATAGCAGGCTCAGAGTAACCCCCGGTCCCCTTCCCCCACAGGCTCTGCTCCCTCTGTCCTTGGACACCAGATCCATGTCCTACCTCACCCCCACCCACCCACAGTGCTCCAGGCCAGCCGGCCAAGGGGATGGTCTGTTGAGGGAGGGTACTGTTGACACCAGCTGTGACCAATGGTCAAACTGTCCTGAGGGGTGGCTGGGGGCAGAGTCCAGCTCCATCGATCAGCCCCAGGCAGAGCATTTGGGAAATGACTGAGGCCCAGGTTGGGCCCAGAGTGGTCTACCTCAGGTGGGGTCACAAGCAAACCCACGTAACCCTCTTGTCCCTGCCAGCAACTTCTCGAACCCTTTCCATTCAGGCCCATTCCCTGGCAGGAAAAACTGAGGGCCATGTCCGAATTTTGTCAGGGACAGAGGTTCATCTCCCTGTATCCCTGCTCCCAGCTCCTCATCAGGCCCTGAGTCCTTGCTGATGCCTGTGAGCCAAGACCTGTGCTAAGTCGAGGACAGGGGCTTCCATCTCTCAAGGCCAGATGACAGGCTGCACTCCCCTCGGGTAGATGCACAGACTCAGCAATAAACCTTTGCATCAGGCCCCAGCTGTCCTTTCTTGTGGGAAGGGAAAGGCGTTCATTATCACGAGTCATGGGCATTTATTAAATGCCCAGTGCTGGGCTGGACATAAATGGGAAAATGGGCCCTTCCAGAGAGAAGCACCTGGCCTGGCATGGTAGGAGCACTCCTGGGGACATGGGACCAACCTGTGCCTCTCAAGAGGGCTTTAAGGGGAAAGGAGCCGTGGGAAACGTTCACAGGGATAATCTTGGATCAAGAGGGAGTTCTGAGGTAGAAGCTTATTCTATCAGGGAGAGGAGGGTGTATAAGGCCCAGAAACATGGGCTTGTGGGCCATAATAGTTCAATAGGGCAAGAACAGGCAAAAGGGACATGGGGTGGGGGGACAATGGGCAGGTGCCAAGTGCCAGCCTGAGGGCCAGGGCTTCCTCCAGAAGATGATGGGTCTTGGAAGCCCTTCAAGCTAGGACCTAATAGCAGGGCTGGGATTAGGGTGAAGCAAAAGAGGCACTCACCTGGGGTGTAAAATTTAAGGTGGTGCCAAAAAATTCAGTAATTCAGAATTTTTAAATTCAAAATTACTGCAGGGGCATCTGGCTGGTTCAGTCGGTAGAACATGTGACTCTTGATCTCAGGGTTGTGAGTTTAAGCCCCATATTAGGTGTGGAACCTACTCAGAAAAGAGAAAGAAAGAAAAAAAGAAAAAAGAAAGAAAAAAAGAAAGAAAGAAAGAAAGAAAGAAAGAAAGAAAGAAAGAAAGAAAGAAAGAAAGAAAGAAAATCACTGCAAAAAACCCATGATGAGCAAAATATCAAAATTTTAAATGAAGACAAGATCCAAGAGAACTCTGCTGAGCTATATATTGGAGCTTGAAGCAAAAGGAAACTGTCCACTCCTATATATGTTTTTATGTATTTTAATGGTAAATTTTTTATAGAATATGAAATTAGTTGACAAAAATTTAGAAGTAGTAATGTTGAGTAAAACTCAACATTATTTTAAGCTTAGCTATTTTATCTATATGTGAAACAATTTATAATCTTATTTTCCTGGCTTTAATGGAAATAAAATCATCAATAATATTTTACAACTCTGTTTCTGGAAAAAAGTAATCATTAAAATTTTTCATGAAAACAGGTATGTAGGGGCACACATTTTTTCCTGGAGGCCAGTGTGAGAGGGTATGGGGGAAGAGAAAAGCAGGGCTGGGGAATCCATGAGAAGAGACTTATGTCCCCATTACCCCATGGGGCCAGGATCTGCTGATGGGGCTCAGCCACAAGGGTCTGGATCTGTACTATTGACCAAGTGCATATGATGCCCCCACCAAGCTGGGACTGCAGGAGTGTTGAGTAGACTAAGCTTTCCAGACCTGTGGCCACCTGGGGGAGATGCCCAGGAGGCAGACAGATACCCGGGATTGGGCAGAAGGCAACACGTGGGCAGCATTTTCAGTGTCCAAGTAGAGGGCAGAGCTGTGAGCCTGAAGTGAGCTGAAGAGGGGGGAGTGAGGGTGCCCAGGCCTGAGCACAGGGTGGTGGTAGAGGGACCCTGGATGGGTTAGGGAACTCAGCCACACTGGTGCTGCTCAGAGTTCCTGAGGGGAAGATGGGGCTTGGGTCAGTGGTTCAGGATCCTCACTGGGTGGTCTTGGGCCTGGCTGAGCTGGGCTGCTCATCTCCACTAAGGACCCTCTGATTGAGCAGTTTATTGGAGTGAGGGGAGTAACCTCAGGATTCAGTAGGGAGAGGCAAGGCGGAAGACAAGAGGCTTTGAGGAGCTGGAAGTGGTAGGCTTGGAAGGGAGGAAGCTGTAAGGAGAGGTGTGCTAATGGGGTCTTCCACATAGTCACCTTGTCTTGGGAGAAAAGTAATGAGCTCTCCAGCCTTCCTGGGCCAGGGGCAGAGAGAAGCCCAAACACCAGGCAGGGGCTGGACCCCACCCTCCAGGGAGTCCCCTCCACACACAGTTCTGACCCCAGGGTCAGGGATTCCGGACTGGTATTCCTGGATCCCATGGGCTGGGGCCAGGGCCTGGCCCCAAGTTGCCCTGCCTATGGCCACAAGTATGATGGGGTTGGGGCGGGGGTGGGAGGTGGTGCTGAGTCTCCCAGCTCAGAGCCTCCTTGGCCCTACTCACTGCACCAGTGTAATTATACCCTAAGGAGCAGGATCAATGGGTACTCAATGCCTGATTCACAGTTGAGGGCAGAGGATCAGAACCGGCCCAGAGTCAGCACAGTGGCCACACCCTAGCTTGTAGGTAGGGGTCATTTACTGTGGGCACCTCCAATCACCACCATCCCTGCCCGACCTGCAACCTCAAGGTGCCCCCGAGGGCCCTCACAGCCTTCAACTCTGGCTCTGGCGGGACTAACCTGGCCCAGCCACTGACCAGAGATTAGACAAGCCTGGTGGACGGTTAATGCCGCTGACGTCAGGGCCCGGTCGGGTAGCCACTAGGGGCTTGGGCCCTCCCCACAGGCAGGAGCACAGCCCATGTGACCTGGGCTCATTAAGCCGCTTCAGTGGCCAGAGAAGCCGGGGGCCAGATCTCAGGGGAGAAAGGGAGGGCATGCCAGAACTGTGGGAGCAGGCCTCAGCCAAGAGGTCATCAGCTCTGAGGACCCAGGCAGGGGGAGGGCTAGACAGGAATGTCTGCCTATGGGTCCCTCACAGGGTTTCACACCCTGTATTATACCAACTAAAGCCCTGCTTGTCCCTGAAGAGGAGCCTCCCAGACACCAAACTGGGCAGAGCACAATCAGGAGCTATGGGTGTGGGTCCTCAACGCTGGGGCGTGGAGGTGAGAACCCTCCTCTCCTATGAGGCCTTAAAACCCCCCACATGACTCCAGGCCAAGTGTCCTGCCCACCCCGTACACAGCCTTCCCCCTACAGGTGCTAATCCCACACTCATACTCACGCTTTCCTGTAGCCGGGCTGTCTCCTCTATCCAAATGCCCTTTCTCTTCCCCAACCTGGCACGTGCCTTTCTTCCCCGCGGCAGAGCCAAGCCAGCAGGTTGCTTCTCCATCAGGCTTTTCCGGATTCTCGGCCTCCAAACTGGCAGGAGCTTTCCCACCTGGACGACCCAGAGGGAGCACCTGGAGACACTGAGGCTGTGTGGCGGGATGGCAAGAGTGGCCCACACGAAGTACCGGAAGAGCCGGCCAGGGTATTCAGAGGTCATCTTCTATGCGGGTGTTGAGGGACAAGTAGGAGCCTGCTGAGGAGGTGGGACAGGGTGGGCAGCCAGGGGGAAAGAAGGCCAGGGAGGGGAAGGGGCTGGTGTGTTCTGAGAACAACGGCGACATGTGTGGCCAGCCAGGTAGGGTGGGGGGCGCCAACTGGGAGAAGAAGCAGGTTGAGAGGATGCCAGGGAGGCTGGCTGAGGGTGAGGCAGGGCCCCACAGAGTATCTGAGGCGTCAGCGTGTGCAGATGCTGGGCTCTGGGGACGGCCTGGACTGGAGGTGAAGATGGGGTCTCACTGTCGGAGAAGGGTGTTGGGGCACCGTGTGGATGACATGCCAGGGGAGGTGGTGACGTGGTGGGAGGGGGCCCCTAGCTGGAGACATGATTGAAGAGGGAGGAGGAGAGCAAAGGGCTGCCAGGGCCCTGGAAGGAGAGTCTGAGCGATGCTGGGACCCTAAGTTCTGTCTCACGTGTCTGGCAGCCCCTTGGGCCTGTGTCTCAGTTTCTGCAGATGGGGGAGTAGTGGTGGGGTCTGTGCTGAGAGCTGAGATAAAGCCCCCTCCCCTCCACACCAGGTGGCTGCCCCCACCACTGTGTTACATGGATGGACATTCCCTCCGGTCCCCCGGGAGAAGGCGCCCGGCAGCTCTGAGTCCCATCCCGACTGCCCCCTGTCCTGCCACCACAGGCTGGGCTGGGAGATTCGGCAGGTGGCGGGGAAAGGCCTCCGGGCTGTGTTCGCCCTGGCTGGGGCCCAGACCTAGCATCAACAAACAAGCAGCCCCTCCCTCTCCTGGCCACAACTGGTCTGGCCCAGGGACCCCACATCATGCTGCCTCAGGCCACCCACAGCAGCCCAGCCCAGCTCCCTCCAGTCAGGATTGAGGACCCCAATACCCACATGCTGGGTTGATGCCGGGCCTGGCCCCTCGGGGACTGCCAGTGGGAGCCCTCAGCCCTTTGCAAATGGCTTCAGGGAGCATCCAGGATATATGTAGCTGGGAGGTGGGGGGGGGTGGGCCCTGGTCAGTACCTCTCCTACTGACTACCCAGTGGGCAGTCTTCAAGCCCCTTTGGAGGGTGAGAGACTTAGGGTCCCTCATGACCAAGGTAAGCTCTGATCTGGGGATTACGCTAGCCCCAGATCAGGAGGGAAAGCCAGTCCCTTTCTATTTTTCAGCCATTAGCAGGGCAGGAGGTTGGGTGGTTTGAGGGATTGCCCCCATCCCAGTGCCTTTGTCTTCAGCCCTCCCAGCTCCCTGGCACTCCCAGCCAAAGCTGAGTCTCCTCCCTCGGCTCACATCTTCCCCTTCATCCACTCCCCTCAGGCCAGGGGAGAGGACAGGGCCTTTTCCCTGTGACACAAGGGGAAACTGAGATAGGCTACGGCTTGGCTCTGGTGAGTCAGTAGGAAGAGAATCCAGGAGTCCTGACTCCCAGCCCAGGGCAGGGGAGAGGCTAGACCTGTCCTCTGAGGGCATTCCCCTGGTACCAGGAGGGGGGGCAGACATGACACAGAGACATCCAGCTTGGCTAGGAACAGCAGAGGCCATGGAATTAATCGGATCAGAGCCAGTGGCTGAGAAGCAAGGGACACAGCTGTTCTGGGAACCCCCCCAGCTCACCCCCAAGGTCAAGGCCTTTCCCAGCTCCCTGCTGGCTAGGCCTGGGGGGACGGAACACCGACCGCCCACCTCTGAGCACCAAGGCCTTGGGTGGGAGGCAGGTAGGGGTGGGATAGGAGCCCCCCAGCCAAGAACAGGACAGCCTAAAACCCCTCCCCCCCCACTAAGTCCCGGTCCCCACTTCCCATGGTCAGACACAGCTGTCTCTTACTCCTTAGAAATAAGGAAATGGGGGGCATGGCCAGGGAGAGCCCAGCGAGGCTCAGCACAAGCCCAGCCATGCTCCCCTCCTGTCTCACTGGCCCTGCCCCTGTGTGTCCCAGCCTCAATCTCTTCTGAATACCTGGGGTGAAGACAGAAGAATTGATGCAGTTAGCCTCCCCGCTTCCCACCCCCCCCCGCCCCGCCCCGCCCCGCCCGGCCCCGTCCTCACCGCTATCCCACCTCTGCTTGGGAAGGGTGAGGCAGGCAGAAAAGACATTTTGTGTCTGACTGATATCTGAAAGTTCCCCACTGAGAGCACCCTTCACCGAAGTTAAGCATTCCTCCGTTCTCTTCTGGCTTCCAGGGAAGTGAGCGCAGAGCATTTCAGAGGCTAAGGGGGCACTCGGAGACAATCTGCTCTGGACTGAAGCGTTCCTCCCCCAGGACTCAACTGAGCCCCTCCTGGAGCAACTGCTCCCCCACCTAGGGGCTCTTTGGCGCTCGGGCTGCCACTTTGCTGCAGGCGGGCAGGGGGAGGGGGGGGCCCTCCGCCTCTCCCCAGACCAGCCCCTCCTCCCGCCCGCCGCCTGGGATTGGCGGGCCGGGGGCGGGCCAGGGGCGGGGCCGGGCGCCCTTCATCCCCCGCCGCTGCGCTCAGCCGGGAGCAGAGCGGACAGCGCCAGCCAGAGCGGAGCTCCGTGCGTCCCCCACCCGCCGGGCCAGGTACCGCTGGGGGCGCCGACCCCAGCCCAGGGCACCGGGCGGGCAGAGCCCTACTGTGCACCCTCCCGTCCGTAGCCGGGCTCCAGGCAGCTCCCCTCGCCCGCCCTGCCCCGGGCAGGGCCCCCCCACCCCCAGCCTCCAGCGAGCCAGAACCCCGCGCGATCTGGGCTCGGGTCCGGGGACCCGCCAGGCAGGACTCAGCTCCGAGATGGAGCTGGTAACCCGGGAGAGGCACCTCGTCGCCTCGGGGCCTGTCGGCAGGGCCCGGCGGGACAGCAGGTCAGCCGCACTCGGGGCTGGGGCCGCAGGACGCCTTGTCCGGGCTCGGGGCGGTGCGCGAGGGGCTTCCCGAGGCAGGACGCGCGGGGACTAGCTGGAGAGGGTCCCGGAGGGGGGCCCAAGAGGGGCCGGGAGCGGGCCCTGGAGCGCTGCCCCGACGGGCGCCTGACAGGCAAATCTGCCCGGCTGGCACGCCAGGAGTCCGGGTATATTTATCCCGGCCGCGTTGGGCAGGGGCTTGAGGGCAGATCGGGCCAGGCTGCCTGAGGGGCCGCGGGGCACATGTTGGTCCCGCAGCTCGTGCCATTTGCAGCCGGGCCAGCGGGCACGGCGGGCACAGGGCGCGTGTGGCTCTCTGGCCCGAGGGCGGGGCTCTGTGCGCACTCCTTGCCGCCTCATTGCCCGGCGGGGGTGTGAGAGCGGGCGCCGCGCGTAGGGCAGAGGGAAAGGACCAGGACTGGGTTTGCAGGAGCCCGCCCCCGCTCCACTGGCCCCTTCGATTGGCCACAGCGAATGCGTGCGTTTGTTTACACCCGGGGAGGGGGAGGCCAGGGGCGGGGCCTGTGGGAATCCGCCCTCTCCCCCGCAGTGACCTGAGCCCTGAGCTCAGGTACAGGCTCTAGGACAAGTCTGAGAGGGACTAAGTCAAAGGTCCTTGCACCTTGCACCCTGGGGGACACCTCGACCCAGGCCCATCTTTCCTTCAGCCCCCGGTCCTGTCTTTCCTTCCATGAGGGCCTTGGGCCACTGTTCTGTTCCCTGGGAGAAGCCTTTGGACCTTCCACCCCTTCCTCTTCAGTCCGCAGTCTGGCATGGGAGGTCGGTTCCTTCTAGAAAGGAAGAAAATGCCTCAGAGCTTCTCAGTCTGGAGCATAGAAAGCTGGAGAGATCTGGGGACAGTTCCATTTTGAGAGGGGTTGGTTCTGCACAACCTTGGAAGTCTTCCTGCAGGAAGCACCAGAGGTGGGAGGAATCAGGGGTGGGTGAGGCCAGGCCTGGCACATATCCAAGAGGGCTGGAGTGACTGGAATCACAAACGAGAATCTCTGACCCCTTGGGGACTGGAGACAGGGGGCCAGTTCTCTGGGGAGGGTGTGGGTGTATGTCTCAAAACCACTCTGCCTGGGCTCATTGAGCCCATGTCTTCACTGGCTTCTCAAACCATCCTTTCTTCGGTACTGGTTCTTTTGGCCCACATCACTATGCCCCCCTCCACACACACACACACCCCCAGTCCAGGGCTCCAGGTGACCAGACCACGACAGATTGCTCCTGTCCTGCTGCCTGCTGACCTAGCAAGTGGCCTTGGAGCCTTGGGTAAATCGAGAAACGGAGGCACAACAAGACCCCCGGGGTGGTTCGAGGTCTCTGGGTAGGGCCAGGGAAGGTTTTTGAGCTGAACTGAGTGCACCCTGAAAGTCCAGGCTGGGTGTGGAGACAAACACTCATTCAGAGGGGAAAGCATGTTTTAGGGGAGTAGTTGACTGCAAGGGAGGTACGGTTTTGGTATCTGTGTGTGCAGAAATCTGCGGTGGGGTGTGCAGCCTATGCTGTAGTAAGATAGGAGCCCTGCAGGCACACGGTCTAGTGCAGACATGGCCAGGGGTCAGGGGCCACTTAGAGCTGGGCTGAGATGGGCTGGGGGCTTGCCAAGGGCCTTGAACCCATTCTATTCACTTAACAACACGTACTGAGCACCTACTGTGTGCCCTGCGCACCTTCAGTCTGGTGGGTGGACGACTGGCCTTTGACTCTGAATAGGAAGACAGATGTGGGGGGGGGCATTCTAGAGGACCAGGCGGGGCTTCTGGGGGCCAAAGGGAAGGACCAGCTGCTGGGGCAGGAGGGGCTTTCCGGTCAGCGGCCTGGGGTGGCTTGGTTTTGAATTTCCGCTCTGCGGGCCACGTCCTGTACACAGCCTCTCGGCCGGCACGTCTGCACACGTGCGTGGCTGCTGAGAATGGGGGTCACTTCAATTGACCGTCACTTCTGTGTATCTTTTCCATTGTGCGGGTAGACAAGCGCTGGACTGGGGAGCGGTCTTTCCAGCTGGGACTGGCCATGCACCTGCTCAGTCCCACCGCCTGGATGTCCCTGCCCCCAGCTAATAGGGGCCTAACCTGCCCTTGTAGGAACCCGCAAATGCTGTGGCAGCCTTCTTGCAGGGTCTTGCAGGGTTCCACCTGGCCATCCCTGCGGTGCTCACTGGGCCTGCTGCCTACTCACCTGGGCCTCTGGCTCCCTCTCCCCTTCTCATTCCTTCCGGGGTTCTCTCTGTCTTTCACTGACTGTCTCCCTGTTTCTCTGTCTCTCTCCACTTGGCTATCTCTGGCTGGTTGGCCATCTCACCTCCCTGGTTGTCTCTCCCTCTCGGTCTCCCTGTCTGAATGTCTGTCCACCTCTCTCTGTGTGTGCATTTTTCTGTTTGTGTACCTCTATACCCATCTGCATTTCTCTTTCTCCCTGTGCCTGTCTGTCTGTCTGTCTGGATCAGTATGCGCGGACACACGTACTGCATGTATGTGCTTTCTGTCCTTCTTTCCCTGTCTCTCTCTTCCCTCCCTCTGCCTCTCTGCTTCTGCCTGACATTGGATGGTGCCTCTCCTCCAGGCCGACCTTGCCTCTAGCCACCCACACCAGGGTCTCCAGTGAGTCCTGAGCTGCCCCAGGCCCCTGCTCCAGCTTTCCTTGGGGCCAGAAGTCCGGCTGTCCAAATATTTGGCCGCCTCCAGGGGATTCTCGGTCAGGAGGGAGGAGGATGGGCTGGCTGGCTCGGGGTCTCCCCTGCCCCTGGGGGGCCACAGGCACGTGATGTCCTGTCCTTTGCCTCAGCTGGGCCTCGGGCTGCACGTCCCTCTCAGCAGGCTGGCAGTGGGGGGAGGGGGCTGTTGCTGGCTCTGGCCCAGTCTTGAGCCAAGAGGTTCCAGCTACAGCTTCCCCTGGGGGAGCAAGGAGGGTCCTGGCCTGGGTGGGAGGGGAGGCCTAGGTGTCTCAGGTTAGGCCCAACTCTACGCATCTGTTGGGTGTCTAGAAAATGTACCCTGTCACAGGAAAGTCCAACTTCCGGCCCCAGCTGGGCCCCTCAGATCCTCCTAGACACTTCCGGATGCCCAGAACACAGAAGCACTGTCCCCAGACACCAGGGCCAGGGAGCTAGACTAGGAGGGATTGGCGTTGCCGACACATCAATGCTCTGGGCCATCTTCCTTTCTCTGGATGTGCCCCCTCTTGCACACCACCCGCCTCAGTACCAGCCCGGTGTTGACCAGGCACTGGCTACTTACCCACTATTGTGGACAATGAAGGAGTAGTGGACAGGGGCCTGGGTCTACTGAGGTCAAAATCTGGAGTCGTGGGCCTGGAAGAGGGGCTAGGGGTGTATAAGGCTATAGCACTCTCCCATGTTCAGAACACCCTCCCGCATGCCCTATGTCTAGCCCCCGGACTTCAGCAATCATCTCCCCACCAATCCCTGGGGCCGTGCCTTGAGAACATATAATTCAGACAGGTCCATTCAATCCAGTTTCCTTGTTGACTGATAGCTTGTCCTAGGATGGTGTTCTCCATCTGAAGCCTGGAGAAGCAGATGGGCAAAGGGGTGCCGGGATAGGAGGGGCCCCTTGTCTCTGCCGAGGAGGGGAATAAGGATGGCTGAGCTGGAACTGGGGGCAACCCTCATCCCTGAGCCTCCGGGAATGACCACAGTGGACCTGCAGGCCAGGCCAGCTGCCTCTGCCCTGAGATCTGGGCTGAGGTTAGGATTGCTCATGCACCAGAAAACCTGGGGGCTGCAGCAGCAAGTTCTATGGGGTCTGTGCCTCCATTAAGCTTATGTGGCTGCAGGACTGAGGGAAGGACAGCCTCCCTGTAGCTAGCTAGCCCACTACTGCAGACCCACTGATGTCCCTGAGCATTGGGGGAAGAAAGCAGGGCTCAAGTCCCTGGTGGCTCCAAGGACCTCCACTGTGGGACAGAGAGGTATGTGTCCCACAGCAGCTGATGCAAGCAGTGGCCTGGATTCCTGGGCCTCAAAATCTTTAATTAGCCAAACTCAACACCTGTCGAGGTGTGCCTGACAAATTCTCACTCTGTGATGCCTGCGTGGGCGAGCGTTACCTGCCGCACTATGCCTGTGGTTCCTGGCCTCTCCTGGCCCTTATCTCCCAGCAGAGCCAGCAGGCCCCAGGGCAGTGGCCTAGGCCATCGATCTCCTGCCCAAGTCCATGCTGCACCCATGACAGGTGCCATTCTGATGATCTGCCTAAGGCTGCAGTGATCTTTCCACCTTGGAGCCTGACCCCTCTCTGGGAGCCCATGGCATGGTCTGGGACAAAGGCCTCGAGGAGGCTTCTCACTCTGTCCCCAGCTTTGCCAAACCTCATGGGACCCCTGGAGGGCAGGAGGACACTGAGGTCCTGAGTCAGGAATGCTCTGCCCATGGTTACACAGTGAGGCAGGGCCGGGCCAGGACTCAGACTCAGAATGTCCACTCTGGGCTTTCCCAACAGTGGGTCCGAATCGGCTGGCAGCTTGTGTTAGGCAGAAGCTATCCCTGAGTCTACCCTGACTCCTTGATACAAAGGAGCCTGCTAGGCGATAGGCCTGAGGGATGGCAGATGTCAGAAATGGGCTGCCAGCCTCAGGGAATGGCTGGGGGCCACTCATCTCCACCCTGGCTTCTCAGCCCTTAGTCCTGCCCTACACTAAAGTACAGACCCGTTGACCTGGACTTCAAGGCTTTGTTGGGTTTGCCTGTGGCCGTGGAACCTTCTTCAGTCTGCCTCATACCACACCTTAAAGCCTTTGCCCACGCTGTGCCCTCTGCTTCAGGGACTCTTTCCCATTCCACACTTTTGGGACTCCTCCTGAGATTTCAGAACTGGCTCCATCACCTCCTCCTCTAGGAAGCCTTCCTTGATGCCTCTGTCTCCCCTTTATTGAGTCCCAGCACTATGTGGCTCACATTCAGCTGCTGTGCATGGGGGATATGTTTGGGGATTTTGTCCCTTCCAGACTGGAAGCCACTTAAGGAAGGAGATTCCATGTCCTCTCTGTGATCTCAAGTCAGGCCAAGACCCAGCAGTGCCTGGCTGTGGGTAATAGACAGGACATGAAGGTCTAGGCCTAAGTCCTGCTGCGGGGTTGGGGAACCTGGAGACAGGAACTCTGGCACTTTGGCCATGACCATGCCATGGGCTGTGGTCTCCCTGGAGGTAGTGCCTGGCTGCTAGGGAAGGATATTAAGGCAGAGAAGGGTGCTTTGTCCAAGCTGCCAACTCAGCACACTCTGAGGGCCTGTCCCAGCCTGCCCAGGGTGGGAGGCCCGAAAAGGGCAACCCTAGCTGAGAGCCAGGGGGCACCAGGGAGTGACTCTGGAGATAAGATGCTGGCATCTCCACACCCAACTGGGACCCTTGGAGAGGTGCTGATGGTGAGGCTTAGGGAAGGGGCATGAAGAGAGGCTGAGTTCGGGGGCTCTCATCCAGGGAAGGAGAGCACAAGAGGAGATGGTCATATTGTCATAGTCCTGAGGGGCAGGGCTGGAGGCGAGACGGGTTCAGATGCCAGCATCAGAAAAAGGAGAGGCAGATTGAAGGAGTCCAAGGGTGCCAAGTGTGGGTCCCCGGGATCTGAACTCTGGCCTAGGGCTGCCTGGGGCAATGGTGGGCTGCCTCCAGGACACTGGGGCCTGAGGCCCGAACCCAGCTTCCTGTCTCCATGCATAGCCCCGAGTGCTAAGACCCCTGGTGCTCTGGGTTCTAAGCAGACCTGAGACCGTCAGGATCCAGAGGGGGATGGGGCATTCAGGGCAGGATTCAGAGTTCTCAAGCAGAGGGGGTACTATGGCATCAAGACGAGACTCTGGTAGGAGCGCCTTGCTGGCTCAGTGAGTAGAGCAGGCAACTCTTGATCTTGGGGTTGTGAGTTTGAGGCCCATATCAGGTGTAGCGATTGCTTAAAAATAAAGCCTTAAAAAAAAAAAAAAAAGACTAGGCTCTGGGGGACCTTCATGACAGTGCTGCCCCCTCCTTGGTCTCCACTCGGGTCTTAGCTCTCCTGCTGGCCTATGTAGCCTTCAGGACGTCCTTATAGATCCTGGGGCACTGTGCCCAGGTACCTTCTGGGCATGGGGTAGGTGGCTCCCAGCCCGTGATGGGAGAGGGGCGAGTGGGGTGTGTAGCAGAGGCCAGGGGTGGTGGGGAGCAAGGAGGGGAACTGGCTCCTTAGAGGCCCACCAGGGCCATGCCCCGAGGGCAGGGAAGGGAGCATGGATCCAGTGGCCCAGGCCCCTACACAGCTGCCTCAGGCCCTGAGTTCCTGGCCTGGGGTTCTGGGAAATGGGGAATCTGCTCAAAGGGTCCACTCCTGGAGAGTGGCCACCTAAGGGGTGGGGGTATTCCCTAGGAGGAGAGTCTTGAAGGAGAACATGGCCCTGAGGCCAGGGCTGTGTGGAGGGTGACGCCTGTGTGGCCCAGAGAGCTCGGCCCTGGGACACTCATTTCCTGGAAGGCCCCCTGAAGGCCCTTTGCAGCCAGGCAGGCAGGGCCCAGGTGTCCAGCCACCCAGCACAGCCTCAGGCCTCCTGGCTCCGGGGGGGGGTGGTGGTGGTGGGTAGCCTTTGCGCCTGCCGTTCCCAGCGCCAGCTCTCAGACCACAGAAGGCCCTTTGTTCTGGCTGCCAGCAGTGCCCGCCGGGCGGCTGGGAACGGGGCCCACAGCCCTCACCCTCTCCCGAGGCCTCCAGCCGTCGGGCAGTGCCATTCTAGGTTGGCTAGGAGGCCCCTGGCACACAGGGCCGGCACAGGAAACCGTCTCCTGGTATTAATGTCAGGGAGGGGGTGTCGGTCCAGGGCCTACCCGCAGAGTGGAGTCTGGATGCCTGGGACTCAGCATCCTCGGCTCCAGGCACCACGGGGCTCTGAACTCAGGTCATCCAGCTGATCCTCACTGCACAGATGAAGAAACTGAGGCCCCCACGGGCTTGCCTGGGCTAATATGTGTGTGTGTTGGGGGGGAGGCAGGGAGTGCTATGTACTGGCCAAGGTGTCCCCTCAGGATGTCCCGGAGAACTCAGGTATCTGAGCTCTACTCCCCCAAAAGCAGGGCCCAGGGAGGCAGCAGGCACAGCCGCATAAGCACGTAAGTCCTGAGTGACCTTCTGGGAGGTGTGATACAGCTATAGACTTCCGGTGGGAGGCTGGGCCATGGGTCCCGGGAGCGGGGATAACCAGAGGGACCCATTGCTCTGCAGACTTCTGTGTTGGTGTGAGAGCTAGTGATCCGGGTGGTGGCCCCTGACCATGGAAGCACCTCTGCAGACGGAAATGGTGGAGCTGGTGCCCAACGGCAAACACTCGGAGGGGCTACTCCCAGTCACCACCCCCGTGGCAGGCAACCCGAGGTGAGCAGAGGAGAGGCCCAGCCACGCACGGCTCAGGGCAGGGCAGGGTGCCGAGCAAGGGCGGGAGGTGAGCTGCCTGCTCTGGCCTTTGCCTGCAGGGTCGAGGGCCCCAGACGGAGCTGTGTTGAGGGCGAGGGCTTCCTACAGAAAAGCCCCAGCAAGGAGCCGCACTTCACTGACGTGAGCCGGGGTGCACTGGGGGTTCGGGACACCGCTGGGAGCTTGCGTGCAGTAATGAAGTGCTGTGGGGCAGCAATGGGAGGCTAAGGGACAGTGAGGGGGAATGCTGGGAGGCCCTCCATGCTTTGCTGAACACCCCCCCCAACTCCAATCTCACTCTGGTGCCTGCAGTTCGAGGGGAAGACCTCATTTGGGATGTCAGTGTTCAACCTCAGCAATGCCATCATGGGCAGCGGTATCCTGGGCCTCGCCTATGCCATGGCCAACACGGGCATCATCCTTTTTCTGTAAGTCCTCTCAGCGAACCCTCCAGAGACAGGAGCCCTAAACAGGCCACCAGGTCATGACCTCCCAGGACCCGCCGGTTTCCCATCCCAAGACCCAGGCTGCAGTGGGTGGGCTTAACCCAAACCACGGCTAAAAAAAAACCCGCCATGGGTGGACAAATATTCCTCATTTCCCAGCAAAGCGGGGAGATTACGACACAGGACAAGCCTAACAGACCCGAGTCTATCCTTCTACCACCTTTACACATGATGAGTGAGCCCCTGCGGCCAGGCCTTGTGCGGGCACACGTGTCCTTTACCTGGGAACTCTGCCCTGCAGCCCAAATGGAAAGCATGTTTGTTCCAAGAACGCAAGGAGGTGGTGCTCAGAGGCCCCTTCTGGGTTGCGGCTCACCCTGCATCAAATGGGTGGTGTTCACCACTGCTGGGGCCTGTTGAACTTGCATCCACACCTGTTGGGGGTCCAGACACCTGGGTCACAGACCCACACACCCAGGCCTCCCAGAGCTCCTCGCCCCTGCCACCGAGGGAAGCCCCAGGTGGCTTCCTTTCAACCATCTTCCTCAGGTTCCTGCTGACGGCCGTCGCCTTGCTCTCCAGCTACTCCATCCACCTGCTACTCAAGTCCTCAGGGATCGTGGGTGAGCCTTCAACCCAACCTGGAGCAAGGGAGGGCTGGACCGGGGACAGCACCCCTGACTGTTCTGACTCCTCGTGCCCACAGGCATCCGTGCCTATGAGCAGCTGGGCTACCGTGCCTTTGGGACCCCAGGGAAACTGGCAGCGGCCTTGGCCATCACACTGCAGAATATTGGAGGTGAGGCAGGCAGACGCGGGCAGGTGGTGGGCGGGTGGGCAGTCCGAGGGTTGACTGCCTTGGCTGACCCCAGCGCCTGCCTACCCCTCTCCCCCCAGCCATGTCCAGCTACCTGTACATCATCAAGTCTGAGCTGCCCCTTGTCATACAGACCTTCCTGAACCTGGAGGAGCAAACCTCGTGAGCCCCAGGGTGGGGTGGGGCTGGGTGAGGGTGGGAGGTCTTCGTCTACCCCTCCATGTGCCCTGCTGGCCCCGGGAACCCAGGCTGGGCTAGTGGGAGAGACGAGACAGTGCTTGCAAGCGGCAGCTGGAGGGGCAGAGACCTGCCAGCCGAGCTAACATTCAGTCGACACTCGTTTAGGGAGCACCTAGGGGAATCCCCCAGGAAGGCCAGTGGGGGTAAGGGGTGCGGTGAGGTCGAGGAAGCTGGGCCCCCACCTGGGCCTGGACCCAGCCTGTGAACACGCAAGGGCCTGAGAGCCTTGGGCTTAGCTCTAAGCGCCTGCTATTCCTGACCATGGCTTGGGTGTTAGCCCCCCCAACCAAGAAATTAAGCCCATGGTGTCCCAGTTGCCCATCAGTTTAGCCAGCACTAATGGCATCATCCATGTTTTGTGGGTGGAGACAGAGATGACAGCCAGGCCCTGCCCTTGGCCACACAGCCCAGGCAAACAGAAGGGTGTGACGTTGAGAGCAGCTCTGGGAGGAGAGAAGCAGTCAGGATTCTTCCCCCTACCCCCCACCGGGTCCTGGGGGCCTTTCCCAAGGAGTTGGCCTTTAGGCTTCCCTGGGGAGGGGGGGGTCTCATTCCTTATTCCTTTCGTTCTCTGTGCCCCCTGTCCCTTGGTGGTGGCGGGGTGCAGGATGATGCAGGATACAAATGTCAGGAGGGACCACAAGGGGCACCAGACGTTGGCAAGTTTCTGATACCCCCATAGAAAATGTCCCACCCCCCAGAGCCAGGTTCTTTCACGCCCCTGCCTCCCTGGGCCCCTGGGGGCCACTCCCTGGGGAAGCTGGACCCAGACCTGTGTGTCCTGAGAAAAACAAGAGCAGTGACTATCCCTGTAATGGTCACCAAGCAGGAGCCCGGCGCCTTAGTCCTCACCTCGCCCAGGAGAGTATGAGAGAACGTCCATTTTGCAGATGGGAAAAGAGAGACTCAGAGCTCTGAACAAGTATTTTCTTGGGGTCTCTCTGGCACCACACCCTCACCATTTGGCAGCTGAAGAAGTCTCCTTCTTGTCCCCAGTCGCCCCTCAGGGCAGCCACGGAGAGCTTTGATAAAGTGACTTGGCTCCCGTTCCTCCCCACCCCCACCCCCTGTCCTGTCAGGACCACATTCATTCTCCCCAAACCAGCTTAAGGCGGCTGCCCCCCTCTCAACCACAGACACCTACTCCTTGAGCTCTGTATAGATGGGCAGCACCTCGGGATGGCAGACGAAGGCGAAGGCCATGATGGGGATGGTGTACGCCGTCTGGGGAGACACGGGGACCACGTCAGGGCAGCCCCACTCTCACGGGGCCCACCGCCCCCACCCTGGCCTGTCGGGACCTGTGAGTTGAGTGTGAAGTAGCTCGGGGTGCAGAGGGCTGTGGTCTCTGTCTCAATCTGCAGCTGTGCCTCCTCCTCGGTGACCTCCACGAGGCTGAAGTTGCCCGTGATGTTGGTGAAGTTGAGGGGCAGTGGGCAGGGCACGTGGAACTTTTTGTAGATGACCTGGGTTGGGGAAAGGATGAGAAGATCAGGGCCAGGCTAGATCTGCCCGGGAGTCACTATGACGCCACATCTAGATCAGGACCGAAGGGGCTGCCTTCTGACCCAGGCTTCCCAGAAAGGCCTGACCCCTCCCCCTGACAGAGGAGCCTGCCCCCCATCCCCTCCCCGGGGGGGACCTGCCCTCCACTCCAGCGTGGAGGGTGACTCACTGCGATCAGGAAGAACACCATGCAGCTGAGAGAGAAGCCGCTGGAGTAACCCAGGTAGCCTGCAAAGTGCGGAGGGCCTATGAGACTGGGGTCCCCTCCCAGGCATCCCTCCAACACCCCCCTCCACGGCCCTGGCCTTGCTACACTCACCAAGCTGCCGCATCAGTGCCAGAGGCAGAATGACGGTGACAGAAACTAGGATCACCAGATAGTTCCCGTTCATGTACCAGTCCCTGCAGGGACAGGAGTGGGGAGCCAACATCAGTCTACTCAGCCTTGGGGTGGGGGGCGTCTGCCTCCATACCTAATCGGTGCACCCGGGGTGCTACTGATGGCGTCTGCCATCCCGAGGTGCTGCCCATCTATACAGAGCTCAAGGAGTAGGTGTCTGTGGTTGAGAGGGGGGCAGCCGCCTTAAGCTGGTTTGGGGAGAATGAATGTGGTCCTGACAGGACAGGGGGTGGGGGTGGGGAGGAACGGGAGCCAAGTCACTTTATCAAAGCTCTCCGTGGCTGCCCTGAGGGGCGACTGGGGACAAGAAGGAGACTTCTTCAGCTGCCAAATGGTGAGGGTGTGGTGCCAGAGAGACCCCAGGGCCCAGGGGGGTCTCTGGTGTGGCCCAGCTTGGCACCAGTCCCCTCCCCTGCTTCACCATAGTCCCTCCAAGAGGAAGATGCAGCACATCTCCAACCTGTCCATCTCCGTCATGTATGTCATGTACTTCCTGGCTGCCCTCTTCGGCTACCTCACCTTCTACGGTATGGCTGGACCATGGGGGCAGAGGCAGAGGCCAGGCTGGGGGGCACGGGGCTGGCCGGTGGCCATGGCACCCTGCATACTGTAGGCGCTAAGTAGGTGTGCGACGCCTAACTGTGCCCTGCAGCTGTGGAGGTGAGTCTGTTGCCACTCCGCACAGTGTCAGGGTCAACCCAGGCTCAGAGCCCACCCCCCTCCCCGGGCCACGTGCTGACCGCCCTCCCTGCCTGCCGCAGACGGGGTAGAGTCGGAGCTACTGCACACCTACAGCAGGGTGGACCCATTCGACGTGCTGATCCTCTGTGTGCGTGTGGCCGTGCTGACGGCAGTCACACTCACGGTGCCAATCGTTCTGTTTCCGGTGAGCCGGTGGGTAGGTGGACCAAGGCAGGGTGGGACGGAGGGAGCTGACAGATTGGTGACTCTTCCCACTCCCGCCCCCCAGGTGCGACGTGCCATCCAGCAGATGCTGTTTAAGAACCAGGAGTTCAACTGGTTGCGGCACACGCTCATTGCCATTGGCCTGCTCACTTGCATCAACCTGCTGGTTATCTTCGCTCCCAACATCCTGGGCATCTTCGGGGTCATTGGTAAGGGTCTGGCCCAGCTGTGTATAGAGACAGGGCATTGGCCCAGAGAATTTCCTATCTGCAGATCCTGGCAGATTCCTGAGATCACACCCTACATTTAAGTGGTGGCTACTGGCCATGTGTGCACAGCTTGGCTTCCTGTCTGAGATTTTGTCCTTAAGGCTATTCTAATCCCTTTTGAGGGCTCAGAACCAGAGACAGTTCCCCTTGCTGGGTGATGGGGTGGATCCTCCACAAAGGATCTCACTGGGTCTTGTCCCCATTTCACATATGAGAAAATTAAGGTCTATCATGATTAGGGGAGTAGCAGTGCCATACAGCTGGTAAGTGGGGGGCCTTGATTTAGCTCTAGGATAATGGGACTATAGGTTTGGTACTCTGTCCACTGTCCCATCCCAGCTGGGCCTCTGAGCTAGAAGATCAGACAATTCTGAGATATCTTTGGGGTGACCCAACTCAGAAGACTCACTCCCCAAACCAAGTCTGCAAGGACCAATGCATGCACAGGCCTGGGGGACTGAGTGTCATGGATATCATAGGCAAGACTCTTGGTTCTATATAGCTGAAATCTGACTTAAACGTGATTTAAGCAGAAAGGAATGAATTGGCTCAAATAATGAAAAAGCCTTCAGGAATAGCTGTATCTAGGAGCCCAATATCTTCAGGGCTTTGTGTCTATCTCTTGGCTTGCCTTTTCTCTTTGCTAGACATTGTTCGACTGCTGACAGCACTAGCTTTCCATCCAGGTAGACAGAGAACCCGGGGAGGGGCTGGTGGGCTCTCCAGAATCAGGCAGAGCTCTCAAGTGGAGTCTCAAGGAAGACAGCCCGCCAACAAGGAATGTTTGATCTCACTGAAGGGTCCACCCGCGGACTTTAGCCAGTATGTGGACATGCCTCATTCTTTGCAGGTGCCACATCTGCCCCATGCCTCATCTTCATCTTCCCCGCCATCTTCTACTTCCGCATCATACCCACCGAGAGGGAGCCTACAAAGTCTACCCCCAAAATCTTGGTGCGAGGGTCCTGGAGGTTGGTGGCCTGGTGGTGTGGGGCTGAGGGGGCTGCCCTGACTGCACTCCTGACTCTGACTCCTGACCCCACAGGCCCTTTGTTTCGCTGTGCTTGGCCTCTTGCTGATGACCATGAGCTTGAGCTTCATCATCATTGACTGGGTGTCAGAGACTGGCCAGCATGGAGGAAGCCACTAGGAGGAGACATCCATCCTGTTCTGACTACTCATCCATGTACCCCTGCCCAGAGTCTTCAGCCCCTGCTCCCATCTAGCCAAGGGGGAGGAGAAAGATGTGTTAACACTATGGCATTTGGCCCTGCCTCACATCCTCTCTGTGGAAGGTTTTTGTAGACCAAGGCCCTAGGGCCACTCCCTTGCTGGGCTCCCAGGCTCCAGGGGCTGCCTGGGCTGAGAGCAGGGCGGGGCTGTACACTTGCTCCCTCCCTCTTGCCTCAGCCCCCACCCAAGCCTCTGTTCTCCTTTGCACAGATGCGCACACGAGGCCCAGCAGCTGCCTCCTGAGGTCACACAACCTGTAGGGCACGTAGAGCTGGAACCCAGGCCTGCAGCCATCTCCCCACCGTGCTGCTGGGCGGCGGTCTGCACCCTGGGGACTCATCTCCCTCAGCTCACTCACATTTTCCCACTTCTGTCCCTGAGGCCCCTTTCAGGCACTTGGACTCAGGCCCTTAGATACTCTTGTCTCCTTCTCCCATTCCCGTCACCAGAAGCAGACCACCCCCCCACATACCTGAAACCAGCAGGTTCCTTTGAGTGTGGGGCTGGTGTGGGCACCCCTAAGGGACCCCTGCCCTGTCTCTTCACCAGTCCTGGGGAGGCTGGGACTCCCCACACCCCAAGCCTGGGCCATAGCTCACATTCCACTTCTGGGAGAAGAAAGAGGCTGGGGCCCGGAGTGTCTCTGTCCCTGGGAGCCAAAGACCCCAGGGACTGGTCTGGGGCAGGAGTGGAGAGGTGGTGGGCCCCCTTTTATAAATATTATACATAAGACCAGCTATGTTGTGTATTCTTGATCCCCATGGCCCCTGGGCTCGTGGAAAGTGGGTAGACGTCAGGACATGGATGGTAATGGGAGACCCTCCGGCCTCCCTCCCTGAGATGAGGGTGGGGACAGGCCCCCTTCCTCCCAAACCAGCCAGTGGCATGCTCAGACTCAGCTCTGGATCTGGGCCAGGCTCAGCACAGACCTGCTTTCTCACGGGGTGAGGTGGGGAGGAATTAATGAGGCCCCAGGAAATGGGACAGAGAGAGGCCTCCGGAAGGAGGCAACGTGAGGTGCATCCCCAGCAGCTTCAGGGAGGGTCTGAGCTGGGGGCAGCCGAGCCCTGCGGAAGCCCTGTCGAAGGGCCCCCTGCCCTCCCTGGCTGCTGCGTCAACCCTCTGTCAATGCTTTGAGTCTGGGAACAAAAGTCCAGGAATCCTGTGACCTGTCAGACTGATCTTCTGTTAATAGTAAAACCCACTGTGAATAAAGGTGGGTTAGTGAGTTCCTGTATTGGGGACCCTGGGTTTTGAGTAGGGGTTCCAAAGCAGGGCAGGGCTAGTCTAAGGATGCAGGGTAGCCCCAGATGGCCTTGGCCCCCGATGGAACCGGGAAGCTGACCATTGCCTGGGGCAGGCCTAAACCAGCTGGTACCCAGCAAGATGGAGCTGCCCAGGCCTTGGCACCAAACCCTCATTAGGAGAGACCCTGCACCCGGCTAGGCCGCCGGGGAAAGGGCAGCAGGAAAAATCCGGTTTGAACTGGCAAGGCAGCTGCCAGCTTGGGAAACCCCTGAAGAAAGAATTTCCTCAAGCTGGTGGCTGCTAGGCCCATGGCAGTGCCCGCTGACCAGAGGGGGGCTTCCTGGATCTAGTTCCCTTTAGCCCCAGGTGCCGGACTCCAGCCTGGGGACTTCCCTGGGAGCCCTGCAGCCCCAGAAAAGAGCTGGACACCAGCCTAAAGGGTGCTGCAGCCCTGAGTGTCCTGGCGTACAGGCTGCCCTCTGGGAGTCTCTGGCTTCCTCCTCATCGGATTAGGTCATAGCCCTGCATGGAACCTCTGACTCCTGCAGAGTATGAGGCAAGGAAGGACGGGGTCCATCCTGCTGACAGAGGCTGGGGGGCTTTTCTCATACTCCCATCTGTCCAAAGAAGGCTGTAGGTCAGAGCAGTCACAGGACTGCCTGGGTTCCCTTAAAACCCCAGGCCTGGCTGTAGGTCGCTCAGACTGGAGCTCCACCTGCTTCTCCTCCCTCCCCCCCCAACACACACACACACAGAGAACTGGGGTGGAGGAAGGATTCTGGCCCCCCACAGGCCTCCTCTGCCTGCCCAGCAAGGTCTCCTCCAGCCTGGCCAGTGGGCAGCCTTCTCCAGGGGGAGGGGGCAGGCGATATGGCCACTAGACTATATCTAAAAGCCAAGTGCCGGGGTGCCTGGGTGGCTCAGTCGTTAAGCGTCTGCCTTCGGCTCAGGTCATGATCTCAGGGTCCTGGGATCGAGCCCCACATCGGGGTCTCTGCTCAGCAGGAGGCCTGCTTCTCCCTCTTCTTCTCCTGCTGCTTCTGTTCCCTCTCTCTCTGTGTCTCTCTCTGTCCAATAAATAAATAAAATCTTAAAAAAAAATAAATAAAAAATAAATAAAAGCCAAGTGCCCACATGGCTGCCTGAAAATGAGTATCCCTTATCCCTGGCTGTTAAGGTCCAGCCGCTCAGGGGCGCCTGGGCGGCTCAGTGGGTTAAGTGTCTTGATTTCGGCTCAGGTCATGATCTCAGGGTCGTGGGATCGAGTTCAGAGTTAAGCTCTGCCCTGGGCAAGGAGCCTACTTGGGATTCTCTCTCCCTCTCCCTCTGCCCCTCTGGCCCCCATCCCTCCCCTTTTTCTCTCTCTCTCTCTAAAAAAAAAAAAAAAAAAAAAAAGGTCCAGCCACTCAGGCTCCATAAGGATGGGTCTGCAGGCCCTTGATCATACTTAAGCATTTTGGTGTATTTTGAAGAATTTCCTAGGTCTTCTTTCTCTTCTTTTTTCCTTTTTTAAAAATTTGCTTTGCATGGAATATTAACAAGTTAAAGCAGCCCGAAAGTCCAGCACAGAGGTCTTCTATATTTCTTTTCACTGCCTTTTTTTTTTAAGATTTTATTTATTTATTTGACAGCGAGAGAGGGAACACAAGCAGGGGGAGTGGGAGAGGGAGAAGCAGGCTTCCCGCTGAGCAGGGAGCCCGATGTGGGGCTCGATCCCAGGACCCTGGGATCATGACCTGAGCCGAAGGCAGAGGCTTAACGACTGAGCCACCCAGGTGCCCCTTCACTGCTTTTTTATGACTGTTTGTAACAGCAAAATGAGATGCTATAAACCAGGAAAAGGGGCCAAAGCCCCGCCTTGGTCTCCTCTGGCCAGCTGCTTCCCCCTCCCATACCCTCCTCACCCGTGTGCGCAGGCACACCTTCACCTATTGATGGAAAAGGGATTCATTCATTCAACAAGTATTTCTGAAGATTTCCCACGTGCTAGGCACTCTTCCAGCACCAGTACACACAGCGGTGAACAAAGTGAAGACCCCCGCCTTCCTTGAACTTACATCCTAGCTGGGAGATTGAGTTCAGACCAGAAACTTGAAACCTAATCAGTGAGTGACATAGTTTGTTAGAAGATGGTCAGTACCATCGGGACTAACAATGGCAAGATACGGGCTACAAAGAACAGGGGTTCTGGGGGTGGGTCCAAGGTGGGCCTCACTGAGAAAGAGATGTTTCACCAGAGATTTGGAGAAGGAAGAAGTTATGTGGATGCCTGCAGGGAACATTCCAGCCAGAGGGATCAGCCTGTGCAAAGC
This sequence comes from Callorhinus ursinus, assembly GCF_003265705.2. Lineage (NCBI taxonomy): Eukaryota > Metazoa > Chordata > Mammalia > Carnivora > Otariidae > Callorhinus > Callorhinus ursinus. The sequence continues at coordinate 7,132,878 of NW_027397077.1, forward strand.
CTTGAGGTGGAATGTGCTCATAAGTGGGGCACCTGGGAAGTCATTGTGGCTGATGCTGAGTGAGGTGGTCAGACAAGTCTAGGGTGATCCTAAGGCTTTCTAGGGACCACACTGCTACTGCATCGCATGAAGGAGGCAGTTCTTGGGACGGAGGGAGATCAGTTTTGCCCATGAAAAGCTTTAAACAGGGGCGCCTGGGTGGCTCAGTGGGTTGGGCGTCTGCCTTCCACTCCAGTCTTAATCCCAGGACCCTGGGATCAAGCCCCACATTGGGCTCCCTGCTCAGTGGGGGGCCTGCTTGTCCCTCTCTCGGACCCTCCTCCTGCTCATATTTGCTCTCTCACTCTTGCTCTCTTTCTCTCAAATAAATAAATAACATCTTAAAAAAAAAAAAAAGCTTTAAACACTGACTGGACATCAAGTTCTCTCATCAAGTGACTCAAGTTCAGTAGAGCGGCCAGCACTGGAGCTTTGGGTCTGGGAGGCAAAGGGGCCTGGATGAGAAGAGGGTGGTGAGTGTAGACAGGAGGGCAGCAGTCAGGATGGAGCTCTGGAACACTCCTGTTAGGAGGCAGGAGAGATGAGGTGGAATCTGAAAAGGGGCTAAGAAGAGGGAGCCAGGAGGCGGTGGGAGGAAACCGGGGAGGAAGCGGGCTCCTGGGAGCCGGGCAGGAGTCAAGTGCCGGAGAGAGTGAGCGTGGAGCTTCAGCTGGGTTCAGCTACGTGTGGGGCGCTGAGGACCCCAGGCCAGGGCTGTTTTGGGGAGGGAGGGGCAGGCCTGACTGGAGTAGGCAGAGGAGGGAGACGTAGGAGTGGTGAGACCAGGTATAGACGACCTGTGTGCAGTGAGAGGAACAGGGCCAACAGAGGCTTTTAGGAAGACTGGAAAGAGATTGGACCGTGGGTTGGAGGTAAGTGAAGTCCAGGGCTCTAGAGATACTGGGCTAGAAGATAGTAGCTGCAGGTTGGACAGTTAGCACCAGGGAGTATACAGGCAGACACTAGCAGGCCTGGCCAAGCTTTGGTAGCCAGGGACATGGAAGAGCACACGGAGGGACCCAGAGGACTCATCCAGATATCTGCCTTGACCTCTGTTTAAATTTCATCTAGCAACTGACTTTCAAACAACTTAGAACAGTAATAATTGACTGTAAGTTACTTAGAGTAGTCCTGGAAAAAATCTGAAAGAACAAAAGTGCTTTCAAAACCACATAAGGTTGCAAACCTGCCCTGCCACGCACAGCGGGACCTGGACAGGATTAGGCGGCGACTTGATCCCCACACCCCCACCCCGACCCCGAGGTCCGTAGAAGGCGGCCTCTGCTGTCCCCTGGCGGCCAATAGCCGGAGTCTGGGCTGGGCCGTGACCCACTCGACACGTTGAGGGGCTGGGTGGCTGGGATGGTCAGCTATGACTGTGCAGCCGGGCCCTGAGACTCCAAGGCAGTCCCCAAAGGCTTCCCGGCTGGTGCGTGGAAGGAATCCGGGCAGGAAGCCTCGGGGAGGGGCAGGAAGCCTCGGGGAGGGACAGGAGGGGGAAAGGTGGCCAAGGAGGAGCCGGGACCTTAACGGGGCGGAGGGGACGGGGAAGGGCATCCTGGGCAGGTGAGTTAGGAGCTGCCAGTCCCACACTTGGCCAGGTCCTCAGGGGGTTAGGCCTGGACCTCCACAGGGTTGCCTGATCTGGAAGGAAGGAAGGGGCTGGACTCCTAGAGCCACTCTTGCTCTAGCCTTCTGAGAGTCCCTCCCCGCGCGACCGAACTCCTCTCCTTATCCTGCCCATGTCTACCCCGGGGTCAAACTCAGAGCCCCCCACTGCGCAACCGGCCCCAGGCTGGGCGCGGGCCATAGACACGGAGCCGCCGGGAAGTGCCCGTCAGGATGGTGCCCCAGATCGGCGCCCGATCTCCGCTGTGCATTTGGGGATGCGGAGGCGGGAGAGCGTCCTGGAACCGAGGGTGCGAAGGTGCCGGGACCAGAGAGAGCAGAAGGCGGCTGTCAGGGCACGTTCCGGGGTTGGGCCGAGGGAACGTTCTTCCTCTATGGCTGGGAAGGCCTGGCTGGCTGGGATCAGGCGCGAGCGAGGGCCACGCCACGGGGCGCCTTGGAGAACTCGGAGCCAGAGGACGCCGAACGGCTGCTGCCCTGTGGACAGAGGACCTCGCTGTCCTCCGAACTGCAGGCAGGTCAGCGGAGGCCGGGGCTAGAGCCGGAGACTAAACGAGGCGAGAAGGCAGGCCTACGACAGCCAGAGGAGAGGAGCGGAAGGAGAGGGGAAGGCTGCGCGGAGGCGGAGGGAGGGGGACCGAGAAGAGGGCGCCGGGCCGGTCTCGGCTCCCGCGCTGCGCCCGAAGCACGCCAGGGGGCGCCGCTGCCCCGCGAAGCCTTGCCGGGCCTCCTGCGGCCACAGAAGTCCCTCACTCCCGCCTAGAGAGGCCCCGGAAGAGGCGGGGCGCGCGCTCAGAGGCCGCTTCCGGCTTCAGTTCGGCCCCGGGGGTGGGGGGCGCCGTGGGTGGGGCTTGGGGGCGAGAATCTGGGGAGTGGGGTCAAGAAATGGGGCGGTGCTAGAGGGCTGCGGTGGGCGGGGTGGGGGGACTTGGGTTGCCGGCGGCAGGCCTGGGGCTAGTCTAGTCCGCGAACTTGCAGCCGCGCAGCTCTTTGCCCTGTGCCTGACCTCCGGGCCATTTCCCTTATGAAATACAGTCCCGGGGCTCCGGGGGCCCTCGCGCTGCGCAAGGCCCGGGGTCAGGACACAGAGCGCTTCGAGCAGTGGAGAAATGGGAAGGGAACTCCAGTCGGGGAGGTGGGAGGTGCACAGAGGTGGGGAAAGCAGGTATGGGGCGCGGGGAACCCTTTAGACCGATTTTCTTTTTTATTTTCTTTATGATTTTTTTAAAAATAGTGGTTGGAGGGTACTTTGAAGATTTTATTTATTTATTTGACAGAGAGAGACACAGCGAGAGAGGGAGCACAAGCAGGGGGAGCGGGAGAGGGAGAAGCAGGCTTCCCGCGGAGCAGGGAGCCCAGTACGGGGCTCGATCCCAGGACCCCGGGATCACGACCCGAGCCGAAGGCAGAGGCTTAACGACTGAGCCACCCAGGTGCCCCAAGACCGATTTTCTTTAAATGTCCGTTTTGAGGAGAGGCCAAGTCTGTGGAGAGGGCTGAAAGGGGACCAGCCAGCCCAAACCTGCTAGAGGAAACAAGCTCAATCCAGGTATACATGCCCCCTTGTCTATGTCCCCAGAGCTGCTTTTTAGGGGATGAGGGACAACCATGTCTCCGGGAGGCTTCCCTCCATCACCTTCACCCCTTGCCTCTCTCCCTGCCTTCTTCCTTGTCCACAGGGGCCATACTCCTCATAGCTGCCAGAGGGAACTTTATTTTTTTTATTTTTTTAAAGATTTTATTTATTAATCTGATAGAGCGCGAGAGCAGGAACACAAGCAGGGGGAGTGGGAGAGGGAGAAGCAGGCCTCCCGCTGAGCAGGGAGCCCCACGCGGGACTCGATCCCAGAACCCAGGGATCACGACCCGAGCCGAAGGCAGACGCCTAACGACTGAGCCACCCAGGCGCCCCAGAGGGAACTTTAAAATAGCAGATCATGTCACCCTCCCTTAAAAATCCCTTAGTTGTTAAAAACAAAAACAAACCCTAGTTGTTTCAATCACAATTAACATTTGGAATGAAACCTAAACTCCTGTCTGGCCCATGGCCCTGATGACCTGGCCCCTGCTGACCACCCCCTGGTGCTAGCCCACGGCCTGGACTGTGCTGTGACATCCCAACATCCCATGCTGGCCCAGGACTTTTGCCCTGTTTGATAGCATCTCAGAAGCTTTTCTTCAGCAGCCTGAAGCAGGCCCAGCCAGGCTCATTCCTGTGTGTGGTTGGCTTCAGTGGTAACATTTGCTCCCTGCTGTATGGCGGGCAATGTCTCCTCCCCTCGGGGCTCAATGACCACCATCCCTCCTAGGACAAGTCCCTTTCTCTTGTCCCTCTACCCCCAGTTACCGTCTACAGGAAGCCCCTGAGCCCAGGTGGCTGGGCCTTGGAGGCACCTCATGGGCTGCTTGTTCTTGCATCACCTTCATTAAGGCTGTTTTTGCTCCTTCATTAAATTAAATTCCAGGAAGCATTGCTAATGAAGGCCCTAACGAGTCGCGGGAGAGGCTACCAGCTCCAGCCTTTGGACAGCGTGACAGGGAGGGCCAGGCAACAAGGTGAACAGAAGAATGGCTCCTGGGGCTAGGCTGATTATCATTTCCCAGGCCCTCTGAGGACCCTGGGTTTCCTGGGGGAGGTGGCCTTTAGAGGCTGTATATGTGGCAGACACAGTGAGGAGAAGGACCATGAACTCTTCAAGGACAAGGAGAGGGACTGAGCTTAGACTTGGCCCCTGAGCCCCAAAGGCTCCCTGGGCAGTTCTCCCCCAGTCATGTCAGTAGCAGCCTGAGCGCCAGGACCAGTTGGGTTTGCAGGGCCAGGCATGAGTCACTGGCCTGGAGATGCTGATGCCTGCTGCAGGCTCAGGTGTACCCCTACCTCAGTGTCTCTTGGGGACTTAGGAAACCCCTGCCTGCCCTACTCGTCAGTAAAGCCTCTTGGCGGTGTTCTCTCACATCACTGTACCTCTTGTTCTATTCTGGCCAGAGTGGCCTCCTTTCTGTTCTAGGAACACGAAATTTCTTTCTTCTTTTTCTTTCTTTCTTTCTTTCTTTCTTTCTTTCTTTCTTTCTTTCTTTCTTCCTTCCTTCCTTCCTTCCTTCCTTTCCTTTCCTTTCCTTTCCTTTCCTTTCCTTTCCTTTCCTTTCCTTTCCTTTCTTTCCTTTCTTTCTTTCTTTCTCTTTCTTTCTTCCTTCCTTCCTTCCTTCCTTCCTTCCTTCCTTCCTTCCTTCCTTCCTTCCTTCCTTCCTT